>NC_138147.1:7992500-8405000 GCF_964199315.1 Orbicella franksi
GCAATGTCATGTCCTAGAACCAGAAACATTTTCCTTAAATCAGGGATTTCATTAAGGGCCAGGCACCGGGCAAATTGCGGGCAAACTGACCGGCCGTGAAGATGATTTTGCCCGCCTGGTTTGACCATCTAGAGGAAAGTTATTACTCTTATAAAAAAGTTCAGTTCAAAACGTTTTGCCCGGCCGTGAAAACCAGTTACCCGCCTGCTGAAAACGTTAATGAAACCCTCGTAAAATGCTATTTCTCCCTTGACATTTTTACCTTTCCTCCCTCTGAACCGAAGTGCGGTAAAGAATAAGGAGACTGCACGCAGAGTAGCAATCATTTGTCAAAGCTGCTACATCCAACTGCGATGATTCTACCTGATTCTGTAGTTAAAAGAGATTAGATGCTAATCAGTAATGATGAGCTTACGCACCGGATTGATTTCAGTGATGTCCTCTAAAGTATACTTCTTCTGTGCCAGTTTGCTTTTCGCCATGTTGTCATGGATCTGTTTTTTCTGTTTCTTGGTCAGCTGAGGACTCACCAAACTCTTGCAGTCGTTGAAGTCTTTGTCAAAAGCCTGATGGATGACATAAACAATATCACGTTCTTTCTATGTTATGCTATCTTGATTGGCTACAAACTCTAATAGGTATACAAAGGCCACGCTGCAGCATTATAAGTCATTTGACGGCATGGTCCAGCGTCTAAGAAAGAACCAGATTACAAAACATCTTTACTTTTAGCGAGCTGGACGCTCGAATCAGTGTCGAATGTGCATCTGGAACTTTTTTGGTAACTGCTCACCCATTTTACTTATCTATATATTTTTCATTTTATATACTTGTCCAATTACTCTATACACACACATTTCAATAGTTCCCGGCCACACTGAGTTGAAAAGCTGTTGCCCAGTGTTTGTTATTTCAGAAGCATGGTTAGAAATATAGGCCGAGGTCGAGCGGTCCCGGGTTCGAGTCCTGCCCGGAGACGAGTGTCTGAGTTGGGTGCCTGGGCAGGGAGATACTTTACTTTCACAGTGGTTTTTGTTTTTCTGTTGTTTTTTTGTTCGTGTTCTCTTTTTTGTTGTTGTTCTCCTTGTTTTGCTTTTTGACCTGACAAAGAGGGTACTGACAAATTGTAAGGCAAACCGCCAAAATGTTGAAAGGTTACTTGCCATGCATTTGCATCCAAACCGTGGATTGTAACAACACACCTGACTCCTGGACCTTTAAACCACAAAACTTAACGCCGACGTTTTCAACAACTAGGTTCCAAAAGACTTCACTAGTTTTCAATAGTATCCTACTCATAGATTTTACCCGGCAATTAATTTTCATACTTGCCAGTTGTTTTGCAATGAGATGCGGAGACTAGTAGGAAACAAACTGAACAGCAGCTAAACGCATAGCACAAAGTGAAACTACCTGTAACCATAGTTTATAGAGGGAAATGGATAGGAAACCTTGCAAATTTCTTTGTTGTATGTTTTTGTTAAGTATTCTGGGGTTGACCCTGCACAAAACCTAGAAAATACAAAAGGTGGTGACGTGTGCTCATACAACTAATCAATATTATTATACAATGAACTGACTATCTCTTCTCTGATTGGCCAAAAGCGTACAGTGAATTTTCGAAATCAGCGCCTGTGACGTCATCTAGGTGCAGATTATACAATAATCATGTCAAGGACACTCAAGGTCACGGGTAATCATATCATGTATGACCGCAGTGCATGATTTCTAAGGGTAATCGTGTCAAGTTCGCGCGCTTTGAGTTGCTTGCCGTCTGTGAAGAAGCAAAAACATGACTTCCATTTTTCTTTCGTTCAATGTATAATAAAACAATTATTAGATTCGGTTTTTGTAATATCTAGAATAATCAAGGTCTCGGTAAGGGTTATCAGCCTCATCCTTCGGCTTCGGTCGGTAACCCTTACCTCGACATCTCACATTCTGAATATCACAAAAACCTCATCCAATAAATGTTTAGAATCATTGCGATTATGTAATTCATGCATAGCCAATGAGCGTAAACAAAAAGATGAGCTGGTCAAGAGACCCTCCAACAGAAATCTTAGCCTGTTTGTTTGCGTCTTTGATGTTTACCGGCCTTCCTAACCATTTTCCTCTATTAACTATGCTGTAGCATATAAGGATTAAATATAACCGTTCTTACAATTTCTGGAAGTTCTCCTTTCTTGCCTTTTGTGTAACATTCGTGCACAACTTCACACTTTCCAGTGGAGTCCCTGAAATAGTTTCTCCAGCCATTATACTTCTCCACACAGTCTACAGGCCGACAGTCCTTCTGGGGATCCTGAAAATAGAAATCCAACGAAACGTAATCAGTGCAGAGGCCGTTATTAATGCCCACAGCCTGGCAATGGTGTACAGCCGACAGATTCCATGTTGCCGTGCGTTTGTTCAGTAACAGATCACAGATGACGTTAATATGAAGTAAGGACAACAAAGGTGGCACGCGAGGCGATGGCTGAGTGTGTCACTGATGTCCTCACCACATTTTGATGTCATCTGTGATCTATTACTTGACACACGCACGGCAATTTAGAGGCTGTTTGTTTTATGTAATAAAGAAATGTAGAAAAGAAAGATTATTAATTATTAGATAAGTAATCGTAGTTAGGTGTCCCCAATTAGCATACATTGTATGCTAACGACTTCGACACGTTAATAAAGTTCTTATCTTATCTTATCTTATCTTATGACGACATCTACACGTCTGTCCTTCAATTGATCATAAGTAAGAGCCAATCAAAATGCGAGTAGACTTTGGCATAAGAATGTGAAATATGTCGTACACACATTTTTGTATTTTATGGCGAGTATATACCTACCCTATCAACCCCTCGGCATTTCTTGTAACTATCTCCTCCAAATCCGACGACTGGAAAATAAATAATTCTCTCTGAGTACATCTTTATTTAACATTCATTTGGTTGGTCTAAAAAACAAATGCAGGCTCTAAACCAATGATCAATACTGGCCACATTTATCCGTATAATGGCCATGCATCCATAATACGCTAATACCAATTTTATACCACGTTTCTCGGAGAGAATAAATTATATTCAGACGTTGTATTTACCATCAAGCCACGATGTCTTTTTTGGTTCTGTGGTGTTAAAATGCACCCTGTGACGAAGCTGCTTCTCTCCCGCCACAAACGTGAAATCGCAATTTCCTGCTCTGTCCATTAGGTACTGCAGCAAGACAAACAAAAACACCTCTATATCGCACCATGTAGTAAAAATGTGGGAAACGACTTCAAATACCTTTCTATAACCCAAACGCGAACGTGTTGACCTTTTAGGAAAAACGAATTCTTTAGCGGAAAACTCAGTCGCAGCTTTTGTGTCAGGAACGTAATGCAGGCGGAAAAGCCATTTCAAGCCAATTTCAAGCCAACTCAGTGGTAGATGTTAAAAAAGTTGAATATTTTTGAATGCCTCTATTACTCGGGTATAGTTTTGGTTTTTGGGATGCAAAAGCAAGCAAACAAGCAAACTATATCTCATTTCAATTGTCTGCACAATTGTTTTTTGCTTCTCATGTTTCATATACCAACGAAAAATATCTCCAACAAGAATATGGCTAGTACGCCATACAAGCTTACTTTGTTTAGAAATACGTAAGTCATATTCTCCTTTTTTAACGGTGGCAGTCTCATTTCATTTCCACCAATTAGTTCCATTGACTGCAAAAAAAAAAAAAAAAAAGCACAATAAAAATTACATGTAAGCGTAATTGATATCTTAAATATTTGTATAAATATTAGATTAGCTTATTATTAAACGATACTATTAAAATTCGAAAAAAAAATTATGTCGACATAAAATCCTATCAATATTCGATCTATTCCAACCTTACAATCCAGATCATTTTTGTCAACCCTCCAACAGCATCTCGATTTTTTCGGCGTTATTGTTAGTGTTTTCCCCGCATCATTAGCAAGTGTGATGTCTGTGAAACGAAAAACGAAGCACAAATTCAAGCTTATTGATTACGTAAGAGTGCAAGTGCAAGAGTCCTTCGCATTGAAAAGCTTTAATATAAAGCTTGATACTCACAGAACTGGATTCCAAAACTTTTTGAATTTACTGGTAAGATTCCTGAACGCTAAAATTTAAAAAAAAAAAATTAACAAACAGCTTAGCATACTATTTAAAAGTCGATTAGTGTGGTTTCCCTCAGTTATCAGGAACAAGAGCCAACGAAAATCTACGAAACGATCTAATTAGTGACCGGAAAAGGTTAACTTACGCCATTCTTACCTCTACGTGAATTTTACCAGTTACTTCTGCTAGGTAACACAGCAAAAAAAGGTGAATTACCCTTTTCATCGTTTTAGTAACAAGGATACTGCTTTTAGAAAGAGCAGCAAGATATATTTGGTATTTGAGGACGTGTTTCGTTGTTGCTTTTTCGTACTTCGCGCCGAACGCGTTTCCTCCATTTCCCATGTCCCGGATTTAGCTCAAGGCACGTTAGGGACTGGTATAGAGCCATCACGAAAGCCATATCTGGAAAGTAGGTGGGAGAAAAAAATTTTTTTCTGCCCTCAGCTGGCTGCTCAACAAACTGCTGTGTATTCGTTTTACAGCCTGCAAAGTTGTGGCTTCTTCAAATTTGTTTGGGGGTACCAAGACCTCCCTAGGTCATGCCAGCCATGCCACATTTAAACGTTTTGATAATGTAAGCTTCCCGGAAGCTTATATGTCTCCAAGTTTTTCATCAAATCTCCCGGTCTCCCGGTTAGAGCACCAAATCTCCCGGGAACTACCTACTGTGGCTCTTTTAAATTTTTTTTCATTAATTTCGTTATTTTCGAGACGTCGGGAACGTTCGGAAGGCCTTCGGGTGATTTTCGTAGAGTATTCAGACATTGTCGAAAATTATATTTTTACAATGCAAAGATTTCTAGCCGTCTCCAGGTTTTTGTACTCTGGGGGTTGACAGGTATGAGAGACACAAGTGTTAACTGGAAAATACACCACTCAGAAAATTCATACAAAACCACATCTGAGTGGTACGTTTCCCATATTGGAATATTGGGTCTATACTGACTAAGACCAGTGTTGGGGGTCTAATTCGGAGATTCAACCATCTTCCCCCCTTTTTTTGTATAATATCAGAGTTTTTATTGAATCATTGGTTTATTCCCGTATTATATATTAAAACATTATTTTTATATCATGACCACATTACTGTGATAAGTAGCAATTTTGTTTCAACAGTTTCCAGCACTTTCTCAACAGCTATACTTTGACGATACAGTCTACCCCTGTTTATCAAGTGATGCTACAATATTGGTATCACATAAAAATGCCTACCCATTGATGAACCAATAATGGTAATCTTTATGGCTCTAATCCGTTAGACATAATTTTTTCAAAAGTTGCCAAAAGTTACATCTTTTATGCTGCAAATCGAAATTCAACAATATAAAATGGAGGTCACTGAGCTCATTTATTGGCAGTCAAAGTGTACATAATGAGGGTTTCAGCTGGTTACACTGTTGCTATGGTAACCTTTTGTGTCACAAAAACGATAACAATTGGGCAGTTTTTTTGATACCATTATTGTAGCAACAACTGATAAAAAGGTTATAAATGACCCATCAAAATCTAAGTCTTAGAAAGTGCTGGAAACTGTTGCCAGTTAATTACATAAAGAAATTCAACCCCACCCCCAGCCCATCTCTATTCTCTTCCAGCTCCAGTGATTGGGAAGAGACCTGGGATTAAGTTAAGATTGGGCATAATACCACGTCGAGTGAAAATTTAAATTTTAAAAAGGTAGTTAATAGCTTTTTAAAAAGCAAGCAAGGATGGTCAGATGGAAGTAGAGAAATTCCCCTAAAAAGGCTGAAAAATACCCCATAAAAATAATTCACTATTCTAGCTAAGCATTTGAGTTTTATTAGAAAGAGTATGGCACTGGGTGCATAATTTAACAAGACCATGTAGTAAGTTTGTTTGGCGACAATCTTTGGGTTTGTCATGCAAGAAAAGATTGCTTGGTGAGCCCATTAAGGACAACAGCGTTGGAGGCTAAATTCAGATGTTATTATTACACACTTATTGATTAATTTTCTCAAATTGTCATAATTATCTTATGTTATTGCTACTGCTGTTGTTGTTGCTGATTATATTCATCTTCTAACAAAGGTTCTCTTTGTTCTTGATTGTGTTGTTGATCTTGATCACCCTGTGTTGCATCAGGATTATGTTCTTGCTGTTGGGCTTCCTGTTGTTGTTGTTTATATTCATCATCTAAAGAAAGTTCATGTTGCTGCTGATTGTCTTGCTCCTCTTGATCAGGTTCATCAGGATTATGTTCTTGTTGATTTTGCTCTTCTTGTTGGTCTTCCTGTTCATGTTGCTGTTGTTGTTGTTTATATTCATCATCTAAAGAAGGTTCATGCTGCCGCTGATTGTCTTGCTGTTCTTGATCACCTTTCAGTTCCTCAGAATTGGTCTCTTGTTGACTTTGTTCTTCTTGTTGGTCTTGTCGTTGTCGGGTGTCCTGTGGTTCACTTTCATGTTGTGGCTGATCGTGCTCCGAAGGCTGTTGACCTTGTTGAAGTTGTTTGAATTCTTGCTCCAGTGATGACTGTTCTTCAACATACTGCTGTTGCTGTTCACCTCCATCTCCTCCTGGTGCAGGCTTGTCCAAATCTGTCATGAAAGACTCGACTCTTGAGTTCATGAGTTCCAAAAAGTCAATCATACCATCATCATCCATGTCATGTTTTGTTAGTAGTTCATCTATGATAGCTTCTGCCTCATGCTCAAGGAACACACGACCTCCTTCCTTAAATTCCCCCTTGTCATTATCCTCTTGGTGAAAATCTGTTAGAGCCTTCAGCCATTCTAGTCCATCAAGTTTTTGGTTATCATCATAATCATGTAACTTGAAGAAATAAAATATACCTGTTGATAAATAAATAATAAATTAATTAATTAGTTGATCAATTAATAAATTAATTAATAAACTAAGAATATACAAGCTACATTTAAATGTGTAAGACCTGCTTCAACTGATAGATTTCTTTGTCCTTGTTTCCTAACATTTTGTTGTCCTGAGAGTGCCTTTCTTCAAACAATTTTAAAAGGGAATAATTCTAGACTAGAGGGGACCTTGCATCAATAAAAATAGAAAATCTATCTCATAATTTCTATCAAAAGGTCTTCCAAAAAATTCTTCCCATTAGAAGGGTTGAATTTTCCATGTGCTGTGAAGATCATGCTAACCCTAGACAGGAAAAAACAACATGCCAGACACTGTAAATGAATGTTTTCGTCATCATCTGGGTCAACAGTGTTTTCACAATTGGCTTCATCATTTGGGATGCTGGGCTCACTCAGCACAGAGAGCTGTGCTTGTGCTTGGAAGATAGTCTTCCTTTGTGACGGTCACTGTCGCAGTTTATGGAAAATGAAAATGTGAAGTGGGCCTTGTTGTTCCTGGATGCTATCGAGCCAGAACAAACCAAAAGAAATCCGTACTTTGAACTTGAGATCAAACAGGATACAATTTGAAGCCATTGCTGTCCAAGCAACCAAGGTGTTAAATAAATTGAATGATTTTGCATTACAGAGTGTTCTCTTGATTTTTAGATGAGTTTTTTTTTATTTGGGGAGGGGGGCATCTATTAGAAACAGGGCATTTAGTAGAGAGGAGCGTCTATTTCAAACTCTTAACACCACACCAGGGGCGTTTAATGGATAAGAGGCCTTTATATAAGAGGGGGCGATTGTTAGATCATTTACGGTATGTATAAATAAATTATTTAACATTTTAGACATCCACAAATAAAAGTAACAAATATGAAGTAATGAAATAAAAAATGCACCTTTAGCATTGTCACCAGCTGCAACATCTTCTACATCTTTTTCAGATTCTCCAGCTACTTCACTAAGGTGTTTCTGAATATGTCTACAAGTACAGATGTTACAATACACAGTGTTAGGAAATGATTTAAAAGGAGCAAATTACCATGCATGTACACTACAGAACTGTTCTTTCTTGTTTTTCTGATTTGGTTATTGACCTCGAGATATCTTTGCACTGTATGGAAGCAAGTTGCTAAATAATACAGTTGTAGATGTATAACAAAGTATTTCCTTTGGCACTATTTACAGGGCATTGGAGAAATATTTAAAGTGTAATGGGCCATTTGCTTATAAGCAAACTGAAGCCTCATAAAATCGAGTTACATTAATGGGAACGGCACAACAGCCTGCTGAAGCCCCTTCCCTGGGGGACAGTGACCATTGTGACCATATTACTTTATGTTTGTATTGCAAAATGTTGTTGTTGTTGTTGTTGTTGTTTTTGGTTTAATGGTTAGCACACTTGAGACACTGGACCAAAACAGTCCATCAGTGTGGAAGCTAGTGCATTTATTTTGACTCTTGGAAAAATCAGTCTCCGAGTGCATGTGCCTCTTTTCAACCAGGCAATATAATAGGGAAATTGCAAATTTGTTGTTCAGAGAAACCTGTTAATTATGCACAAACATTGCATGCATCCAGGGCGAGGGGAAATAGTCTTAAAGTCATTTGACATCACGTGAACTGGGATAAGCTCAGGCATTTAACAGGAAATGGAAAATGTCAATCTGTTACAGATTTTCCCATACAGAGATACATGAGGGCAAGTAACTAAGCCACATTTAGGTTAAATGCAGCTAGATAGATAGATAGACAGACAGACAGACAGACAGACAGACAGACAGACAGACAGATAGATAGATAGATAGATAGATAGATAGATAGATGACTTTATTTATACATGGTAAATTCCACTCAGTTGTATACAAGCAAAAATATCAACAAATGTAAAAATTAAACAATAGAATCATTATAAAAGTAATTACACAGAATAAAAGCCTAATCTAAACAAACTGAGCTAACTACCTATTTCAATAGAAATTAATGAAAACAAAAGTACTGCTTTTCAGGGACGCTGTGTCATTAATTCACTCAAAACTGAAGTTACTTAGCTTTGTCTTAAATTCACCTAATGTTTTAGATACTCTGATATCAGTTAGAAGGCTATTACACATCGCGGCACTGCTATAAGAGAAACTTTTAACGAACATCAGGGTTTTCCCTTACGTGCAAATGCACGTCTGAGACGCACTGTTTGGCTGAAAAATGGAAAAGGAACGCAAAATGGCAAGGAGAACGGGTCCTCTCGGACGCACATGGTTCAGGATGGTAGTTTACTACTGACTTAATTTAAACCTGAGTAGATCTGCGAAAAATTCTCTTGAGAACAAAATTAGAATTTGGAATCTTTGTTCTGTTTTCTTAGTCCATCTTTCAACTCCCAAATCTGGCACATTCACTCCTTTGAATCAACTATTGCAGCGCCACCTTTTGTTTTTTTCGTTCTCAAGCTTGCTCTTGCTGTGAACTCCTCGCAGAGGCTCGAGAACTAATGTGCGATTGTGAGGCATTGTGGCACACAATGCAAAATAGCGGATTCAGAATTACAGCCTGCAAAAAACAAGAGGCGTTTCTTTCCAGCTTGGATGGAAGAATTCACGTGGTTGAAAGAAGAAAACGAAAAAATGTATTGTGATATCTGTAAGATGACAGGTAAGAAAAACCCTTTCACAACAACTGGCTGTAACAATTATTAGAAGTTGGCCCTGGAAAAGGCACCAAAATTCGAAAGATCACATTACGAGTATCAGTGATCTCAAGCTCTGAAAAAGCTTTCAAGTGACAGTTGCAAATGCAAAGAAGAACATTGAGTATGAAACACAGGAAATCACAAGAAGACACGTTGTCCAGCTTAGAACGGTATATGTTATGATGAAGAACAACATTGCTGCTGATAACTTTATTCCAATAATGGAACTTCAGGCTGCTACTGGATGTAGTGATGCTTCTGTTTTTTATAAGAAACCTGAAATTGTTTCAGAGATGGAATCTGTTTTGGCCAAATGTGTTGAAGATAACTTGATAAAAAAACTAAATGATTCTCGCACACCTTTTATTGGACTGATGCTTGATGAAACATGTGACGTCTCCATTGAAAAGAAATTAGGGAATACAGTACAGTGCTGTATTTCCCAAACCACTACATACATGTACCAGTCTGTTATTGCCTTGGGAAGAAACTTCACTAAAAGGGGAAGGCCAAAAGATTAGATTGTTCTCCTGGAATTTAAAACTCTAACCGTGGACCCCCACTTTTTTCTTCTGGACCCTCAACCTTAGGTTGAAGGAGTTCAAGGGACTCCCAAAGGAAAAATTGTAGAGAAAACCCTGAAATGTAATTGGTATGAGGTTGAGGAACAGCCAGCCTCATTTCGCTACTTCTTAGTTACAGTAGCAAATGTGTTGCCTAAGTGGTTGTTGATTCAAGCTAAAAGATCAAACTTGAACTTAACCTTATAAATGAGCTTCCGTGCAAGGATGAATAACCTCAGTGAGCCTCTTTCAATCAATCTTGTATTCTCCATAAATTACCGTTAGTAAAAGTATCAGTATATACCTATTTAGGATTATATGTGAGGTACAGACTAGCAAAATACAATGTACCTTAATCCTTCCCCATCTAGATCCATTCTGTCAGCTAAGTGTGCAAGTAAATGGCTGAAATGAGCAACACAACAAATTAAATAAATTGATTTTGTGTGCCACGTTCAAATGTTGTTGTAGCCTGCAAGTAGGATCTCCACCCTTGAATCCTGGTGGAGAGGCTACTTGCAGGCTAAACAAATAGATTTTCAAACAGATCCCATCTGAACACCTACAGCCACTGGAACAATTTTTTTTCAAAATAAAGAAGACCTGTAAAAGCACTACCAATACCATGATGAGAAGGCAAAACAAGTAACTTTTTTAGCCCTGAGCATTAAACCAACTTAATTTTTGTGTCTTAATTAAGATGCGACTGCTGAATCTGAATCTGTGTTCTTGAAGTCAAAGAGAATTGTGGTTTATCTCAATAAAGTTCCGGGAGATGGGGATACTCCTAGATAAATTGGGGAGGGGTGTGCAGCCCACTTCCCAAAACCCTTACGTACCCTATTTATGACCAAAATCTGCAATTTTCTCCACCCTACTTATGATCTGACCAAAAATTCAACACCCTATTTATGACCTGACCCTTGATCAATACCCTGTTTCAGACCTGCCTTATAGTTAATTCACTAGTTCAGACCAATGTTAGAGGCATTGTGAAGGGCTTTTGTTAATGATCTTATTGATATTAATAAAAAAAGTAGCTTCTTCCAAAAAACATGCCCAATTCAAGACTAGAGTGCAAAAATCAAACCCTTTTTGAGACCAAAATGGTCAAAATCAATACCCTATTTCTGACCAAAACGGCTAAACAACCATACCCCTTGGGGTGGCACATGTACCTACATAGCCCATATAGGGAGGGAGTACCCCTCCCCTGGGGATAAAGTTCTACATAGGTTCTATGATCTGTCCATGAAACATTTAGAGGTGCTCTGAAGTCTCTGCAGTGGCATAAGCATGTGCACTAGTTGACCCATGCCTCTTCAATCATTTGAAGAATGTTTCTTCCATACATTAACTGAACTGTTTCAAATGTGGAAAGCATCCTCTGTGTTAATAAGAATCTTCAATGGTCCCTTAAATTATAAATTATTTACAACTTTCTGCATGGATGCCGTTATTACTAGGATATAGTTTTCTTAAGAACGAAAAAAAACACTTTCATTGAAACCTTTCCTAATATTTAAAATAAGCTTATATCAACCTGTCATTATCCACTCCTGTACCAATAGATCAAATTCTTCATTACGTGAATTTAAATCACAACAGGTTTGTTCATGTAGGATAAAGTTATACCAGTAACAGCTAAGATCTTAACTTCTTAATTTCCAAGCATAATAAAATCATATTTTGAACTCTTCCAAAGAAACCTTCAAGATTTGAATCAAGTAGCATTTTAACAGCCTAATGAAAATCAATTTTATGAGTAAATTGATTTCCTTAAAAGCTTGTTGTATAGTATCGCATTCTGTGCTTCAGATTTGTAAGTTTACACCGTGAATAACTTGCAAGCTTACTTGTGTTTGAAAGTTTAATCAACAAGGTCCCTAAAAGTGCATCGATCTCGCTCACCTTCGTTCATGGTTTTGGCTGTGAAACTGCGGAGTGTCTTCAATTGGTATTTCTGCACTAGCTTGTCCACAAGACGGCCCATGGATGAAGTAAAATAACAATAAACAACAGATGATTAACCCCAGTTCGGAAGGCTTCATATTCTTGCAGAAACAATTAGAAAGCAACTGCGTGCGCGTCCAGGATAAACGGCGAAATTCCGTCAACTTTGTGTCAATAATCGAGGCATCCCAACATTAGCTTCTGAAACCATTTGTATAATTGGAAATTGTCTACGTGGATGACACCAAACAAAAGGTAAACAGTTGCCTGGAGCAATCAAATAGCCCTGAAGTATTCACTTTCATACGGCCCGTTCACAGCCAATCGGTTTGCAGGGAGATCGCGAAGCCAGGTGAATTCTTCCCGACTCCTTCCCCCTTCAAAACTCGTCCGCCTCAACAATATTCAGGAAAAAAATGACAAAATTACGGCAACTCTGGAGGGTTTGAGCAGCTTAGGTATGGGAACAAGTTGTTCTCTAGATCGCAACTGGAAAGGAAAGATAACGGACAAGAAAAAGTCGAAAAAGTTCCCGAGAGGGGAGGACATGGGCATTGCTTATTACGGGCGAAACGTTGCGTGACGAATTTGCGTGACGACCGCGCAGGTGGATGAGGCCGGTTGGGTGTTGGTGGTGCCAGGAGGCGGGAAGTGGGGAGTGGGGGGGGGGGGGGGGAGGGGAGGTATTTACTATCTTTAAACTGTGTATAAATCCGAGACTTACCTGTTGTCGCGAGAGCCTCATATCCCTGAACTGGCTTGAACTGTCATCAAGCAGACCCTAAATAATGTATTAAGCCACATTTTAAGAGGTATAGATTTACAAAAGAGATTCTCCTCAAATTAAAACGCTGACTTATGCTTTACTCTCCCTTCCTTCACCTCCCAAGTGCAGTTCTTCGGAAAAGGAGGTTTCCTTACCTTACGTTTGCCCCATTTTAAAATGCAGCCTTGGCTGTAGCCTTTATTTTTCCGGGAAAAACAGGCTAGACAACCGGATGTAGGATTTTCGCAGGGGCGGGGCAGAAGACTCCTGAAATTTTCTTATAGGCATCATCCAACAAAAAATGACGTCACATCCGGTTTAAACTGCGCTTCGCGGCTCGTTTCACAAAGCGAGAAAATGGCGTTTCGATTACTCACGATTTCCCTCTATTTGTAAACCATCAGTTTCGTGTCATTTTATATTGAGGAAGGAAAGATGTTGCAGACACATTACTTCGACTTTTTAAGCAAAAATTTCGGGAAAAGAGAAAAGTTTATTATTGTTTTGAAGGAAAATAACGGAGAGCCTTCCGCAGTGGTCGGGCAAATTTTACACATTTGCAAAACTTGTGTTGTTTCGACTTTTGGTTCTTGTTGTTCGTGATTTAGTGATAACAATAAGTGCAATAGCCTATAATGTTAACAACAACCTGGATGAAGTATTGCTGGCCATAGTTTGCACTGTGTACTACAGGAACATAATTAACAGAAGCCGTTTGGCTCCGAAAGTCGCTGTCACCAGAGCTTCTGTTCCTCTTGGCTCACGTGTATTGATAGAAGAGACAAGCTGGATCGTATGCTGAAGGTCAGTATCCCACATTCCCACATCTCTCGTTGAAGATTGTTGTTTTCAGTAAGATACAGTACATATATATTGGTACGTTGGGGTCATCAGTCTCTTTCTCTGGTGAGTGCTTTTAAAACGCCCAGTAAAAACTTGATTCACGGCATGGAAACTTATGTCTCGCTGGATCGAAATTCGAGCAAGATTTTTAAGTTCTAGTCCTCTTTAAAAGTAGTTAAATCAATTATTCAAATCCAAGCCATCGGAGGGAATCTGCCATTGAAGCTGCCCTAAGTTAAGGTCCTGTTTAAGGACCTTCCCCTTTGAAAATCGTGGGGGTGTTCTTTGAGTTAACACAGGTCCCATTTATATGGTCTCGGGTACCCGAGATAACCTTCCCCCTGAGGCAACTTTATCAAGTGTTTGTATGTGAAAATGTAACCCCTGTAGGCCGAGTAAAAGTTGACCCTGCATGATTATTCGTAACTCTTATTGATTAAACTACTGTAGTTTATTTTTTCCTATCCTATCCTATATCTCTTTATGCCATAAGGCACATAAAGCTTTGACATTCTCTTTCCAACCACTACGGTTTGCTGCAAGGTTTCTGACATTCGCCCATGACTGCCACTCAGCTGTTTTCCTTTCATCTTCAACCATTCTCCTCCATGTTGTTTTGGGTCGACCAGGCCTTCTTTTCCCTTCTGGCCTCCATTCCAGAGCTGTGATGCAATGTTCCTCTTTGTCTTTCCTCATTATATGTCCAATCCAATCTCCATCTTCTACGTCTGATTTCATCACTCATTCTGTTCACTCCTGTGTTCTCCTGAATTTGTTGGTGGGAGATGGTCTGAGGCCACCTTATTCTTAAAATCCTTTTCATGCACTTGTATTGGAAACCGTCCAGCTTCTTTGCTTCTGTTTTGGTAAGTTTCCAAGCCTCACAGCCATACATCAAAACTGACCTAACAATTGTTTTAAACAATTGTACCTTCGTCTTTCTGCCAATCTCACTGGTGCCCCATATTCTTCGCATCCTATAAAAAGCCTGTCTAGCTTTACTCAGCCTATACTGTATGTCCTAGTTTATTTTTTAACTGAATTTAATTGTCAAAAGGGAGGTGGGAATCTGAGAGCAATAGTAAACTAGACTAACAAAGATACGGAAATCTGCCACCATTGCTTTGACATGGCTGAGTGGAGATGAATCTAAGTCAGACCAAACTTAGAAAAAAAATCACTGATTTAATGTGATTATGGAAATGTTGGAGGGTTGAAATGGGATCCTGGCTATGGGAGAGTAGGAATTGGGGCTGAGGGGGGTGGGTGGTGTGCTTGTGAATTTAAGAACCTCTCTGAAAGTGAAAACAAACTGTAGGTTTGAAAAGTTTAAACCGGAGGTAAAAATTATACTTTAATATATCTTGTTTATTAAGGTGGTAAATTAGTAAATACCAACCTATGTGAGTCATTGAAACAATGACATAATTTATGTTTGTCTTTTCTTAGGTGGTTACCTCCTGGCATATACACCCCACACATGCATACAATGCTATGATTTAGATGATGCAACCTGCTTTCCCATGTTTAACATACACGTAAGAGTATCAGTGGACCAGTGTACAAGATTAGTGTGATTTCTCTACTGATAATGAGAATTATAATAAAGATACAAAGCCACTCTGGTGTGATTTATTTAATTATTCCTTAACAGTAAAGTAAACCAGTTAAACCAAAGGTTGCACTCTGTAAGATCAGGTGTACAAAAATTAAATAGAAAATTTCACTACATCAATTTTATTAATTAAGTATACTTCTCTGCAAAATATATTTGGTATGTTGTTGTACTGGTAAGAATATAATTTGGAAATTTTTTCATGGGAAATGTTTCCATTTAAAAATGTAGCTCAGATGCCACAACCATAATTCTCCTTTCTGTGTTGTTTTCTTTTGAGGTAAATTGTGAAACCAAATTATGTTGACCTACATGTAAGTTAAAAAAATATACTTATAGTGATATCCTTAAAAGGCAAAAGGGATAATATGCTTGTCTTGATGCCAAGTTCCGTTAAAACTGTTTTGATATAAATGACATTGTTACCTGAGTAAAACACAAAAACTCTGCTCGGTGGTGTTCCTGATATGATGTTTCGCCAAAACTAAAATTGTACCTCAACGAAATGTTATATGGAGGATTCTACGGACTTATTGGCAAATCAGTGAAAAGCTTTTGCTTCCTTCCCGTTACTGAACAGTCAGAGGTTAACTGTATTGACGTCAATCCATCTTTAGTGTTAGAGGGCGTCCTCGATCAACACCTTCGGCTCAGAATCAAAATAAGTTTCATGCTCATTGAGAAGAAACAAGACGTCACTAATGACGTTATTAGAAGGGTATTAAAAAAAGAAAAACCTCTGAAAATAAGAAAACACAGTGAAAAAGGTACTTGAGGTTTACTGAAGGGGCTGTGGACACTATAGAAGTTTCGTTCGTATTCGTTCAGTATCCAAGTAGCACATTCCTGTTTACTGCAGTGGCACTCTGTTTCTGTCTGACGACTGTGCAGTTCTGAGAACACGTTTCCGTCTTATCTCTGTTACCCTGGTTCTGATCGACCACGATATCTGAATTTTCCACTTGTGATGTCAGAAACGTTCAAATTTGGGCACAGTTCGCGCGACAGTCGGCATCAAACTGAAGGTTAGTTCGCTCTAATAATAATAATAATAATAATAATAATAATAATAATAATAATAATAATAATAATAATAAACGAATCTTTAGACAGGATTAACCCATCAGTACTAAAAAGTACTATAAAGTACTGTTATCAAAGGGGTCCTGTAAGATTTAAAAAGGTAAAAAGTTAAAAGGCAAAACTACGTACATTGGAAAACATATAAAAACTCACGATAAAAAATTACAAGTGAAAATGTTCGTTGGCCTTTTGCCTAAATAAAAGCCTAGAGTTCAGAATCTTATGCCCGCCGGTAAACTGTTAAAAATTGCAGCCCCTAAAAACGAAAAACTCCGACGGCCAAACTCCAAGGTCATTTTCGGCAGTTCGATCGAGGAAAATCTAAAAATAGGTGTTCGATAAGCACATGAATCCACGGCCGTAGGTAAGTGGATTAGGAATCTCTGCAGGACCTGAGTTTAATTCAATGTCTCCAGATAACAAAAACTTCGTTTCTGACAAGAGGTTGTTTTTATTATCAAACTTAACTCGGACAAAAATTCTGGATAACATTTATAATTCCTACCAGAAGACCAACACTTTTCTTGTTCAAATTTTGTTAAACAAAATCGAGTAAAAACAGACTCTTCTTCATGAGCAAGCTTGACAATTCATAGTTCACAACTGGTAGCCACAGTGAATAAAACAGATGAAACGGGAACACTTTTCTTCAAGAAATGTTTAATTCTGCCTCTTACTTTTCTGCGTTTAACTGATTTTAGAACTTCACGAGGTAACCTAGATGGTTCTCTGTCTCTTTTCCTACATGGAGCAACTGATAAGTTTACTGATTAAAAATGAAAGATTTACTCTTACATGTACCTTGCCTAAGTGTAAACACTGGAAAGATTGCCTTTCCCTCCGAGTATTTGCAGGAAAAATACTAGTTACATAATGACCAGGCATAGCTTCTGTGGATGTGTTTTCCATGGTCATAATTTCGTCAACTAAAGCTTTTTGTTTGCACTCTGCTAAGAGAGTCATATGTCCTCAAGAGGAACTCTCACGTAATCGCGGTGCCATTGACTGCGTTGCAGTGCTCTGACTGCATCATCCTTCGAAAGGGATGCATGCTCCCTCGAAAGAACTGCATAATCCCTTGAAAGGGTCGAATTATCCCTTAAAAGGGCTGAATAATCCCTCGAAAGGGATTTGAGTTTCCTCGAGAGGAATGAATTACCGCCAACGGTGAATTCGTGATTTCTGTGCCATTTGAGTCATCCAGTGATCGATATAATCGGCCTGATTGCAGATTCTGTTCTACATTGCGAAATATTGTTTAAAATTTGAGTGCGTGGCATTAATGTCCTCTACATCACAAGCAACATTAGGGACCTTTATACGATGCAAGGACGGGAAGGCCAAGACGGGAACGGCAATGGACGCGGGAAATAAACTTTCGCGTGCCGTGTCGCCAAAGACAAAATACTTTAAGTTGTGTAATTTTCGTATAGGACGGCGACGTCAGTAGCTCTAGCTTCATAAAAGCTTTTCATAAAACCAATGACATCCCTTTAAGATAGTATAGAAATATTATCTAGTTAAGCTTAAACGATGGTGAACAGACGACACGGAACTTACTCTTGTGTATATATGTAAAGCAAACCTTCCTAATCTGTCGGTATTTAATCTTGAAAGAGTCCAGAATTTCCGTATGAAGAATTTATGTGAACGATCTTTGTATCGACCTGGTTCAAAATGCTTTTTGTCAGCAGAGCGTTTTAGAATCGATCCTGCCTGTAGCTGAAACAAATATTTATAATAAAACAAACATTACGTTGAGTTGCGGGTTGTATGAAGACATGAAATAAACACCAATTTGCAAATGTGCATTTTATTTGCTCGATAGCTGCTTTGAAGACACGTAACAATCGTATTTCCAATCAAAACCTTTCGGAAACCACTCAAAATCATGCAAGATCAGTCGAGAACAATGTTTCGGCACATTCGCTCATAGCTGTACCTGGTTATATCAGAAAAAAAAAAATAGAAAACTTTGTCTACCCCCCAATTCGCGTCACTTCGAAGAGCGTGGGAAAACTGCAAGTCTGCAATGTCATACGCCCGGTCAGCGGTTAGACATTGTAGTCATTGATAATGCTCCTGTACCGCAACGCTGTACTTCTGCTGGTAAATTCGCATTTTTTTTCTCCGTTTTGACAACCAACTCCTTCTTACGAACATTGACAGGTTTGACTATTCTTCACAGGTTTGACTATTCTTCTTCTTCTTCTTCTTCTTCTTCTTCTTCTTCTTCTTCTTCTTCTTCTTCTTCTTCTTCTTCTTCTTCATTCTTCGTGACTATTCTACACATATTTTGTTCCTTTCAATCGTACAGTCGGTCATTCGGGCACTAATCGGGAAGCGATCTTCGCACATGCGAAGTTTGGTTAAGTACGAATATTCTTTTCTTACACATTTTTGGTTGACGGACACGCTCGATGACATAGAATCTACGGCCCTCCGGCCGTAGATTCAAAAATCTAAAAGCCAAAATCATAAAAACCTCAAATGTCTGACGAAAATGAAAGCGTAAAGCCTTCAGTAGCAAAACTACAAACAAGAAGTGCACCTAAACACTCCAATGGTTTCGACACTAAACATGAATTAAATTTAGCATTGATTATTGTATGTGTAGGTGCCTTAGCTTACTACATATTTCGTCAATAAAATTAAGATTTGTCTCACGCGTGAGACATTCATCCATCTCTACATCACTACAAGACACTATTTCTTTTGATTCATCCATCTCTACATCAGGACAAGGCACTATTTCTTTTAAAACCAAATCTGGCAATACATAGTTTTCATCG
Organism: Orbicella franksi; assembly: GCF_964199315.1. Classification (NCBI taxonomy): domain Eukaryota; kingdom Metazoa; phylum Cnidaria; class Anthozoa; order Scleractinia; family Merulinidae; genus Orbicella; species Orbicella franksi. Next base: position 8,011,770 of record NC_138147.1, read on the forward strand.
AATTCTGGGAACAACAAAACCAACTCAGATCGAAGATCTTCAATTGATTCACCATCTTTAAAATTGTTCATTTTGTAAATGAAATATTTTCGACATTCAATAAACCTTTGCTTTTCCATAACTGCTTTCAAATGAGAAATATTTGTCTAAACAGGAATTTATACTCTCTTTCATTTGCGTCATTTCCTGGGGAAAGCCCCTTTTGACAAATATCTCGATCGAGGAAAATTTAAAAATCTAAAAGCCAAAATCATAAAAACCTCAAATGTCTGACGAAAATGAAAGCGTAAAGCCTTCAGTAGCAAAACTACAAACAAGAAGTGCACCTAAACGCTCCAATGGTTTCGACACTAAACATGAATTAAATTTAGCATTGATTATTGTATGTGTAGGTGCCTTAGCTTACTACATATTTCGCCAATAAAATTAAGATTTGTCTCACGCGTGAGACATTCATCCATCTCTACATCACTACAAGACACTATTTCTTTTAATTCATCCATCTCTACATCACTACAAGACACTATTTCTTTTAATTCATCCATCTCTACATCAGCACAAGCCACTTTTTCTTTTAAAACCAAATCTGGCAATACATAGTTTTCATCGAATTCTGGGAACAACAAAAGAAACTCAAATCGAAGATCTTCAATTGATTCACTATCTATAAAATTGTTCATTTTGTAAATGAAATATTTTCGACATTCAATAGACCTTTGCTCTTCCATAACTGCTTTCAAATGAGAAATATTTGTCTAAACAGGAATTTACACTCCCTTTCATTTGCGTCATTTCCTGGGGAAAGCCCCTTTTAACAAGTATCTCGATCGAGGGAAATCTAAAAATCTAAAAGCCAAAATCATAAAAACCTCAAATGTCTGACGAAAATGAAAGCGTAAAGCCTTCAGTAGCAAAACTACAAACAAGAAGTGCACCTAAACACTCCAATGGTTTCGACACTAAACATGAATTAAATTTAGCATTGATTATTGTATGTGTAGGTGCCTTAGCTTACTACATATTTCGTCAATAAAATTAAGATTTGTCTCACGCGTGAGACATTCATCCATCTCTACATCACTACAAGACACTATTTCTTTTGATTCATCCATCTCTACATCAGGACAAGGCACTATTTCTTTTAAAACCAAATCTGGCAATACATAGTTTTCATCGAATTCTGGGAACAACAAAACCAACTCAGATCGAAGATCTTCAATTGATTCACCATCTTTAAAATTGTTCATTTTGTAAATGAAATATTTTCGACATTCAATAAACCTTTGCTTTTCCATAACTGCTTTCAAATGAGAAATATTTGTCTAAACAGGAATTTATACTCTCTTTCATTTGCGTCATTTCCTGGGGAAAGCCCCTTTTGACAAATATCTCGATCGAGGAAAATTTAAAAATCTAAAAGCCAAAATCATAAAAACCTCAAATGTCTGACGAAAATGAAAGCGTAAAGCCTTCAGTAGCAAAACTACAAACAAGAAGTGCACCTAAACGCTCCAATGGTTTCGACACTAAACATGAATTAAATTTAGCATTGATTATTGTATGTGTAGGTGCCTTAGCTTACTACATATTTCGCCAATAAAATTAAGATTTGTCTCACGCGTGAGACATTCATCCATCTCTACATCACTACAAGACACTATTTCTTTTAATTCATCCATCTCTACATCACTACAAGACACTATTTCTTTTAATTCATCCATCTCTACATCAGCACAAGCCACTTTTTCTTTTAAAACCAAATCTGGCAATACATAGTTTTCATCGAATTCTGGGAACAACAAAAGAAACTCAAATCGAAGATCTTCAATTGATTCACTATCTATAAAATTGTTCATTTTGTAAATGAAATATTTTCGACATTCAATAGACCTTTGCTCTTCCATAACTGCTTTCAAATGAGAAATATTTGTCTAAACAGGAATTTACACTCCCTTTCATTTGCGTCATTTCCTGGGGAAAGCCCCTTTTAACAAGTATCTCGATCGAGGGAAATCTAAAAATCTAAAAGCCAAAATCATAAAAACCTCAAATGTCTGACGAAAATGAAAGCGTAAAGCCTTCAGTAGCAAAACTACAAACAAGAAGTGCACCTAAACACTCCAATGGTTTCGACACTAAACATGAATTAAATTTAGCATTGATTATTGTATGTGTAGGTGCCTTAGCTTACTACATATTTCGTCAATAAAATTAAGATTTGTCTCACGCGTGAGACATTCATCCATCTCTACATCACTACAAGACACTATTTCTTTTGATTCATCCATCTCTACATCAGGACAAGGCACTATTTCTTTTAAAACCAAATCTGGCAATACATAGTTTTCATCGAATTCTGGGAACAACAAAACCAACTCAGATCGAAGATCTTCAATTGATTCACCATCTTTAAAATTGTTCATTTTGTAAATGAAATATTTTCGACATTCAATAAACCTTTGCTTTTCCATAACTGCTTTCAAATGAGAAATATTTGTCTAAACAGGAATTTATACTCTCTTTCATTTGCGTCATTTCCTGGGGAAAGCCCCTTTTGACAAATATCTCGATCGAGGAAAATTTAAAAATCTAAAAGCCAAAATCATAAAAACCTCAAATGTCTGACGAAAATGAAAGCGTAAAGCCTTCAGTAGCAAAACTACAAACAAGAAGTGCACCTAAACGCTCCAATGGTTTCGACACTAAACATGAATTAAATTTAGCATTGATTATTGTATGTGTAGGTGCCTTAGCTTACTACATATTTCGCCAATAAAATTAAGATTTGTCTCACGCGTGAGACATTCATCCATCTCTACATCACTACAAGACACTATTTCTTTTAATTCATCCATCTCTACATCACTACAAGACACTATTTCTTTTAATTCATCCATCTCTACATCAGCACAAGCCACTTTTTCTTTTAAAACCAAATCTGGCAATACATAGTTTTCATCGAATTCTGGGAACAACAAAAGAAACTCAAATCGAAGATCTTCAATTGATTCACTATCTATAAAATTGTTCATTTTGTAAATGAAATATTTTCGACATTCAATAGACCTTTGCTCTTCCATAACTGCTTTCAAATGAGAAATATTTGTCTAAACAGGAATTTACACTCCCTTTCATTTGCGTCATTTCCTGGGGAAAGCCCCTTTTAACAAGTATCTCGATCGAGGGAAATCTAAAAATCTAAAAGCCAAAATCATAAAAACCTCAAATGTCTGACGAAAATGAAAGCGTAAAGCCTTCAGTAGCAAAACTACAAACAAGAAGTGCACCTAAACGCTCCAATGGTTTCGACACTAAACATGAATTAAATTTAGCATTGATTATTGTATGTGTAGGTGCCTTAGCTTACTACATATTTCGTCAATAAAATTAAGATTTGTCTCACGCGTGAGACATTCATCCATCTCTACATCACTACAAGACACTATTTCTTTTGATTCATCCATCTCTACATCAGGACAAGGCACTATTTCTTTTAAAACCAAATCTGGCAATACATAGTTTTCATCGAATTCTGGGAACAACAAAACCAACTCAGATCGAAGATCTTCAATTGATTCACCATCTTTAAAATTGTTCATTTTGTAAATGAAATATTTTCGACATTCAATAAACCTTTGCTTTTCCATAACTGCTTTCAAATGAGAAATATTTGTCTAAACAGGAATTTATACTCTCTTTCATTTGCGTCATTTCCTGGGGAAAGCCCCTTTTGACAAATATCTCGATCGAGGAAAATTTAAAAATCTAAAAGCCAAAATCATAAAAACCTCAAATGTCTGACGAAAATGAAAGCGTAAAGCCTTCAGTAGCAAAACTACAAACAAGAAGTGCACCTAAACGCTCCAATGGTTTCGACACTAAACATGAATTAAATTTAGCATTGATTATTGTATGTGTAGGTGCCTTAGCTTACTACATATTTCGCCAATAAAATTAAGATTTGTCTCACGCGTGAGACATTCATCCATCTCTACATCACTACAAGACACTATTTCTTTTAATTCATCCATCTCTACATCACTACAAGACACTATTTCTTTTAATTCATCCATCTCTACATCAGCACAAGCCACTTTTTCTTTTAAAACCAAATCTGGCAATACATAGTTTTCATCGAATTCTGGGAACAACAAAAGAAACTCAAATCGAAGATCTTCAATTGATTCACTATCTATAAAATTGTTCATTTTGTAAATGAAATATTTTCGACATTCAATAGACCTTTGCTCTTCCATAACTGCTTTCAAATGAGAAATATTTGTCTAAACAGGAATTTACACTCCCTTTCATTTGCGTCATTTCCTGGGGAAAGCCCCTTTTAACAAGTATCTCGATCGAGGGAAATCTAAAAATCTAAAAGCCAAAATCATAAAAACCTCAAATGTCTGACGAAAATGAAAGCGTAAAGCCTTCAGTAGCAAAACTACAAACAAGAAGTGCACCTAAACACTCCAATGGTTTCGGCACTAAACATGAATTAAATTTAGCATTGATTATTGTATGTGTAGGTGCCTTAGCTTACTACATATTTCGTCAATAAAATTAAGATTTGTCTCACGCGTGAGACATTCATCCATCTCTACATCACTACAAGACACTATTTCTTTTGATTCATCCATCTCTACATCAGGACAAGGCACTATTTCTTTTAAAACCAAATCTGGCAATACATAGTTTTCATCGAATTCTGGGAACAACAAAACCAACTCAGATCGAAGATCTTCAATTGATTCACCATCTTTAAAATTGTTCATTTTGTAAATGAAATATTTTCGACATTCAATAAACCTTTGCTTTTCCATAACTGCTTTCAAATGAGAAATATTTGTCTAAACAGGAATTTATACTCTCTTTCATTTGCGTCATTTCCTGGGGAAAGCCCCTTTTGACAAATATCTCGATCGAGGAAAATTTAAAAATCTAAAAGCCAAAATCATAAAAACCTCAAATGTCTGACGAAAATGAAAGCGTAAAGCCTTCAGTAGCAAAACTACAAACAAGAAGTGCACCTAAACGCTCCAATGGTTTCGACACTAAACATGAATTAAATTTAGCATTGATTATTGTATGTGTAGGTGCCTTAGCTTACTACATATTTCGCCAATAAAATTAAGATTTGTCTCACGCGTGAGACATTCATCCATCTCTACATCACTACAAGACACTATTTCTTTTAATTCATCCATCTCTACATCACTACAAGACACTATTTCTTTTAATTCATCCATCTCTACATCAGCACAAGCCACTTTTTCTTTTAAAACCAAATCTGGCAATACATAGTTTTCATCGAATTCTGGGAACAACAAAAGAAACTCAAATCGAAGATCTTCAATTGATTCACTATCTATAAAATTGTTCATTTTGTAAATGAAATATTTTCGACATTCAATAGACCTTTGCTCTTCCATAACTGCTTTCAAATGAGAAATATTTGTCTAAACAGGAATTTACACTCCCTTTCATTTGCGTCATTTCCTGGGGAAAGCCCCTTTTAACAAGTATCTCGATCGAGGGAAATCTAAAAATCTAAAAGCCAAAATCATAAAAACCTCAAATGTCTGACGAAAATGAAAGCGTAAAGCCTTCAGTAGCAAAACTACAAACAAGAAGTGCACCTAAACGCTCCAATGGTTTCGACACTAAACATGAATTAAATTTAGCATTGATTATTGTATGTGTAGGTGCCTTAGCTTACTACATATTTCGTCAATAAAATTAAGATTTGTCTCACGCGTGAGACATTCATCCATCTCTACATCACTACAAGACACTATTTCTTTTGATTCATCCATCTCTACATCAGGACAAGGCACTATTTCTTTTAAAACCAAATCTGGCAATACATAGTTTTCATCGAATTCTGGGAACAACAAAACCAACTCAGATCGAAGATCTTCAATTGATTCACCATCTTTAAAATTGTTCATTTTGTAAATGAAATATTTTCGACATTCAATAAACCTTTGCTTTTCCATAACTGCTTTCAAATGAGAAATATTTGTCTAAACAGGAATTTATACTCTCTTTCATTTGCGTCATTTCCTGGGGAAAGCCCCTTTTGACAAATATCTCGATCGAGGAAAATTTAAAAATCTAAAAGCCAAAATCATAAAAACCTCAAATGTCTGACGAAAATGAAAGCGTAAAGCCTTCAGTAGCAAAACTACAAACAAGAAGTGCACCTAAACGCTCCAATGGTTTCGACACTAAACATGAATTAAATTTAGCATTGATTATTGTATGTGTAGGTGCCTTAGCTTACTACATATTTCGCCAATAAAATTAAGATTTGTCTCACGCGTGAGACATTCATCCATCTCTACATCACTACAAGACACTATTTCTTTTAATTCATCCATCTCTACATCACTACAAGACACTATTTCTTTTAATTCATCCATCTCTACATCAGCACAAGCCACTTTTTCTTTTAAAACCAAATCTGGCAATACATAGTTTTCATCGAATTCTGGGAACAACAAAAGAAACTCAAATCGAAGATCTTCAATTGATTCACTATCTATAAAATTGTTCATTTTGTAAATGAAATATTTTCGACATTCAATAGACCTTTGCTCTTCCATAACTGCTTTCAAATGAGAAATATTTGTCTAAACAGGAATTTACACTCCCTTTCATTTGCGTCATTTCCTGGGGAAAGCCCCTTTTAACAAGTATCTCGATCGAGGGAAATCTAAAAATCTAAAAGCCAAAATCATAAAAACCTCAAATGTCTGACGAAAATGAAAGCGTAAAGCCTTCAGTAGCAAAACTACAAACAAGAAGTGCACCTAAACGCTCCAATGGTTTCGACACTAAACATGAATTAAATTTAGCATTGATTATTGTATGTGTAGGTGCCTTAGCTTACTACATATTTCGTCAATAAAATTAAGATTTGTCTCACGCGTGAGACATTCATCCATCTCTACATCACTACAAGACACTATTTCTTTTGATTCATCCATCTCTACATCAGGACAAGGCACTATTTCTTTTAAAACCAAATCTGGCAATACATAGTTTTCATCGAATTCTGGGAACAACAAAACCAACTCAGATCGAAGATCTTCAATTGATTCACCATCTTTAAAATTGTTCATTTTGTAAATGAAATATTTTCGACATTCAATAAACCTTTGCTTTTCCATAACTGCTTTCAAATGAGAAATATTTGTCTAAACAGGAATTTATACTCTCTTTCATTTGCGTCATTTCCTGGGGAAAGCCCCTTTTGACAAATATCTCGATCGAGGAAAATTTAAAAATCTAAAAGCCAAAATCATAAAAACCTCAAATGTCTGACGAAAATGAAAGCGTAAAGCCTTCAGTAGCAAAACTACAAACAAGAAGTGCACCTAAACGCTCCAATGGTTTCGACACTAAACATGAATTAAATTTAGCATTGATTATTGTATGTGTAGGTGCCTTAGCTTACTACATATTTCGCCAATAAAATTAAGATTTGTCTCACGCGTGAGACATTCATCCATCTCTACATCACTACAAGACACTATTTCTTTTAATTCATCCATCTCTACATCACTACAAGACACTATTTCTTTTAATTCATCCATCTCTACATCAGCACAAGCCACTTTTTCTTTTAAAACCAAATCTGGCAATACATAGTTTTCATCGAATTCTGGGAACAACAAAAGAAACTCAAATCGAAGATCTTCAATTGATTCACTATCTATAAAATTGTTCATTTTGTAAATGAAATATTTTCGACATTCAATAGACCTTTGCTCTTCCATAACTGCTTTCAAATGAGAAATATTTGTCTAAACAGGAATTTACACTCCCTTTCATTTGCGTCATTTCCTGGGGAAAGCCCCTTTTAACAAGTATCTCGATCGAGGGAAATCTAAAAATCTAAAAGCCAAAATCATAAAAACCTCAAATGTCTGACGAAAATGAAAGCGTAAAGCCTTCAGTAGCAAAACTACAAACAAGAAGTGCACCTAAACGCTCCAATGGTTTCGACACTAAACATGAATTAAATTTAGCATTGATTATTGTATGTGTAGGTGCCTTAGCTTACTACATATTTCGTCAATAAAATTAAGATTTGTCTCACGCGTGAGACATTCATCCATCTCTACATCACTACAAGACACTATTTCTTTTGATTCATCCATCTCTACATCAGGACAAGGCACTATTTCTTTTAAAACCAAATCTGGCAATACATAGTTTTCATCGAATTCTGGGAACAACAAAACCAACTCAGATCGAAGATCTTCAATTGATTCACCATCTTTAAAATTGTTCATTTTGTAAATGAAATATTTTCGACATTCAATAAACCTTTGCTTTTCCATAACTGCTTTCAAATGAGAAATATTTGTCTAAACAGGAATTTATACTCTCTTTCATTTGCGTCATTTCCTGGGGAAAGCCCCTTTTGACAAATATCTCGATCGAGGAAAATTTAAAAATCTAAAAGCCAAAATCATAAAAACCTCAAATGTCTGACGAAAATGAAAGCGTAAAGCCTTCAGTAGCAAAACTACAAACAAGAAGTGCACCTAAACGCTCCAATGGTTTCGACACTAAACATGAATTAAATTTAGCATTGATTATTGTATGTGTAGGTGCCTTAGCTTACTACATATTTCGCCAATAAAATTAAGATTTGTCTCACGCGTGAGACATTCATCCATCTCTACATCACTACAAGACACTATTTCTTTTAATTCATCCATCTCTACATCACTACAAGACACTATTTCTTTTAATTCATCCATCTCTACATCAGCACAAGCCACTTTTTCTTTTAAAACCAAATCTGGCAATACATAGTTTTCATCGAATTCTGGGAACAACAAAAGAAACTCAAATCGAAGATCTTCAATTGATTCACTATCTATAAAATTGTTCATTTTGTAAATGAAATATTTTCGACATTCAATAGACCTTTGCTCTTCCATAACTGCTTTCAAATGAGAAATATTTGTCTAAACAGGAATTTACACTCCCTTTCATTTGCGTCATTTCCTGGGGAAAGCCCCTTTTAACAAGTATCTCGATCGAGGGAAATCTAAAAATCTAAAAGCCAAAATCATAAAAACCTCAAATGTCTGACGAAAATGAAAGCGTAAAGCCTTCAGTAGCAAAACTACAAACAAGAAGTGCACCTAAACGCTCCAATGGTTTCGACACTAAACATGAATTAAATTTAGCATTGATTATTGTATGTGTAGGTGCCTTAGCTTACTACATATTTCGTCAATAAAATTAAGATTTGTCTCACGCGTGAGACATTCATCCATCTCTACATCACTACAAGACACTATTTCTTTTGATTCATCCATCTCTACATCAGGACAAGGCACTATTTCTTTTAAAACCAAATCTGGCAATACATAGTTTTCATCGAATTCTGGGAACAACAAAACCAACTCAGATCGAAGATCTTCAATTGATTCACCATCTTTAAAATTGTTCATTTTGTAAATGAAATATTTTCGACATTCAATAAACCTTTGCTTTTCCATAACTGCTTTCAAATGAGAAATATTTGTCTAAACAGGAATTTATACTCTCTTTCATTTGCGTCATTTCCTGGGGAAAGCCCCTTTTGACAAATATCTCGATCGAGGAAAATTTAAAAATCTAAAAGCCAAAATCATAAAAACCTCAAATGTCTGACGAAAATGAAAGCGTAAAGCCTTCAGTAGCAAAACTACAAACAAGAAGTGCACCTAAACGCTCCAATGGTTTCGACACTAAACATGAATTAAATTTAGCATTGATTATTGTATGTGTAGGTGCCTTAGCTTACTACATATTTCGCCAATAAAATTAAGATTTGTCTCACGCGTGAGACATTCATCCATCTCTACATCACTACAAGACACTATTTCTTTTAATTCATCCATCTCTACATCACTACAAGACACTATTTCTTTTAATTCATCCATCTCTACATCAGCACAAGCCACTTTTTCTTTTAAAACCAAATCTGGCAATACATAGTTTTCATCGAATTCTGGGAACAACAAAAGAAACTCAAATCGAAGATCTTCAATTGATTCACTATCTATAAAATTGTTCATTTTGTAAATGAAATATTTTCGACATTCAATAGACCTTTGCTCTTCCATAACTGCTTTCAAATGAGAAATATTTGTCTAAACAGGAATTTACACTCCCTTTCATTTGCGTCATTTCCTGGGGAAAGCCCCTTTTAACAAGTATCTCGATCGAGGGAAATCTAAAAATCTAAAAGCCAAAATCATAAAAACCTCAAATGTCTGACGAAAATGAAAGCGTAAAGCCTTCAGTAGCAAAACTACAAACAAGAAGTGCACCTAAACACTCCAATGGTTTCGACACTAAACATGAATTAAATTTAGCATTGATTATTGTATGTGTAGGTGCCTTAGCTTACTACATATTTCGTCAATAAAATTAAGATTTGTCTCACGCGTGAGACATTCATCCATCTCTACATCACTACAAGACACTATTTCTTTTGATTCATCCATCTCTACATCAGGACAAGGCACTATTTCTTTTAAAACCAAATCTGGCAATACATAGTTTTCATCGAATTCTGGGAACAACAAAACCAACTCAGATCGAAGATCTTCAATTGATTCACCATCTTTAAAATTGTTCATTTTGTAAATGAAATATTTTCGACATTCAATAAACCTTTGCTTTTCCATAACTGCTTTCAAATGAGAAATATTTGTCTAAACAGGAATTTATACTCTCTTTCATTTGCGTCATTTCCTGGGGAAAGCCCCTTTTGACAAATATCTCGATCGAGGAAAATTTAAAAATCTAAAAGCCAAAATCATAAAAACCTCAAATGTCTGACGAAAATGAAAGCGTAAAGCCTTCAGTAGCAAAACTACAAACAAGAAGTGCACCTAAACGCTCCAATGGTTTCGACACTAAACATGAATTAAATTTAGCATTGATTATTGTATGTGTAGGTGCCTTAGCTTACTACATATTTCGCCAATAAAATTAAGATTTGTCTCACGCGTGAGACATTCATCCATCTCTACATCACTACAAGACACTATTTCTTTTAATTCATCCATCTCTACATCACTACAAGACACTATTTCTTTTAATTCATCCATCTCTACATCAGCACAAGCCACTTTTTCTTTTAAAACCAAATCTGGCAATACATAGTTTTCATCGAATTCTGGGAACAACAAAAGAAACTCAAATCGAAGATCTTCAATTGATTCACTATCTATAAAATTGTTCATTTTGTAAATGAAATATTTTCGACATTCAATAGACCTTTGCTCTTCCATAACTGCTTTCAAATGAGAAATATTTGTCTAAACAGGAATTTACACTCCCTTTCATTTGCGTCATTTCCTGGGGAAAGCCCCTTTTAACAAGTATCTCGATCGAGGGAAATCTAAAAATCTAAAAGCCAAAATCATAAAAACCTCAAATGTCTGACGAAAATGAAAGCGTAAAGCCTTCAGTAGCAAAACTACAAACAAGAAGTGCACCTAAACGCTCCAATGGTTTCGACACTAAACATGAATTAAATTTAGCATTGATTATTGTATGTGTAGGTGCCTTAGCTTACTACATATTTCGTCAATAAAATTAAGATTTGTCTCACGCGTGAGACATTCATCCATCTCTACATCACTACAAGACACTATTTCTTTTGATTCATCCATCTCTACATCAGGACAAGGCACTATTTCTTTTAAAACCAAATCTGGCAATACATAGTTTTCATCGAATTCTGGGAACAACAAAACCAACTCAGATCGAAGATCTTCAATTGATTCACCATCTTTAAAATTGTTCATTTTGTAAATGAAATATTTTCGACATTCAATAAACCTTTGCTTTTCCATAACTGCTTTCAAATGAGAAATATTTGTCTAAACAGGAATTTATACTCTCTTTCATTTGCGTCATTTCCTGGGGAAAGCCCCTTTTGACAAATATCTCGATCGAGGAAAATTTAAAAATCTAAAAGCCAAAATCATAAAAACCTCAAATGTCTGACGAAAATGAAAGCGTAAAGCCTTCAGTAGCAAAACTACAAACAAGAAGTGCACCTAAACGCTCCAATGGTTTCGACACTAAACATGAATTAAATTTAGCATTGATTATTGTATGTGTAGGTGCCTTAGCTTACTACATATTTCGCCAATAAAATTAAGATTTGTCTCACGCGTGAGACATTCATCCATCTCTACATCACTACAAGACACTATTTCTTTTAATTCATCCATCTCTACATCACTACAAGACACTATTTCTTTTAATTCATCCATCTCTACATCAGCACAAGCCACTTTTTCTTTTAAAACCAAATCTGGCAATACATAGTTTTCATCGAATTCTGGGAACAACAAAAGAAACTCAAATCGAAGATCTTCAATTGATTCACTATCTATAAAATTGTTCATTTTGTAAATGAAATATTTTCGACATTCAATAGACCTTTGCTCTTCCATAACTGCTTTCAAATGAGAAATATTTGTCTAAACAGGAATTTACACTCCCTTTCATTTGCGTCATTTCCTGGGGAAAGCCCCTTTTAACAAGTATCTCGATCGAGGGAAATCTAAAAATCTAAAAGCCAAAATCATAAAAACCTCAAATGTCTGACGAAAATGAAAGCGTAAAGCCTTCAGTAGCAAAACTACAAACAAGAAGTGCACCTAAACGCTCCAATGGTTTCGACACTAAACATGAATTAAATTTAGCATTGATTATTGTATGTGTAGGTGCCTTAGCTTACTACATATTTCGTCAATAAAATTAAGATTTGTCTCACGCGTGAGACATTCATCCATCTCTACATCACTACAAGACACTATTTCTTTTGATTCATCCATCTCTACATCAGGACAAGGCACTATTTCTTTTAAAACCAAATCTGGCAATACATAGTTTTCATCGAATTCTGGGAACAACAAAACCAACTCAGATCGAAGATCTTCAATTGATTCACCATCTTTAAAATTGTTCATTTTGTAAATGAAATATTTTCGACATTCAATAAACCTTTGCTTTTCCATAACTGCTTTCAAATGAGAAATATTTGTCTAAACAGGAATTTATACTCTCTTTCATTTGCGTCATTTCCTGGGGAAAGCCCCTTTTGACAAATATCTCGATCGAGGAAAATTTAAAAATCTAAAAGCCAAAATCATAAAAACCTCAAATGTCTGACGAAAATGAAAGCGTAAAGCCTTCAGTAGCAAAACTACAAACAAGAAGTGCACCTAAACGCTCCAATGGTTTCGACACTAAACATGAATTAAATTTAGCATTGATTATTGTATGTGTAGGTGCCTTAGCTTACTACATATTTCGCCAATAAAATTAAGATTTGTCTCACGCGTGAGACATTCATCCATCTCTACATCACTACAAGACACTATTTCTTTTAATTCATCCATCTCTACATCACTACAAGACACTATTTCTTTTAATTCATCCATCTCTACATCAGCACAAGCCACTTTTTCTTTTAAAACCAAATCTGGCAATACATAGTTTTCATCGAATTCTGGGAACAACAAAAGAAACTCAAATCGAAGATCTTCAATTGATTCACTATCTATAAAATTGTTCATTTTGTAAATGAAATATTTTCGACATTCAATAGACCTTTGCTCTTCCATAACTGCTTTCAAATGAGAAATATTTGTCTAAACAGGAATTTACACTCCCTTTCATTTGCGTCATTTCCTGGGGAAAGCCCCTTTTAACAAGTATCTCGATCGAGGGAAATCTAAAAATCTAAAAGCCAAAATCATAAAAACCTCAAATGTCTGACGAAAATGAAAGCGTAAAGCCTTCAGTAGCAAAACTACAAACAAGAAGTGCACCTAAACACTCCAATGGTTTCGACACTAAACATGAATTAAATTTAGCATTGATTATTGTATGTGTAGGTGCCTTAGCTTACTACATATTTCGTCAATAAAATTAAGATTTGTCTCACGCGTGAGACATTCATCCATCTCTACATCACTACAAGACACTATTTCTTTTGATTCATCCATCTCTACATCAGGACAAGGCACTATTTCTTTTAAAACCAAATCTGGCAATACATAGTTTTCATCGAATTCTGGGAACAACAAAACCAACTCAGATCGAAGATCTTCAATTGATTCACCATCTTTAAAATTGTTCATTTTGTAAATGAAATATTTTCGACATTCAATAAACCTTTGCTTTTCCATAACTGCTTTCAAATGAGAAATATTTGTCTAAACAGGAATTTATACTCTCTTTCATTTGCGTCATTTCCTGGGGAAAGCCCCTTTTGACAAATATCTCGATCGAGGAAAATTTAAAAATCTAAAAGCCAAAATCATAAAAACCTCAAATGTCTGACGAAAATGAAAGCGTAAAGCCTTCAGTAGCAAAACTACAAACAAGAAGTGCACCTAAACGCTCCAATGGTTTCGACACTAAACATGAATTAAATTTAGCATTGATTATTGTATGTGTAGGTGCCTTAGCTTACTACATATTTCGCCAATAAAATTAAGATTTGTCTCACGCGTGAGACATTCATCCATCTCTACATCACTACAAGACACTATTTCTTTTAATTCATCCATCTCTACATCACTACAAGACAATATTTCTTTTAATTCATCCATCTCTACATCAGCACAAGCCACTTTTTCTTTTAAAACCAAATCTGGCAATACATAGTTTTCATCGAATTCTGGGAACAACAAAAGAAACTCAAATCGAAGATCTTCAATTGATTCACTATCTATAAAATTGTTCATTTTGTAAATGAAATATTTTCGACATTCAATAGACCTTTGCTCTTCCATAACTGCTTTCAAATGAGAAATATTTGTCTAAACAGGAATTTACACTCCCTTTCATTTGCGTCATTTCCTGGGGAAAGCCCCTTTTAACAAGTATCTCGATCGAGGGAAATCTAAAAATCTAAAAGCCAAAATCATAAAAACCTCAAATGTCTGACGAAAATGAAAGCGTAAAGCCTTCAGTAGCAAAACTACAAACAAGAAGTGCACCTAAACGCTCCAATGGTTTCGACACTAAACATGAATTAAATTTAGCATTGATTATTGTATGTGTAGGTGCCTTAGCTTACTACATATTTCGTCAATAAAATTAAGATTTGTCTCACGCGTGAGACATTCATCCATCTCTACATCACTACAAGACACTATTTCTTTTGATTCATCCATCTCTACATCAGGACAAGGCACTATTTCTTTTAAAACCAAATCTGGCAATACATAGTTTTCATCGAATTCTGGGAACAACAAAACCAACTCAGATCGAAGATCTTCAATTGATTCACCATCTTTAAAATTGTTCATTTTGTAAATGAAATATTTTCGACATTCAATAAACCTTTGCTTTTCCATAACTGCTTTCAAATGAGAAATATTTGTCTAAACAGGAATTTATACTCTCTTTCATTTGCGTCATTTCCTGGGGAAAGCCCCTTTTGACAAATATCTCGATCGAGGAAAATTTAAAAATCTAAAAGCCAAAATCATAAAAACCTCAAATGTCTGACGAAAATGAAAGCGTAAAGCCTTCAGTAGCAAAACTACAAACAAGAAGTGCACCTAAACGCTCCAATGGTTTCGACACTAAACATGAATTAAATTTAGCATTGATTATTGTATGTGTAGGTGCCTTAGCTTACTACATATTTCGCCAATAAAATTAAGATTTGTCTCACGCGTGAGACATTCATCCATCTCTACATCACTACAAGACACTATTTCTTTTAATTCATCCATCTCTACATCACTACAAGACACTATTTCTTTTAATTCATCCATCTCTACATCAGCACAAGCCACTTTTTCTTTTAAAACCAAATCTGGCAATACATAGTTTTCATCGAATTCTGGGAACAACAAAAGAAACTCAAATCGAAGATCTTCAATTGATTCACTATCTATAAAATTGTTCATTTTGTAAATGAAATATTTTCGACATTCAATAGACCTTTGCTCTTCCATAACTGCTTTCAAATGAGAAATATTTGTCTAAACAGGAATTTACACTCCCTTTCATTTGCGTCATTTCCTGGGGAAAGCCCCTTTTAACAAGTATCTCGATCGAGGGAAATCTAAAAATCTAAAAGCCAAAATCATAAAAACCTCAAATGTCTGACGAAAATGAAAGCGTAAAGCCTTCAGTAGCAAAACTACAAACAAGAAGTGCACCTAAACACTCCAATGGTTTCGACACTAAACATGAATTAAATTTAGCATTGATTATTGTATGTGTAGGTGCCTTAGCTTACTACATATTTCGTCAATAAAATTAAGATTTGTCTCACGCGTGAGACATTCATCCATCTCTACATCACTACAAGACACTATTTCTTTTGATTCATCCATCTCTACATCAGGACAAGGCACTATTTCTTTTAAAACCAAATCTGGCAATACATAGTTTTCATCGAATTCTGGGAACAACAAAACCAACTCAGATCGAAGATCTTCAATTGATTCACCATCTTTAAAATTGTTCATTTTGTAAATGAAATATTTTCGACATTCAATAAACCTTTGCTTTTCCATAACTGCTTTCAAATGAGAAATATTTGTCTAAACAGGAATTTATACTCTCTTTCATTTGCGTCATTTCCTGGGGAAAGCCCCTTTTGACAAATATCTCGATCGAGGAAAATTTAAAAATCTAAAAGCCAAAATCATAAAAACCTCAAATGTCTGACGAAAATGAAAGCGTAAAGCCTTCAGTAGCAAAACTACAAACAAGAAGTGCACCTAAACGCTCCAATGGTTTCGACACTAAACATGAATTAAATTTAGCATTGATTATTGTATGTGTAGGTGCCTTAGCTTACTACATATTTCGCCAATAAAATTAAGATTTGTCTCACGCGTGAGACATTCATCCATCTCTACATCACTACAAGACACTATTTCTTTTAATTCATCCATCTCTACATCACTACAAGACACTATTTCTTTTAATTCATCCATCTCTACATCAGCACAAGCCACTTTTTCTTTTAAAACCAAATCTGGCAATACATAGTTTTCATCGAATTCTGGGAACAACAAAAGAAACTCAAATCGAAGATCTTCAATTGATTCACTATCTATAAAATTGTTCATTTTGTAAATGAAATATTTTCGACATTCAATAGACCTTTGCTCTTCCATAACTGCTTTCAAATGAGAAATATTTGTCTAAACAGGAATTTACACTCCCTTTCATTTGCGTCATTTCCTGGGGAAAGCCCCTTTTAACAAGTATCTCGATCGAGGGAAATCTAAAAATCTAAAAGCCAAAACCATAAAAACCTCAAATGTCTGACGAAAATGAAAGCGTAAAGCCTTCAGTAGCAAAACTACAAACAAGAAGTGCACCTAAACACTCCAATGGTTTCGACACTAAACATGAATTAAATTTAGCGTTGATTATTGTATGTGTAGGTGCCTTAGCTTACTACATATTTCGCCAATAAAATTAACATGTGTCTCACGCATGAGACATTCATCCATCTCTACATCACTACAAGGCACTATTTCTTTTGATTCATCCATCTCTACATCAGCACAAGGCACTATTTCTTTTAATTCATCCATCTCTTAAGTGGCAGTCCCGCTAAAAGCGGTCCACTCGACTTCGGGACCAAAACTAATTTTCCTTCATTTTTTGTCAGTGAAAAGGCTTTGACACACATATATAAAAAAGCAATTTATTATTTTCCAATTCCTTATTTTTGCTTTGCTACGAGCCACATACCCCGCACACATATCACTAGTGATATGTGTATCCCCTCCAAAATGGCGACCAGTGATATGTGTATCCCCCACCCTCCTCCCCTATACTTTAATATCTTGTCTTTAATATCGCTCTTGTCGTCCGGTCGCTTACTGGACGAACGACCAACCGAAACTGACTTAAAACGCAAATCTCAATTTTTGTAGTTGAAAAAGCTTACGTATCTGCTGCTGGAATTGTGTTCTTGATCCTAACTGGTTTTTTGCGAGCAGGATATAATGAATTTAAAGTTGAACACCAAATGGATCTAGATATATTTCAATTTGAGTTTCACGGCACGGGATTTCTAGGACGATATTAATTGCGCGGTGCATTCTCACCCCTCGAGTAACGCATATTCTCCACTGTTGATCGCCTTGTTTGCATCTGAATTATTCGTGGAGTGAAACACATATCACTTCTTCGACCCGCTCGCCATAAAATGATTGGTGGCACTCGTGTATCCCCTGCACCCGCTTTTGAGTTCGACTTTTTGTAAGATATGTTAAGTCTCAAGCTGTATACGTTGCTATACTGCGAATATTGCTAGTGCGTTTCATAATATTCGACGTTTATTGTTCGGCAGTTGGCCTAGAGAAGGGCTGTCTTCAGGGGATACACATATCACTGCGCCATGTAGTAATTAGTGATATGTGTATCCCCTGCATGCGGTCGTGTACAACCGAGGTCAGTGAAACTCCAGAAATCCCAAGCTATGAATAAACGCCGGGTGTCAATATTTCTAGCAAGCCAGTTTTGACAATGCAAATGTAATGGGGATTTTTCTTCTTGGGTAGAAAGCCAATATAACAGCTGTGTCCATGGGGATACACATATCACTAGTTCATGAAATAATCAGTGATATGTGTATCCCTTATTATCCCGTGCACGCGTGCACGCGTTTTTGGTGGAATTATCGAGTTTCAAACTCCAGTAAACCCAAGCCGTGTAAAAACGTCGGGTGCTAAGTTTTGACAAGGTTGATGCGCTATATTATAACAGTTGTGTTTATGGGGATATACATATCACATCGCCATGAAATAATTAGTGATATGTGTATCCCCTGCACGCGATTTCAGTTTAGATATTTAGACATAGGAGTTGCAAACTCTGCAAACCTCAACCTGGGTATAAACGTCGTAGCGAGTAAGCAGCCAGCACGTTTCGTCAATAATTGGCCATTTTCGTCGATCAGGTAGATAGCCAATCTAACGGCTGTGTTTAGGGGATACACACTGAGATCACTGCGCCATAAAATAATTAGTGATATGTGTATCCGCTGTTCGAAGTTTTAGTCAGATATACAATCGAGTCGGTTGGAACTCACCCAAATTCAAGAAATCCTAATCTGCTCCGTTGGGCGCGAATTCATTTCTGGTTTCTCTTACTCTTTACAGCGCTCGTTGGAACCTCGCAACCGAGTGGCCATTTTGTTCGTTGAATGCCCAGGCACGCATCAGTGTTTTGTGTATCCCCACGGGGGATACACATATCACACATTTTAATCGTAATTTTAAATTTTTGGCAAAGTTAAATTTAAATACACGACCCCACAAGCTTTTAGCTTTAATTATTATCGTGTTTAAATAAAGTTTATCTATCTATCTATCTATCTATCTACTAGTGATATGTGTGCGGGGATACACATATCACGGGGATACACATATCACTGTGACCGGCTTGGTCAGAATGTCACGCAAGTTG
Organism: Orbicella franksi; assembly: GCF_964199315.1. NCBI lineage: Eukaryota > Metazoa > Cnidaria > Anthozoa > Scleractinia > Merulinidae > Orbicella > Orbicella franksi. Next base: position 8,031,270 of record NC_138147.1, read on the forward strand.
TAACGTGACCAATTACTCCCTGAGTGATAACAATGGGGTGACAGGCCTACACAACTCCTATCCACGTGTAATAGCCGCTTTGAGAGTTTTGCTCGAACTAGTATATCTTTGAGGATCTGCCCCTTTTGTATTGTACGATAGGGGGATCTTTGAATATTTCGCTAAGCAATAATCCTGTTTTTAGGAGGACATTTCACAAGAGTAGAGCCGTTAGAGGTCATAGGTCTGCGTGGTTTCCGCTGCTATCCGCGTGTAATTTGTTGAGTTTGACACCTCTGTTTTTGGCCACGTGCTATTTTTTTTTGGCTCATTTGATTGCAAGATATGTTTTAAGCTCTCTAAATATTAGCTCTCTAGGGCCAAAGTTTGAAATATTCCGTGAGCATGTTGGTTACTTGCATTTTGTATTACTTCGCCGGGCCCGGCTGTTTGATTTACTGTTGCAAGTTATGCTGCTTGTTATCACGGGTGTCATATTTATCTTTGTCCGGCTTCGCCAAAGATAGCTGTAGCTTTCCTTGTTGAAAGCTATGAGTCTGTCTTAGAGAGACGTTCTTATGCCTCTTGCATCAATTTCATCGAGCTTTTTGTCCTTCCAGTTTGTTCGTTCTGGAACTGCAAAAGTAGGTGTTCACGCGCAAGTCTGTGGACCGTTTTGCGTGTTGCTTATGATATTGTGTGGTTTTGTTCAGGCAAAAGCTCTGAATTTAGGAGTTCTTCCTATGATTGTTCATCCAGCTCCACGTTGTGGTTGTCATTGCTTTTATTTGCGATGTTGTCAGGTTTTCTGGAGACTGTTAATAGTCCCTCTTTTGTTAGGAGGCTCGTAGCCTTGTAGATCAGGCAAGACCGCGGTTTCGATCCTTCTGGATCTCATCAGTTGCCGATAACATGGAGTGGTAGAGACCAATACTCTATTAGTCATGTAGGGCTATGTAGGTATCTGGATTTTCGCGCGCAAATTACCCCAAGAGCTCATGTGACACTTCCGAGGTCTGGGAACTACAAACATTTTGCGCCTTGGAAGTCTCGCGCGGAGGTGACCATGTGAGGAAGAGTTCAGCTGGAATTTCGTGGTATTTTAGGGAGAAAATGACCACGCTTCAAGTCAGATGAAGTGTCAAGTTCTTTTTAACAGTGTTGACAATGTCTGGAGAGATATTACGAGGACTTTTTGGCCAATACAACCTCTTGGACTCGAGACTTGTCACCGAAAGAAAGGTGATGTTCTTTTTTTTCAGCTGGCTTCGTTTTTGGTAGTCCAGAGGGTGGATAGCGCTAGTAACCTATTTGATAATTGGCTGTCTAGTGGATAGCGTAGTTTATTCTGTTAACACTTATCTACTCGATATTGATTTTTGCGATTGATGACGTTTCACACCCTTTGAGCAACTAATTTTCATCATATAGATTGGTGTGATGTTTGATATTGTAAAGATGTGTCACACTTGAGGCGGGCTCCTATCGGTTCCTCGTTTTGCTATAATAGTACAGCATATAGGCATATAGCACAAGAAAAAGGAACGATGGTATTTTTGATAGCGAAAACTTAGGGGAAGTGTTATTGTAGTGGTCAGTGTAAAACGTAGACTGTAGACTGCAGACTACAAACCGGGGCTAAACCGCTAAAATGCAGACTGAAGGTATAATGCAGACTGCAGGGGTGAAATGCAGACTGCTGACTGTAGACTTTTTACTGAATCGGGGTTACCATTTCCATCACTGAGAGCTAACTGTAAACAGGCTAACTGGGGTGTTATTAAGGCTAACCTGAGTGATATTCAGGCTAATCAAAACTATAACAAAATTCTCGAATGTGATTGGCTATCAGCAGCCCGATTTGAGCATTAATTGGACAGTGCGTGTCATTTTGCATGCGCTGTTGCAGTGCACTTTGTTGAGTAAACTGCTGGGTTTTTCAGCATTCATAACAACGTTTTAAAATTGTTCAGCGCTCAATCGATGGTTTGTTCGTTTCTCGAATTTTGTCATAGTTTTGATTAATTGGTAACAGGACATCGTGTCGTCCAATTCAGTCTATAATCATACTCGTGATTAACAAAGCAGACTCCCGCTTCGCGGTCGTCCAATTTTGTTGATCACTCTTATGATTACAGACCGAATTGGACTCCACTCAGTCCTAATACCATCATTAATCAATGAGCTATTTAGGCTAACCAGAGTACAGACTGTCAAATGCAATTACAGTGAAACCTCTATTAAGTGGACCCCCAATTAAGCGGACACCCTCTATGAAGCGGACACTTAGCCTGGTCCCAAAATTAACGTCCTATATTTCCCTTTATAGTGAACCCCTATTCAGCGGACACCTCTTTTAAGTGGACAAGGACACTAAAGTATCTTGTATTTGGCTAATTTCTAGTGTTAAAAACCTTTATTAAGCAGACACTGAACTGAATTAACAATGTGGTATTGGGCTATGTCCTTAAAATAGTTGATTAAATAGTCAATTAAATGTACCTGTATTATCGTTGCTGTATTGAAAGGGCATTATTACAAACAAATTAAAATTGGTAATGAAAGTTGATTAACTTGAACTCAGGATAGCTTAGTTAACAACCTGGAACTTTATAACAGTACAGAGGAACCGTTGAATGTTAACTGTTAACAAACATTGCACAATTGTTATAAACCTTTATTAACTGGACACCCTTTATTAAGCGGACACTTGGGAAGGTCCTTAGGTTGTCCGCTTAATAGAGGTTTCACTATAGCTAGAATAACCCTATTTATAGTTTGCACTTGATAGTGGAAACAGCACGATATATACTTTAAAAATCTGTAGTCTGTAGTCTGTAGTCTGCACTTTACTCCTGGTCTGCAGTCTGCAGTTTACCCTCAGTTTGCAGTCTACCCCCTGTCTGCAGTCTGCACTCCACAGTCCAGAGTCTGTGTTTTGCACTGACTGGTTATTTTCGCCCTTTTAAAAATTCAAAATTCGACCAAATTTTCAATTTTTTTAAATTTTTTTTGTCAAAATTTGACAAAAATACAAAAATGATATCTCAAGGGCAATGCTGAAACAGCATTTGTAACAAAAATTTTCTAACTTAGCATTAGGCATCCTGGGAGTCCCTGTGGAAGGAGAACAGATGACCATACAATACACTGGTGAAATGTTCTAACCATTACACTCCAGAAGTTTCTAAAGCTTGCTTCACACTTGTGAGATAAGTACAAGCAAAAGCATAAGCACAAGCACAAGGAGATCCCAGAGGAGATCTAGAATAGTGCCATTTTGATCAGTTCAATTTTTGCACTTATGCTCAGGCTAATTTCACAACAGTTCCCACTTGTGAAATAAGCATAACTCTTATGAAATAAGCATAAGTGCAAGCAAAAGAAAAAGGAATGCACTTTTTTCTTGTGCTTATTAAATGTTTTCGCTCATTTCACCTTTGTGGATACTAACGTTTTCATGTGCTTATGCCTGTGCATAAGCTTTTGCTTATCTCACAAGTGTGATCCAGGCTTAAGCAGGCTACTGTGTAGGCTATTAACTAGGCTCATATTTGACACGTGCGCTGCATGCCACAGGGATCAGCAATATCAAAGGGTCCTGGGTTGATCAAGATGAAGAAATATGCTATATGTTAAACTCGGTAAATAAAATGAGAAAAATATAAATTTAGTTATCACAAGTGCAGAACTTGAAGTAAAGAATACGTACCCCTACAGTTGTAGCTCTGAGGCTACAAACAACATGATCTCCTTCTAGCCCAGTATTAAAATAGGTTATTCAGCTGCTGAGCAGAGCTGTTTATAGCCATCTGTTTAATACTTCTCTTCACCTGTTCAAATATCTGGCATCATCTGTTCAAAGTGTTTTCTTAGTAATTCCTTCAGTTGGCCCAGAAGCATTAGTGTACATTTATGCATGAGAACTCACATCTCATGTAGCGTCGTTGGAGTTGAGACTTCATTTTAACATATACTTTTTGGTTTTGATGTAGAGAGCATCCAATAATTTCCTTTTACAACTGAGGTCGCCTGAAGTATTGAACACCCTTGATGAGAACACTGACTTGAGGAGAAAGAAAGCTCTGACATGGGACGCGATCTTCAAGAAACTAGAACGCTTTGTTGACTTGGAGTTGGAAAGTATTGCTGAGCTACAACGTTCAAATGTCCACAAGAGACAACAGGTACTTGCAGTTTTGATATGGCGTCCATAATAATTGCATGTATTATAACGATAAATTAGAAGTGTGGCAAAATTAATTGCCTTAAGACATGTACTTGTGAGTCTCAATCTTTGTTGTGGGGACTGTGATTGATTAAAGTAATGAAATTATGAGCTGGAGATTTCTAAATGTGTAATTGTGCCCTCACGAACTGATCCATATCCATAGGGGCAGCCATTTTGTTAACAACTGCACAGTGTTAGACTACTTACTCTCTACCTATTAAGCAATTAGATTATGAGCTCAAGATTTCTATCGCGTGATAGTTGACGAAGGCACAGCCTGAGTCAACTATTATGGATAGAAATCGAGAGCGAATAATCTGATTGTTTTAGTAGTTTTAGTCATTCAAGACTTTATCTAAATCCTCTTCACAGACACTGAGAAAACACAAAGAAGCAGCTGTCATTTGTTAAAAAGAGTACACTGCTACGTTGCTCACTATCTATTACAGAATAGATAGTCAGTAGTGTAGCCAATCAGAGAACGGCATTCGTGATAGAACGCTAGTAGATTTATACAATTAAAACAGAATAGAAGATGGAGGATGGCATTCCTGATAGAACGCTAGTAGATCTATACTAATTCTGTATATTTCTTTATGTGTAGCGTACAGTTTTATACCATAGGGAATGTAATACCACCACAGTTTGTCAATGCTATCACTAATGTTAGAAAATTGACTTCAACGTATTTGTCCTTTGTCCTTTGGTAGGATATTGTTAAATTTGTGAGGGATTTGTTAAGGAAGGTGGATGAGCGTAAGTACGCTTTGTGTCCTAATCTGTATGTTCATGACATATATATATCTTACTAGATGTTTTGGTGGGTAGTATCGCTGTATATTTTTCAGTTGTGCCGTATTTTGACAAACCCGCGAGTCAAAATACAAACACCGAGTAAAAATACAAAGTGATACTACACACCAAAACATATACAGTAATAAGAGATTTATTATCCAACTGCTGTAGTCAATAAATTTATCAGTGAAAGAGGGAGAGTGTGACAGTTTTGCGTGCATTGACCAACCTGTCCAGCAAACAGGTTTTCTACTGTACAAATAACTGTACAATATATTGCTGTATATTTGTACTGTTATTTGGACAGTATTCGCTGCAGTTGGATAATAAATACACCATATTTGTAACAAATTGTAAAAGCAGACATTTGGAGGTAAATGTACAAGTTACAGTATAAATGTATGACTCTCGCTTGTAGGTAAAAAACATTAAGAGTTTAAACACTTAATGAGTAATGAGTACATGTGCTCTTTGAAACTTAGAGGCAGATATTTATTTTCCCTGCCAGGTGGGCCTCGTTTGAAAGCAGAGGATGTAGTCCTTCACTTAATGTCAATAATTAAGGAACCCAAATATCATGGATATGTACATGTTTGTGTGGAATACTGCAAGCTTTTGAAGAGCATCCTGACAGTTCAAGTCTATCAGTGTGAAATAACCGTCAAGACTTGGCAAGGTATTGCCTAATAAGTATTGCATACCATTACTGGTAGCTTAGCGGATGGGGCATGTAGCAGCTATCGTAAGGTCTCACATGAATGGCTTGAAACCCGTTGAGAGGACAATAGAACAAACAACACAAACAATGACCCCTAGCCCCAAAACAATAAACAGCTGCTGCAATGACAACAAATAGAATTACAAGCTTATGAGAGCTGCTACACTACTGTATCGGATTGGTGTGGGGATGATTTTGCCCACCTAATATGACCATCTAGAGGAAAGTTTTTCTTATACAGTTGAACCTCAATTATCCGGACTTGTTGGGACTAGACGAAATAGTCTGGATAATCGTAAATATGAATGTTAATGAAGAACAAAACTGTTTAAATAAAGCAACATTTAATCGTGAAACAACACTTTAACAAATCGTTTGGAAAACAATATGGTCTATTAGTGTATATCTTGAACCACTCAACTCTGAGCTAATCAGAACTCTTTCAAGTGTTCTTCATTAGTTACGACGCGTGCAAGTGCTGCTTTTGCTCTTTAAAAGCAAAACAAATTCGCTTTTGACTGCACTTTTCAATGCTATAGTTTTAAAAAGAATATTGCTACGGATCTTGATCATGACTAATAAATATTCATGACAAAATTGGGACTAGAGAAAAAGTCCGGATAATCGAGAAATTCAGATAATCGAGCTACGGATAATCAAGGTTCAACTGTATTAGAAGTTCTGTTTGAACAAATAATTTTTGCCCTCCTATGAAAACCAGTTGTCCTCCTGCTGAAAACGTTTATGAAACCACTGCCTATTGGTTATAAATCAGATTCTTATACATGTAATTGCCAGACTACATGTAACTGGACAAACAACCATGTTTGATCTGGTTTCTTTGTGTCTAAGTTTCCATGAATACCCTGTTCCTGGGATCAGATGATAATTTTGATTTATCAAAGTCTAAGTCAAAATACTGACGGATTGATATACAGCAGTACCAAAGATTGATACCTGTCCTGTCCAGTTTGAACATGATTAAGAATTGATAACCGTAACACAATATCATTGCCAAGTTTTTTGAGATATTATTATTATTATTATTATTATTATTATTATTATTATTATTATTATTATTATTATTATTATTATACTTTTCTGATGGGCAAATGTCCCTTCATGTTGGACTCAATGATTTTATGCTTTAGAATTTCATGAAAAAATATTTCTACTTTGGTTTCTTGCTTTCCAGATTTGATTACTACCTTTGTGTCATTTGTCGTGGAGAAACCATCATGGTTGTTGAATGAACAGCATTTACTGGCAAACCTAATTCATGTCTCAATTGAGGGTGCTGCAGCTCTGTACACTGTAAAAGGAAGCACACTCTTTAAATTTTTTGAAAAAATATTCAAAGATATCAGGTACGTTTTTCATGATAACAATCAAGTGAGTACATGTATTACAGTAACTATAGAAAGTGGAATGTAATTTAACTATTGCTAGATTTGTTACCTGAAACTTCTTGTTTCCAGGCCATCTCTTTGACTGTGTAAAATTTAGGACACTTAACTATGAGACTTGTGAGAGTGGAGGAATACTTTTAAGGACTCAGAATACATTTTTCAAGCAGCTTGTGTCAATTATTAATAATAATTATTGATTAATTAATAGCTTTGTCATTGTGTATCTACCTAAGTTAACATATACTGATCAACATTGTTTCCAAAGGTATAGCCCGTTGTAGTATTTGCCTGCCTGGGTAGTTTGTTAGATTACAACTTTGTCAAGTTAGACCTGGCATAGCTTCATTGCATCTCATGTAGCTCAGCTTTAGTGTCCAAATTTTTAGTGTGCAGAGGGTTAATTGACCATAGGTTCAGAGCAACTACTGTCAGTTTGATATATTGGCAACAATTTTCATCTGGCTTTCAAATGGAAGACCAGTGAATACCCAATTGATAAGATTAATATTGTGAACTTAAGGAGACTCTTAAATATCCAATGTCACTTTGACAATAGTCCACTTACCTTTTCCTTGATGAAGGGGTGAGAGTACCAGCCGTCAAGTTGAATGCCTTCTTGATGCTCTGAATGCATTTGTCAAGTCAAGTGCGGAGGACTGTCGTGGTCAGGTGTGTCACCTTGGTGAATCGCTCTTCCCACTTCTTCTGCAAATGTGGAAGAAAAATCCCCTTGTCAAGGTATATGTTTTGAAACTGAATAACACAATGATTGTAAAAAATTAATGTATTCAATTTTACATTAGAAAACACACTGTGAGAAAACGTATGCTAAAAGCTGTATTTCTGTAACTCAACGGAAACACAGAAATAGCACAAGCTGTTGGCGTAATGATGACGCAAGCAAAGAGAATTCGCATTCTAATGGTCAAAGAGAACAGGTCTTTTATCTGTATCTTTTTTGTTGTGGTGTTTTCCAAAGGAAATAGAAATCATGCTCTATGCGACGTGTTTCTATTGAACTATAGAAACACTCATGAAAGTTTGGGAGAACTCCAAAAGCTGTGGAAACACATGCCTGTCAGTTTGTGTTCCCACAGCATTTCTTGTTCTCCACATCCACTTCTGTTTCTATACTAAGCCAATATAATCAGAAAACAATACTTGTGATAGAACGCTAGTAGATTTATACTAAAACTCAATAGAAACAAAATTTTTGTTTTCTATTTCTTAATTTATTTGTCTGTTATAGTGTTTGTAATGGATGACATGTTTCTAATGTTGCAAAATCGCACTTGCAGAATCATCTGATGAAGTTTATGAGTCTTCAAATTTGCGCTCATCATCCTTTGGGAGCTCATGAAGATGACAAAGGCAGCTGGAGCAACAACATTAATCACTGGAAGGTATCAGATATGGTTTAAAACGATCTAAAAGGAACAGTACTGGTTAAGAGTTGGGAAGGTGGAGATGAACTAAAGCTGATGCTTGAGAAATTAAGGCCAAAATTGTCAAGATGCAACAATAATTATTGTTGTGGAAACTTGAAGAGAACCAGAAGAATTTTTATATAGTTACTATGAACAGGTTATGACCACATCCCTTGTTAAAAGCAGCGGAACCATTAAAAAGTTTAAATCTATCATTAATAGATCAGACCTGTCATGTCGAATTTTGAACCCCCCACTTCACCTCCTATGGCTTAGATCTCTCATCCTCGCACTTTGAAATTAAGTTAAATTTTAGAATTTAAGTTTTGGCTTCAGCAGCCATTTCTATTATTTAATTTTTTTCATTAGAAATGTCTCCTAAGATTGTATGATGCAATTGTTGCTGATATTGATCAGTTAAAGAACAAGGTTTCACGAGCTTCCAGGTATGTAACTGACATTATCAAATAAATAAAACTATTGTCTCTATTGTAACAATTGACCATATGTTTTGGGGGGTTTGTAATCCTTAATAGTACCTAAATGTTCTTTTAGCATGTGCATATTGTATGGAATTTAAGTGTTGAATGTTAGAAGGTTTCTTCGATGGTTAAAGATTTGTCACTGAAATAGATGACGCAGTTCAAATCTTCCTTGGTTCCTTGTTCTTTGATGTGTTGGGGAAAGTTTTCACCAACTATAAGGGGCAAGCTCAGATTATAAAAAGTTGTTAGTTTTTGTTTTTTTGAAAGACCTACCTACATTATCTGTTGCCATTAGTGATAGCGAATTTTCTGTCTACAGTGCTAAACTGGATCCTGGACATACCCCACAATTTATTGAACTTGCAGCTGATGTTTTAAATCAGGTATGATATATTTTGATAGTCACAATGTTGCCATTTGTAATCATACTTTTTGTCCTGAAAGTAAAAGTAGATCAGACTTGTCTTGTTAATTGGTGAGTTCTACATGACAACCCACACCCCTCCCCCTCCAAAAAGAGTAAAACTTTAAACACAGAATGTTATTATGTTGCATGCAATTGGTCAGTGTTGGACAAATGATTGGTGACTCATCTCCAGACCTTGCACAAGACAGTGTTACGACTTACAATAACTCTCACCAAATGAGAGTATAAGTGTGTACAGTGTTTTCAATTACATTTGAAGTTTGTGGCTGTTTTTCAATTGGTGCAGCACCCTTCAAGGAGCAATATAAGGAGAGGCTCGTGACAACATCCTTTAGAGGGCAATGGTTTCTAAACTGTCAACATTATAGCTAGCGGTATTATCTTTAAATTGTTTGGGAAATTCTTACAAAAATGTTGGGGGTATACAATTGAGCACACCCCCATCCCTTCAGCTATGAAAACTGGAGTAGTACCTTGGGATTATAAGGAATCCAGGTTGAAGTCAGATTAGTGCAGTTTTCAATGCCTAAACCAAAATAATCACTCTTGCCAATCAAAGGACACAAACGATTCATAAACAAGAAACGATTAAAACTCAAAGTAAACACATGTAGCTCATGAAAAGTGCATGAAATCAGCAAATCGCCATTGGTTTTGTTCTTGGTTTTAATTTTGAGTGGATGACATAGTTTTTGAGGCAATTACACAGCGCAGTAATGTGCAACCAAAGCAGAAGTGAATTACCTACAACATTCAAGTGACAACTGCTCTAAAAGATATGAAACTAATACTGTAACAAGCCTACACGTAAGTAGTTGACTTATGGCCTGAAAAGGCCAACAAATAAATATGTGTCAGAGGGATGTGTCAGAGGGATGTTTCAGATCAAGTTTGGATATCATTTCTAAGTATGCCGTCGATCATTTTCCAGTGTTTAGTAGAGCTCTAGATGAACCTTGTGCATGTTGGTACATGGTAGTTTTTATATTCTAGGTGTTCTGGGCACAAACAGCATACCACTCTGTGAACTCTACACAAGATGTTACAGCTGAACCAGGTTGGTTTAGCTTTACTCATGAAAAAGTACAAATTGTTAACTAGTAAGCAATTCTGTAGATTAAAATGCAGTGTGTAACCATTCAAATGAAAGTTACTGGTCACTTCAGGCTACTTAAAACAGAGGTAAGGGGTGGTCTGATGGGGCACTCGGCTCCTATCCAGACTTTACCTTTAGCTATTAAACCTTTGTGTGTGAGCATTGCAATGAAGGTTGTTGAACAGTGTAGAGTTAATTTGGGAGGATATACTTGAACAAGAGTTTCATCATTAACATCACATATTTGTTTGGTTAAGGAGCCAAACGTCAGAAAATTGAACTTGGCTGGCATGTGGCAAGAGACACACTCGAAAGCAATTCTGAAAACTTGGTTTTACTGTCATGGTAAGTTTATAAGTTTGTTTCGGATGAGACATCATCCATTGGCAGTTGTACAGTGAGAAATAAAATGAAAATATGCAATAAATAGTATAACAAAGTGAGATTTTGACAAGAATATGGAAAATGCAGCTGGATAGTGCAAACGAAAGTGACAAGTTTTCTCTGTCTTAAAGTCTCTTAATCAATTTTAGGGAAAACCCAAAGTTATTCTCAAGCTTAAACTGTTTAAAGTCTGTGATGTAATGATGATTTAAACTTACATTTAAATTAACTTGTTGTTTGACACAGCAACTTGTACTAAAGAACTCTCTTAGATGTCCAAAGCAATAGAGACATTACTATTTTCCCCTTAGGTTGCAGGTCCTAGCTGCATTATTCGTGAAACATCCATCAAGTCTCCCTGCAACTGAATTTCATCCTTTCTTTTCAATATTACATCAGCTGCAAACCAAACACAAAAGGTATGAGTTGCTTTGTGATAGATTTAAGAGTTTCTTTCAGAATCTTTTGAAATGGGGTTCTTATATTTAGCAAGATGCCAACACCACATTGCAGGTCTAGTGTTGATTACACAAATGTTACAGACCTAAGGGTCACTCATACCATTTTCAAGTAAAGTGCTTTACTGTAACATTGATAAATATCCATAGATATTTAATATACACAGTGATAGTATGATGTGTTATTGCCTTGGCTTTGCCGTTTTCACTGAATTCTCGGCAAGATCAGGGCTTTATTTGTTTTCATTTTGTTGCATATCGTACCCCACAAGAACCTTGCAGCATTGTACTTTCAGAGAGGTCTTTTTATTTTGTCTCTTTCAATATTGTTCTCAGACATGAAACCATGATATCCTTGCTGAGATGTATTGAGGCTCTTGTGCAGTGCTTTTCAAAAAGAAAAGTGACATTGGACACTGGGGTTGTTGGCTCAGTTAATCCAATCCTGAAACAGATTTGGACATCTACACTGCGTGTTGTTGGGATGAAACATCTAACTGATTGTGGGTTTTCTCTTCTTACCACTTTACTTCAGGTAATACTTTTTAAGGTATATCTGTTCTAGGTCAGTTTGTTCCAAACTAGGTTAGTTTGAACTCATCCTAGTTCAGTTCGGTAATGTCTGTGTGGCTGGTATTTTTTGGCTGTGTCAAGCTGTCTGGCAGCTTGACAGTATTTTTAAAAAACATTATGTCTAGCTGGCCTGAATGGCATTCTTGTTTGCCTGAATAGTGCAAAGGTTAGCTTGAATAGTGCAAAGATTAGCCTGAATAATGCAAATGTTAGCCTGAAAAGTGCAATGTGTAGCCTGTGTACGGTTATTTCTCAATAATTGTAATGGGTACTAGCCATGCACTAGAAGAATTCAAAAATCCTTAAAATGTCATAAATGATGTTAAATGGTCTAGAATTAGAGTTGGAGGGAAATATCAGACATAAGGGGTTAGTGGTAAGTTCTTTGAAGTGCTGAAAGGTAATGGGGGTAGTGCAGTGACCAAATGGCATCAGTTGAAGCTCTTTCTAACTCTACCTTTACTTCTCATGTGAGGAAGACTTCAAACTATGCTGGAATAAATAATACCTCTAAGGGATGTGGTGGGGTGTTGGTGGAAAATGTTTATAATAGGTTGGGATTTATTAGGTAAAATCTTACTGCCAGTGTGGTCCATAGGGGTCTTTCTATATCGCTGAACATTGACTTACTTAACTTGGGCAACCTTTCTGGAAATTGAAATTCACATTAGTAGCTTCTTTAGCCCTAACTATTTGATAGCATTTAAAGTACAGGCCAACTCTATCTTTGAATTAAGTATCTAACCTTTGAGATTCAATTAACAAAACCAGGGCTAGTTGATTACGAATTCCTGATCTATCGGAGGAACTTCCGGAGATAAATGAGTTTAATGTCGTGTTGAATGTAGCTGGCTCCTCCACTTAAACAGAATGCTGTTCTTCACTTCATTTTGATTCTTGATTTGTTTGTCTACAGGGGCATGTTGTTCCACCAGACCCAGAAATATTTTGTGTTATTTTGGGCAGTGGTGTTCCATCAAGGTAGTACATGTTTATGGCTTGCATACAGTGATGTAACTAAGACAACACAGAGCTGCCTCATTAAAAAGTTTGACTGGCTATTCTCACCTTTACAGCTCCAAAGTTTATCCAATTCTGTGCTTTCATGTGAAATATAAGCTGTGTTCTAGTTCTCTCTTTGCTGGTGAACAAGCTGGCGGCCACCCTAGCGACATCCATGCATGTATAAGGGTACTTCCCTGTAGAATTTCAGTTATAGTCGTCAAGTATGTAGTATGTATTTGTGCCCCACTGATAAAGCAAGGGTGTATAGAAAAAAACATTAAGCCTGAAAAAGATAATTCCTTCACTGCACCATCTGGACCATCTGAATTTACTAAGTCGACTTCTCTAATCAATATACAAGCATTTTATTTTTGTTTTGCACAGGTCATCTCTTGAATTCTTAGCCACCTATTTGCAACTGTACACTTTGCCAGAAAAGTTCCAGCCTGTATCACCATTAGGAATTGCTGAGCCAAATATAGGGTCATATCCTCTGCGTCATCAGCTTTTTAACTGGCTGATGCCCATAAATGAGGAAGGCGATAGTACTAATGAGCCACTGGCATTTTGGGCTAGTAGAACCACAAGCAGGTATTTAATGAGATTTTAAAGGTACTGTACTGCATTTCCAAGGTAAAAAGCAGTACTATGGCTTGGGAGTACACCCAATAGTGGACACTACCGAAAGGGTCCACCCTAACGGGATACCTTTTTCAGGCTGGAGTAAAAAGGGTTGGGAGTTCACAATATGACATACACAAAATGGAAAGGGAAGATTGCCATTTGGGTTTTCAAAAGGGTTTTATTAAATATCTTGAATAAAATCACCAAGTGGCTTATTCACTGAAACATTTTTTGATGTTCTAAATATGTGATCATGAAAGATGTACCAGTTTCTGTTGAAGGTATAGGGAAGGGAAACCTTTCCTGTCAAAATTTTCCATGAAAGAGAAAGAGATTAAACCTGATCAGGTTGGAGCTCACCCAATTATTATTTTTTTGGAGGAATGATTTGATGTTAGTCATGCTGGCACTAGTTCAAGAGGCATCTACTCTTGTCTGTTTCTCTTCCACCTCATTTTTGGTGCATTGCAACATAATCATTTCTGCTTTACTATTTTATGTTGTAGGCTTGCAAACATGCAAATGATAGCTGGTATCTTTGTGTCTTTGACACAGAAATTCTCCACAGCAATAGTGATCAATGGAATGGAGCCTGCTGTGTAAGTGACTTGAATTTTAAATAGGGCGTAACCTTACGGTACATTGAACCTTGCTTTACAATTGTAAACATCATAGAGAATTGTAATTTGTCTCCATAATACCCAGTAATTATTGATACATATATAAGCAGCATTCCCTTGGAATGGATGCATGGTCCAACTGGGGGATTGGTGAAAACCATTAGGCAATCTATTAAGTGTTTTACCCTAGGGTAGGGAATCTCACGAGCAGTCTCCTGGTTTGCTTACGTTTTCCTTGAGAGGCACCTTCTCTTACATGTAATTCCTAACTTGACCTGGCCCTTTTCTCGAAATGCTCTTCTCTCAGCCAGGGATGAAAATTCCATGGATGCAATTCCCTTTTGTTCCCATCAATGGTCAGAAATACAAGGGCAGATGAGTAAGCTCCACAGAGAAGTCAGCTTTTGTACACAAAACGGAAATTTAAAGTAATTTTTAGCATTTAATTCGAGGAGAGAGGCTCAGCAATCAGCATTAATAACAGCTACAAGTAGCAAGCACATTTTAAGTTATGTTATAGACTTGACTGTATAACTAAATAACAGAGCTACTGGACAGAAACAGTTTGTCTTCTCTCAGGAACAAGTCACATAATACATTCCCTCACGACACTGATGGAATGCTGGTCCAGATGGAAAAGGTGTACTTGAAGTCAACATTTGATGAGGTTTTGCAAATATTTATTAATTTCTATACATAAATTCTCTCATGTATAATTAACATATATAGCCTTCCTGATTGGCTAGGTAACTATGCATTGAAAGATTCTTGTTTTTTTTTAATTCATTGTCATTCATGCAGTGGAGCCTTTTCTTAGCCTTAATAGGGTACCATCTGATGATTTCTTGTTTGCCTATCTTTGCATCATTTCTCTTCCTTCATTGGAAGACTGAAACAGGGTACAGTAGGTAGAAAGTTCATTTCCTCCCTGCATGTTCCTTTGATTTTTAGTGTTACTTAGTTACTGAGAACCCAGGCTAGTTCTTTGAATTTGTAAGGAGTAGATGTAGTGTCAAAGTTGCATTACTGACCTCAAGGAACTCTTCAACAAATGAAGCTGACATTGAGCAGAATGTTTATTTCTTATAAAATATTGAGATAAGTTCTTCACAAGTTTATTGTTATATTGCTGAAGGCCTAATAGTCAACGAATCTTGCTCTCATTCTCATAACTGCTAAAACATTTTTTTCTCAAGGCGAATTGGCAGTCATGGAATGGGGAGAAAACAGAAAGGACATTATCAAGAGAAGTGAAGCACAATAGAAAGATTGAATCCCTTTGCAGTTTGTTGTGTGACAGACTAGCCCATACAGCTTCCCTGTTTTGTGAGACACTAGAGGCCCAGGTAAAATTAAAGAAACACAGTCCTTTTCTTGGTACATGTCTTACAGCCATGTTGTAAAAGTGTGTCATTTTTAGACTTGGGTTTATATCAGTCCTGTCTTGTTTTATAATTAGGCATTTTAATAATACTTGTAATTGAGCTTTCCTGCAAGAATTACTTGTTTTGAGCTGTTGTGGTAAGCTAATGGACAATCATTGATAATTGCATCATGTGTGTGGTTTGGTGTTGTTTCTCCTCCAGTCTTTAGGGGGTATGTCCAAAGATCGATTGGTGTCATTTGGAGGCAAAATTGAGAGTGTTGTCAGGTTCTGTAGTTTGGTATGTCAAGGGGTGGTTTATTTATTGAAGAGCAACTCTCTCACTCAAGAACAGGTTCTAACCCTACCTGTGATCAGAAAGCTTAGTGTGAGTATGCTGTATTCTTGACTTTGTATGTTCTAAGCATTATGGTAATGCAACATCATTAATGTGAAGTGAAGGCATTGAAAGTTGTTATTTTTAATTCTGCTTATTACTTTTCCATGCAAAAGAAGAGATAAAATTGCAATGGGATTAAAGCAAAGGAATCTTTTTGTGGTGTCTTTAACAAAATTAATTTCTATTTACAAGGCTAAAAAAGGTTAAAAAGTAAAAAACACCAAATGTTTCCGACACTATCGAAATTAAATTCTGAATGAGTTTAGGCCTGTTGCAGTCTGTCCTGTACAATATTTCTCTCTACCTCTCTTATGAATCAAGCTTTTTCTTTGCTTTCTTTGAATTGTATCACCATTTTTCAATGTTAAATTAAAAGCAGCCATTGATTATGGACTGAATTTGATTAGATTTGATTGCCTCTGCATGGTCACTGTTTGTAGTCAATCGAACATTGTTATTTCAAAGAGAAAAGAGAAAAGGGAGAATAGGTAATTCAAACAATCCAAGAGTTAGAGCAAGCAGATCTCAATGTAACTAGTCCCCATTATGCTAGCAGTTTGACCACTTTTGTTAGAAATTAAATCACTGAAACAAATCACTCCTGCAAATTTTCACCACTTCCTAGATCATGGCTTAATTTTTCGTATTATTATATAATTGTTGTAGAACTTGTTGAAGAAGGTAGTAAAAGATGTCAGTGGGATCATTGTATCTGATGAGGCGGACATAATAACAAGAATGGAAGTCTTTTCAGGTGTCATTACAGAAATGGAAAAGATGTTCACTACATTATCTGTAAGTACTACTCTCATTTCGTTCACCTTTTAAGTGCGTACTTGTAGGCTTTGAGAAGTTTACCTCATTCACTGTAATGTCACCAGTCTTCTCTCTTCTCTGTCATCTGTGGCAACGGCGGCCTCCAGTCTGGTGCTAAACCCCACGTTGAGAAAAAATAGTTGGTCATCAGACAATAATTCCACAGTTGATAAAATTGGCCTTAAGTAATATTTCACATCATGTATGCAAATTTATAAGTAAGTAGGTTAGTATTTATAAGTTGAAGAAGGGTTTAAAGTAAGCAGAATCCCTGGGTGACATAAATACGCAGGCGCCCATGGTGTGCTGCCGAGAGGCTTGAATGAGAATAGCTTGTCCTTGATTCATTCCATTGTGCAGGGATGGGGCTGTGATGCAAGCATGATCAAAAGCAAAGGAAAGGTCCTTTTCTTGTGTCTGCATTTATGTTTGTGCTTAAACTTGCATTGCTCCAATGGATAAACAACAATTTTTTGTTCATTGCTCATTTGCTTGCACATAATGATCTACATGTGCTTATGTTTGCATCATGTTAGTGGCGTTTGTTTATTTCTTTGTTTGCAGACAGAAGTGAATTCTCCTGAGCAGTTTGTTGGGATTATATTAAGAGAAAAAATTTCAGGCTCATTCATAAATGATGTTTACAGGATTTACAGTGGAGAGGTAGAAGCATTTTGTTTCCAAGAATTGGAATTCCTTTCAATGTGTTAAGTGTTGGCAATAATGAAGTTTTGGTTGATTTTGATGGTCTTGAGTCATTTTCAAACTTTTTTAAAATTGCCACATCTTAAACTTTGGAGAATTACACACAATTGTGTTGTTTAATACTTGAATGTAGAGGAGGATTTACTATAAAAACCTTTTGTTTGCAGTCCAGCATCAGTCCCTTTCTGTTATGATCTTTTCTTTTGATTACATAGTGTAACAAGGTAACTTTAAGATGTATGTGTCACTGTAAGTGTACCTGTGTACTGTGGTGGTTTTGGATTGCTCATAAGAGACTTTGTATCCTTTGCCTAATATTTATAAATGAAAGAAAGGGACACAAAAACTGAACTGCTTGAAAATTTTCAAACCTAACACAAGATTGAACCCCAGCATTTTCAAGGCTTTTAAAGAATTCTTTTCCATCATGTATTCTGTAGTGGGGACAGTGTGCATCAGCCAACTGTAGTCGGCTTGATATCACAGAAAAGAGTTTCCTCAGTCAAAGCACAAGTATGAGTTTCCTCAACCAAAGCACAAGTATGAGGTCTCTTGATGAGATGGATGGTTTTGATGATTTTGAGTCTGAAGTATCCTCGAGTGAGGAGACCACAGCAGTTCAAAGAACACACAGCCAGTCACAACAGAAAAACGTCAAATCCGGTAAGTTTGGGGCACCTTAGGAAAACATCATGGGGATCTTGACACATGACGAAAGTCAAATTATGATCTCATACCATGGGCACTTACTATTGAAATATTCTTTCTAGTGCATTCCACACTTAGAGACTGTTGTGCAAGGTTTCTGTGTAGCTGGGTCATGCATGATTGTGATGATGTTGCTATACCCTCTTCTGATCCTCATCCAAATGAAGTTAAAGAAAGGATTGTTGAATTCCTGAGATTAGAGGTAAGGTTCGACGTGAAAATATGATTAACTGAATTATTTGTAATTTCTGTCATCGGCATTGTGCTTGTTAAGCTGTAAATAATATGCAGATAAAGTAGTTTGCTTTGTACATTATATCCATACAAAACCTAAAGAAAATCAGAATTGTTTGCAAGCAGATTTATAACAAGTCTCACCACAAACACTGCCTGGTTTTTCAGGCTAAGAGGAGTATTGTTTTAGTCATGTTATGCTTTTATGTCATATTTTTTTTGTAAGCCATAGCCTCTACCAGATGGGTTTGTGGGTGGCTTTACTTGTAATTTTGGAAGGTCATGTTTGTCTTCACCCAGGTGCTTTAAGGTTTATTATTCTTTATTTGTAGGACTTTAATGTGTCCAGTGATGGAGATCTAAAGTTGGTATGTACATTCTAATTAAGAAGGAGCAAACAAGTTATCTGTTTAGAACATGAAACTGGTCATGCTTGAAGTGCTTGAACACTTTCATACCGCAATCTCATCAATTCAATTCCCGGAATGCTGCTCCAAAAGGGTCCTACATTCCAGAACTTGTCAAATTAATTCTAGTTTCTCTTAAGGTTATTTAATGTAAGCATACAAGACTTGCCAATATTTTTTTTCCTCTTTTTTTCCTCAGTATTTTACTGTAGCTTTTGCCTTGGCATCGAGCATCAACCCTCTGCCAAGCGTTTACTTGGAGGTTCTCTTGGATGTGTTGAGGTACGTACTGCATTTAAGAGTGCTTCGTGTTTTGATGTCTAGTTGGTTTAGTCCCAATCGTCATTTTGATATCAGAACAGTTCAACAGTGGTATAAATAAATGTCTAGAATGGTTGCTAAGATACAAATACACAATAGTGGTTTTATCGGGGTATGCAATGCATACCTTACTGTTCAGTTGTTTTACTCTTTTCTGCTAACTTAAGCATTTCATGTGTATCTCTTCATCTGAGTTCTTTTAACTGAGGATCTGGTCACCAAAATTTAGATTATGGAAATAATCGTGAGAGAGAAAGTGCCTGTCAGACTCATAAAAATTGATCAAGCGTAAACTAACGGAAATGCAACCGTGATGGTCTTACAAACTCTCTCCCGTGTCAGCGTTCATAGAGGAGAGTAGGAAACACTAGAACAATACGTGTTTGTGACGATTTTACTAGGTTAAATGAGGAACATTTTCCCAGCATTGAGATAAGACAAAATCTGCCAGGATTATTTTGTTTTGTGTAATGTGTATCCTTTGGTCACAATTGTGTTGAATAGTACAAAGAAACTAATTTATTTATTCTGTACGTTCTTATTTCCTGAATTTTCAGCCAAGCCATGTCAAAGTTTAGAAAGGATCAGAAGGTGTGTTCTCAAGGACTTATGCTTTTGATGAAGTTCATTCGTCATCTGGATGAACGGGCCAACCCTGGTCCAAGTCTTCAGAAATCGAGGGATTTTGCATCACACATCTTAAATGCATTTTGGTAAGACAAGATTCTTCATTTAACGTGAAGTTGGCGAGTCTCATGAATTCATCGTAGACTTCTGATCATGTTATAGACATTTAGAAAACAGTCCTAAGAAAATACGCGCGCTGGTTGGTTAAAAATCGTGTTTCTGTTAGACAATTAGATTATGAGCTCGACATTTCTATTGCGTGATAGTTGACGAGGGCTGCGCCCTCGTCAACTATCACACATAGAAATCGAGCGCGAATAATCTAATTGTTTTAGTATAAATCTACTAGTCGTTCGAAACTTTCATCTAAATCCTCTTCACAGACAGTTCGAAAACACAAAGAAGCGGCCACCAGCGCATGCTGCTACACTACTCGCTATCTCTCACAGAATAGAACGTGAGTAGCGTAGCCAATCAGAGGACGGCATTCGTGATAGAACGCTAGTAGATTTATACTAAAACTCGATAGAAACAGAGAACTAGCGTGAGTTGTTGACGTAATGATGGCGCGAGCAAAGAGAATTTACATTTTGATAATCAAAGTTAATAAGTTGTTTTCCTTTTTTTCGTCACGGTGTTTTCTAAAAGAAATAGAAAACAAGTTCTCCGTGTTTCTATCGAGTTATAGAAACACTCGTGAAAGTTTGGGAGAACTCGAAAAAGCTGTGGAAACACTCGCCTGCGGCTCGCGTTCCAACAGCATTTCTCGTTCTCCCAAACTTTCACTCCTGCTTCTATAACTCGATAGAAACACGGTACATGTTTTCTATTTCTTAAGTAATACACATCATTAAATTGAAGTCAAAGGAATAAAATTCACTTAAAAGAGAAAAGCTCTGACATTCAAGGTGTTTCTGTAACAATTTTTTGCAGGACCTTGAAGGACACGCAGTATTCTCCATTTGTAAGGCTGCAACTTGCAAAATGCATGGAAACCTTCTTAAAGGTAGTCACATTGATGTCTTAAAGATAACTGTCTTGCGTTATGTTATTTTTTTTTACTGCAATGGATGCACAGATTTCCATATTTTGCCTTCACTACACAACCAATCACACTCAAAGGTTAAAAGGCATGGGTGTGTTTGTCAGCAAGGCCCAAGATATGTTTTACTGGTATTTGACACAATAAGGTTACAACAAAGTGGATAAAAATTACACCAAATAATATCCTACGTGCACCAAAGCCGGATACGTAAGCCCCCAAAACCTCTTACTAGAAAAAATAGAGACCGTGTACCCCCAACTAAATGCAGTGGTGCCACCTTTCGGGGTTTAAGTTATCGTATCAACAACAGAATGAAAGATAAATCAGATAATGCTATTTACACAACACTAGAGCAAAAAAAAACCACGAACCCTTGTGTACTACGCTCGCACCCAGTTTTCTCTTCCATGCCAGCAAAATATTAGTTTATGTCAATACCAGTTATCACAAATTACATTTTCTCGTTCTCAATTATTACCATAATGTTTGTAAAGGAGCAATTACTGTGACAACTTATGAGAGGCCAAATTATTAGTGGATGGTTTGTCTTCCATTCATTTATTTGTTTTCTTATGATGCGTACAAACCTGAAGTTTGGATTTAAACAAAACCATTTATTCACAAAAATAATCTCATTTCAACTAACCTTAACATAAGTTTAGAAACATTCAATCCAAAGTTCACAGAGATTCTGTGGAGTAATACTTACCAAAGGGTGTATAACAATCAATAGAAACAAACAACTCGCTAAACTTACCAGTTTAACTAGCTGTAAGTGCTAATAAGATGCATGCTTAGCCCCTTATTTCCATGCAAGGATAATAAATATTTGCAATTGTTGATTTATAGGTTGATCCTGAGGAGAAATGGTGTGGGATGAAACAACTTAAGAAAGATAAGGCAGGAGGTAATACGAAAACATTTCTTAGCACTGTTATAACAGATGTGGTTTCCAATCTCTTCCTTTTAGTCTTGACTACTTCCTTCTCTTTTCAGTTGTACAAGAATCCGTATCTCTTTCTCTGAGTTCGGAATTTCCCAAGCTCCTTAGTGACTCAAGTCATTCATTGAGGATGCACATGGCATCTGCTGTTGGTGTGCTGTTTGTTAGATACATCTCAGAAGATTGTGCTGTGCCGGCCCCTCGAGAGCATCAGTACAAGATATTCAATAAAATCTCACAGATCCTGGTGCAGTCTGTAACTGGCTCAGTGGCAGTAAGTGGATGCTGATAGATAAGATGTGTCCAATCATACTTATCCTTCCAGCTGCATCTGTCAGTGTGTAGGATGTTCCCATTAGGATTTATTGCGTGATGGTTCTCTCTCTTGGGTAATCCCCAGGCTTTCTCATAACTAACTGAAATGTAATATAACCAGGACAAGTTCGAGGATTGTTAACATTGTTGAAAACCAAGCTTTTTGTGACCTTCAATAGCGCCCCACCTGACCACACCGCACAAGTAATTGGTTCGGTGTATAATTGTGGGAGGTCATGGGTCAAATATATTAAAATCCAGGTTCTTTAAGACGTCTTAAAGTAAGTAGCTTGACCCTGACCAGGTGAGAAACTAGTGTTACGAAACTCATTTAACAAGTGTTCTATTGTATTGTATAAAGCCGTCACTCAGTGATGAAGAGAGTGAAGATGAAGGAGTGAACAGGTCAAGTTCTATGTTGGCCTGCCTGAAGCAGATTGCCCTTATAAGCCCCATCTGTGAGAAGAGAGCAATTGCGTTGCTTTTCCAAGCTGTTAAGGAGCAGTTTCTGGACAAGGATTTGGTCAAGAAGGTACAGTGACCAGACCCAGCCATAACAATGTACCGACAATTTTCTGCATTGTAAATTCTTCTCTTCTAACTCCGGGGTGAAACAAAGTTCTATTGTTGTCGTTGTTGTTGATATCATGCACATTCCATAGTTCTGAAATATATTGCAATTTAAAATGGTTGAAATGTTGAAATAGAAAAAGCTGCGAAGGTTTGCTTTACTAGCTGCTTATATTTGTCTCTCACCAGGTTCTTGCACAGCTGGCTATGGAATTGGGTTACTCTTCTAGGGGTTCCTATATAACGAGTCATCTGCAATTCGTCATTGATAACTGGCTAAATAACGGCTTAAAGATCACTGAATTCCCCTGCCAGTTGATGGACTACAAGAAAATTCCTGATTTCTTCCAGTGAGTATTAACTTTTTTTTTTTCTTGATTCCCAGGGGGTAGGGGGTGGGGAATACTCCCATATGTAAGCTATATGGGTATGTGGGGCTGTGAAGGATATGGTTTTCAGGCAGTTTAGTCTGGGATAGGGTATAGAAATCAGACAGGTTTGGTCTAGATTAGGGTATAATTTACTGGGAAAGTGGACGGTGTAAAACTAATTTAGTCCGGAATACGAGTTTGTTACCTGGGGTTCTGTAATAGAAATTAAAACTCGGAAGTGACTTTGTAAGATATTGGTTTAGTAAAAATATGTTGGACTACGATAGTTATCACGTTTCTGCATGGAAAATAGCTCGTCTGAGATAGGGTAGGGGGTTTTGGTGCCTAGTCTAGAATAGGGTTGCAAAATCAAGTTGATCATGGTCTAGTATAGGATAAGGATTTCAGTGACCAAGCGGCACACCCCTACCCAATGATTTACGGAGTGCCCACCCCAGATATCCATACCACCAATTTATTTATTTTTTAACAAATAAGATCTTTCCGTATATATTATTATCCAAAGGGATCATTATTCATCAATTTTGGCCAATCTCATATCGAGACCAGATACTGTGCATCAGTCCATTGAGTTGTTAACCAGACAAGTGAACCCAAGAGGTGACTGCACTGAGTTCATCAAAGACAGCTTCTGCACCATCACTTCATTTCTCTTTCCATCGTTTGCTGCGCAAAGTAGAACAGATGTAGATAACTCAATTTCACGTGAACAGCTGGTTAATGTCGAGCAAGCCAAAAAGAGCCATGCATTTCTTGTGGGCACCCTCACCCAAGAGGTGAGAATAATGGCTTGTTACTTCTTTCTTTGAATTTAACTAATTCACCAACAGCGACTTGTAATATAACACCAACCAATCTCATTCCCAGAGTCTTCGTTCCCCTTGACCAGCGGTCGGAAAACAAGAGCTCTGGGAGCAACCATTTCAGGCGTGCGCCATAGATGCAGACTGCACAGTGAAACCGGATGGACAGAATTCGGTTATTTCAAAATGGGGTCTCCCAGAGTTCTCATTTTGAACACCAACAGCAACCAGCGGCAACAACACTTTGTAACATGACATAGCGTAGCAACCCATACATTACTAGAGTGGTTGCTTGCTATCGAGAATAATTTGCGCTGACCTAAAATACTCAAAGACACCCATAGCAACCTAATGTGCTCTTTGACATTTTGTTTCTTTGTAACGCGAAAGATCTTCACCCACCAGTTTGAAAAACAAACAGTACCACAGGCAAGTCCTCAAGTAGATGATATTAGAAGGGTGGCACCTTAGGATTTCATTCACATAGCAGGTTCATTTATTCTATAAGGGAGTTAATATCGCGAACTATGGTGCAGTAGACAACTATCAAGAATGAAAATGCAGCTGAGGTTTCTGTCTCAAAGGACGGTTACATCGCCCCCCTGTACACATGCTATTGTAGCCTTTAAAGTTCACTTTAAAACGGCATTACAGCAGCTATGACCGGATAAAAACGTAACTGTACCACATTAATCCAGAGAAGTGTCTTGCAGGTTTTTGACAGGATTTTGGCAAAGAAGTTTAGTGAGCAGATAGTAAGCCTACTCTTAAGGATGTATGAACCAACATCAGAGGGATCCGACATTTCCCAGTTTACTAAGTAAGTACTATTTTGCAATTGTGTAATTATTCAAATTTCTTTTTGCTCTTGCGTAGGGCAGACATTCGAAACGTCAGCTTCACTAACTTGTAATGGTGGTTAGTTTACCCGTAATTTTGTACCATTTTCGCAAGAAAGTAGGCGTACCTCAGCTAACCATGTAGGGGTGGCTCTGATCCTGGAATGTTTGTTCTTCTTGCACTGACAGGGACAGTGACCCAGAACCGGATCCTCCTTACTTCACGTCACATGCCATCACGGCAACATTTGACTACTTTATAAGCTGCCATACTGGAGGGAAGTCCCTGATCTCAGTGCTCTGTAATAACAAGGTATCCGCAGTTATGTGGTTTTTATTTAAATCTCAAGGGATTTGCAAATTGTTGCTTATTTTGCAATATCTAATGACTAAAGCAGTGGTTAGTTGAGTGTAAGAATGAGATTACTCCAGAGTAGACAATTCTCATTCCACTCGTTGTTTTTAATTATTGTGAAATAGGAAGAATCTAAGTTTACTGCTCATCTTGCTTATAACTAAGATGGTAGTTTGTAAAGGTTAGTCAGATCATTTGAAGAAAATTCGGGCTTGAATGGGGTTGGAACCCGTGACCTCGCGATACTGGGGGAGTGCTCTATCAACTGAGCTATTAATCCAACTGCAGAGCTGGTCACGTTGTGAGTTCGTAATATACCCGTAGATTGCGAAGATACAAGTGAATATATGTCTTCATGTCTTTCTCCACAGTTCAAATATATGATCTTCGTATTTACTTATGACTTAACCATCTACGAGTATATTACGAACTCACAACGTGACCAGCGTGCAGTTGGCTTGATAGCTCAGTGGGTAGAGCACTGCACCGGTACCGTAGAGGTCATGGGTTCAAATCCCGTTCAAGCTTGAATTTTTTTTCCAGGCTTCAATTTCACAGCTGCTTAGGCTGTTTATATAACTGCGATGATCAATCTTGTCTTCATGTCCTCTCATTGTCTGTTACTGTAATGAAACACCTTCTCTCGTTTTGAGACATTACAGAATTTTATTCATCGTTACATGTTCTTTATGTACCTGTATTGTTCTCTGTTCAACAGGATAGTATTCAGAAGATCTTGTTGTCCCTTACATTTCGCATTGCTGAAACTCACCTTATCCACGAGAAGAGAAGAATCTTGTCCATGTACAGGCTTTTTGTTCTGCTCCTCCTGAAAGACTTGCCAAGTGGATTAGGGGACACATGGGCCTTCTTTATCCGAGATGTGATTTATTCTCTGCTAAGAATTATCAGTGATGAAACACAATCCAAGAAACAGCCCAGGCAACAGCAAGTTAACCTTGTAGTGGATGATGACTTATTCTTACCGTGTTGCAATCTGATTTACTATGTTTGTAAAGCAGCTGTGGAGTGTTGTAGCCAGGTGAGATAAATTAAAGCAAAGCGTTTTTTAGAGTTACCCTTTTCCCATGTTATTACAAAGCGATTTACCATGTGCATCCTAATGGATCGTTATGAGGGCGCCACTCCCCGGGCTTGATGGCATGGAATACAGAACATTTTCTTTGGTCAAATGTTGTTCCGATGATCTAGGTCAGTAGCAGGAAATTTGTAATAAAAAATTTACAAGATAATGAAATATCATTACAAAGAATGGAATGTAAAATTTATTAAGAGGATGTTAGTCAAGATGCTTTAATCCTGGGCTGTCGAGTTTGTAAGGTAACCTGAGATAAAGTTTCTTAAACAGGAATTTGGGAGCCACCTTCCTGTCATCACAAGCACCTTAACTCCATATGCCTTAGGGGATGATGAACGAGCTGAAAAGGTACTATTGATTATAGAAATAGTATTTAATTCAATTCCAGTTAAGCAATAGAGCGGATTTCAATTGAATGTGAAAAGTAATCAGGGAATTATTTTGGTTTTGGTTTTACTATGGTTTGAGATTGACTGAATAGTCTAATTGGTAATTTGGTGTTGGTTTCACGACACTCAAATGAAAAGCGCTCTATTGCAGTATTAGGAAAGTCTCCATCGAGTCAGTTGTTCTCTGATGTGATCTGATCCCCATGTAAGATTGTTGTCAGATATGTTTAACATCTCTTCCTAGTGGAGGCTATCAATCTTGATCATCAAAAGCTTTTAACTCCTAAAGATGATTACATGTATGCCATGCATCTTTATTTTGGAAGTATGCACAGATACTGCTTAACTGGCCGATCAGAAAGAAGTAAATCTGCATTTTGTCATTCTTACAGGCATTGCAGTTGCTGAATTTTTTAATAGTGGACTGTAGTGACAACCTACGCGAAGCAATTGGTTGTCTGGATCCGTTTCCAGACACTGCAAAGTTCAAGCAAATCAACAAGTGTTACAAGCAAATACGTAAAGACAGAACTTCACTAAGAGAGGTATTTCATTAAGAGAGGTACTCTCTTTTAACAATAGTCAAATGAGCTAATGGACTAGCAGTTAGTAGTAGTGGGTTTTCCTGCTAGCTCGATTTTGAACGTTTTGATGTAACACCTGCAAAGCTTGAAGAAGGTTCTGCTGATCCCTGCATCACTAACTCAATATTTTACAGAAGTCAATTGGATATCACATTTTACGTCCATTTGACTTCTTTGTTATGGAGTATTATGTTAGTTTCTTTCCTTTGTCGATGGACCGTGTTTCTTTTATTCATGCTTTGTTTCTTGTTGTGCTAGTTATGTTTAAGTTGTATTCAATTCAATGTTAATGGTTATGTTTCATATTTTGCATCACAAGGTAGATATATTTTTGTTACCAGGTAAAACAGTACTTTACGTATACTCGGCTCCAGGTTATAAATTCTTTTCTTTTTTACAGGAAATTACTCACTTCCTAATGACTGATTCTAGCTCATCACCTCTGAGTAGACTCGAAGGACTCAGGCTTCTTAGGCAGTCAATTGAAAACAAGCACCAACTTGTGGATCTTGTTAACGGGGCGGAAGGTAAAAGCCTTTTATTATCAGCTTTACTTGTTTGAAGGCAAGATGAGAAAGTGGCTAGTGTATTCTGGTACTATCATTATGAACGTTTAACTTAATCTGTTGTTATCTTGCCTCATATTTGAAACATTTCGAACTAGTTGACTCAATCTCAACATCATTCTGTGTACCTTGTTATAAGAGGAAAAGGTCACAATCTGAATGGAACGCTGCAACTTTCAAACTAAGTTTTTCACTTCCCAACAAAGTTTTGGCTCGTGCTATGTAAATGAGAAGTTTGCAACATTGGTAAAGTCTGCATGCAAGCCAAGTGGCCCATCAGGCCGGAGCGTATCCCGGTTTCTGTAGCATGAAGGGACTAGGAGTATTTCTACTCCCCCCTGGATGGGATGCTAGTCCATCGCAGGGTTACCCCCAGCATTAAGTTCGCCGTTACCCATTTATACACCTGGGTGGAGAGAGGCACTGTGAGAGTAAAGTGTCTTGCCCAAGAACACAACACAATGTCCCCGGCCAGGGCTCGAATCCGGACCGCTCGATCCGGAGACGAGCGCACTAACCATGAGGCCACCGCGCCTCCCAGTTTGCAGCATTAACATGTAACAAATAAAGACTTTAAAGCACTGATACATTCTTTCTGTATGCACAATGTGCATTATAGTTGCACAAAGCAAGTCAACCAGTGGTCCTGTCGCCGACCTCGTCCATGATCTGATCAAGCTTGGTTCTATGCTAAAATCGTGTGAAGGGGACCAGACCAAGGTAGTGCTTTGTGAAGTGGCAAACGTTTTGGGTGAAATTGGAGCGGTAGACCTCTCGACTGTTTCTCTGGGCTGCAGAAATAAACCAGGTACAGATAATATATACTACCAACTTTAAATCAGTGTAGTGTATATTCATGAATAAAGCTGAAGGTTTGTCTTTATTTTTTAGATTCTCTTTCTGTGATGTCTACGAAATATGCAGGAGACTCCGGGAGCCAAAGAAATGCTGCCATTGTCATTCTCCTCAATTCTTACCTTGTAGACAAAGAGTAAGTGATAGCTAATTTATATTTTTTCTTCTGTACAAGAATTACTAGTGCCATTGGCACTTACTTGTGAATTCCATATGATTTCTCTTAAATTATATGTTTCTGCCTCACTGTTGCTGCCTTGTGCTGTTTTACGTTTATATTACCTCTTTTAGTGGGCTTGCAAGTGTGTAAATATGGCGTACTAGCATTCAGACCTCGTGTATCCACTGTGCTAAAGAAATAGCTCATTTTTAATTAACTCATCTACCTTGAAAGAAAAGAAATAAGAGACAGCCTATGGTGCATTGGTACGGTTATCTTGCTTAATAGTAAGATGTCTTTGCAGATAATATCTTTTATAACAAAGATAACCTACTGGAATGATAATAGGAAGTGGGTGTCTGTCGCTCAGAGACAAGAAATTCAATCATAAGTGAGATAAATGTTCTTGCATGTCAAGAGACTACCTCATAACAGTACTTTTCTTCACAATACAGTGTTGGCGTCGTCATAGCTGCTGCATCCTGTTTGAAGAAAATTCTCGCCACAGTGTCTGGCTCTGATCTCCTAAAGAAATTTGACGATGCTAAACAAGAACAGCTTTTGTACTACCTGGAGCCTTTCAGGCCATCCAGGAAGAAACGGGCAAGTTTCGATTAAGGCAACTGTGGTTCAATTGCTCAGCCAGAAATGTTTTAGTTTATGTTATAATTCACTGAATGCATTGGTAAATTCTGCTCAGTATTCCTCAAACTGTTTGTTCAATTTAATGCTAATCCAGAATACAAAGTGAAGAATCGTGTCCAAATCTTCTGTCTAAAAATGTTTTTTACCAGTCGTACTTTGGGCGTTGGGCATCAGTCAAGAGAAATGTGATGGAGTATGATTCAAAGGAAAATCTCCTTACTGAAAACGTGCAAACATGCAATAAACATTCGCCTTTATCCTGGATTAGCTTATTCAGGCTGTGAAACACTAGGCAAAGGCGATTAAAAGTAAGACTGAATTCGCGACTATCATAAGTTTACACAACTACAAAACTGCACACTTATGGAACAACAGAACATTTTCCTACCTTGTTGCACGTTCTTGAAAAAGCGTAATGATTGTAATTGTTTGCTCTGTTTAGCCACAGTCGTTAGGTACTACATCAGCTATGGAGACGGGCCTTGGTTTATCTGATGTCCAGTTAGAAGCTGCAGATTTATGGATACCAGGGTTTGACGGTCAGGAATACAATCATGAACAGTGGTTGACCAGACTAGCCTGCACATTGATCGAAAGTGGTTTTGTCCAGGATGAAATTCTTCTTATATTATCTCCCATGTGTAAAACAAAGGTAACCAGTGATTCAGTAAGGTTTCTTTATATAACGTCCTCTTGTGCATCTGAATTAATTTGGTTCTAGTGGAAATCTCGTTATGAGGAGGAACTACATTTTTCGATCTGTGATCATTTCAAAAAAAAGATAAAGGATACAAATAATTTGAAACATTTACTAATTCGATGCTGCGGCGCTAAGGCAAGGTTCAAACTCTGAGGAGTAAACTGTATTCACCATTTGAGGTAGCAGACGACCGCACAAACCAGCTGTGAGGTTTCACTGCCTTTTGACTTGGGAAAACAGCTTTGAATTAACTACAAGGGCTATGCTCCATACTGAAGCTGAAAGTAGTATAGGATGAGCAAACTTCACCCGTTTTGTATTGAGTATGTGTGTAGATTGTTGGCCAGTAGACATATTTAAATGGTGATTGTTAGGGTTCTGTATCTAGGGCCTAAATAGGTAGTCAACAATGCGTCGACTTGGGTAGTAACTCACATTTGGGCATAATTCTTAAACGACAGAAATGCTAACGACGTTCCACTCTACCTACCTGTAGGTAGAGTTTACAGAACATGTATTTCCGTACCTGATCCATAACATGCTAGAATGTGGTAATGATGCCATCAGGACAACTTTGTCTGGACAGTTCAGAAATTTCTTCAGCCACTGCAATGGATCAAGTGTCTCTCCAAGTAGGGCCAACTCCCCATTACCAACAGTGGTGTCATCTTCAAGCTCCAGTGGAGGTAACAGACCCGTCCATGGCATATTGTTACAACCACGGTGTAAGAGAGATTCCTTGGAAAGGAATGTTTTTGAAATGTTACTTCATGTTTATTTGGGCCATTCTTCAGCTGATACTGAAATGCGATGACAGAATATCAAAGGACGATGTAGATTACCTTTTCAGTTCAAAGGAATAGAATGTAGTAGAAAGATGCAAATGCTATTTCATTAAGTTATAGAGACTTGCTTAGCTTGAGAAGCTTAGCTACTGGTTGGTTGGCGAAGTATAAATGAGGAATGGATCCTTCTTTTGATATGCTGTCTGCTTTGTGTTTTGTGCAGTGAAGAAGGAAAGTGTGCGAACAATGCTGGCCGTTGTTACGTATCTACGTACACAGAATGTACCTAAAAAGGGACGTGGCCAGGGCACTTTGTGGGACAACAATTTCTGGCTGGACTTGGATTACTTGGAAGTTGCCTCAGCAGCTCAGAGATGTTCTGCATATTTCACAGCTCTCCTTTACACTGAAATATGGGCCGACATACAAAAGTAAGTTGAATACGTTTTTTTTATTTGAAAGCAAAATGATAAACATTCTATAATAAGAAGACAACTTGCACAGTTGCAAAGGGAGTCCCAAAGAATGGCTACAGTGTCTTCTTTCAACTCGATTGAAACTGATGTCACAGAAGTCTTAGATTTAGATCCCATCCAGCAAAAGATCTTTACATTGCTCAAGATGCTTGACAACTGCAAGGATTACTTTCGGCTTCGGTTGCTTATCCGCAGTACGCATAACAATTACCAATACTATTATCATAGTGCTTCAACAACGTTTAACTTCTAGAGGATCGCCTACCTTTATGAAACATCCAAATTCAAATCTAACGTGAAAAGAAAACGTTCGTTTGACGATCAACATGCACGATTAAGGACTCACGTCTCAACCACAATACCTCCATTTACTCCCCAACCGATGTTCATCTGTTGTTATTTTCAGATCCAATCCGGATTCCCCAGTGTCCATTTCGCTGCCATCTAACAGTCAGAATTTAGAAATGGAAATTGCTACGAGTCAAAGCAGTGATGAGAGCCTGAGTACTAGTTATCAGACCCTTGTTCTTGAGGCGTATGGATCTATCGGCGAACCGGACAGCGTGTATGGTGCCGGAGCAGGCCGACTGGCTGATATAGATTCCAGGGTTCGGACATACATGCATGAGCAAGCTTGGGATAAGGCACTTGGTAGGAAGACTGCTGATGTGACATTTTAGTCTCGAATCAACTACTTTAATATATTCCAATGTAGTTTTAGCGAGCAGTGTGTGTAATAAATGTTACCAGGAGCTCATGAAAGTGTATCTCAGGTAGATCTAACTCTGTGTGTTGATAGCACTTGTTAGAAAACTCATATGTACTAAACACTATTCAATCATGGCACTGGTAATACAATGTTGAGCTGTAAACCCAAACGTTAAGTTTTTCCTAGGCCTCTGGTTTTGTTCAATTCCCTGAATATGTGTTGCTAGTCCACCATGCGTTGCATACTCTATGTTTGTCAGGTTGCCTTACCAAAGGAAAAAGGACCACCACAAAGTGGCCAAAATTATCTTCCGTCTTTCTAACTTTTCTACAAATTAATGTAGCTCATAAAGGCCTGTCCAGTTTAAGCTTGATGCTTTACAAAGGGAAATAACTCCGGATACTAGATGATTACAGCAAGACATCATGGAATTACTGCTTAGCACTGTTTGCAGCTTACTGAACTGGAACAAGCCCTCTTCCCACCCTTTCCTGCAATTGCTGCTTGTCTTGTGTTGCAGTGTTATAGTAATGGTTTTCTTTCTTTTAAGGTGCTTGTGACCTTCGAATGCAGAACATTTCTGGTTCATCACAAACTGGACTATTGCAGGTGAGAGATGTAGCTACAATATTCTACAGCGTAGGGTAATGTTCTTTAACGCTTGTCTCCATTTTTCAGTCAATGAAGAACTTTGGTCTAGATCATGTAATGAGGATGTACCTAAAGGGTCTGTCATCTGAGAACCCACAGGCAACAGCCGAGGTAAGGAAATTGGTCAGAAGTAAATGAAATGTATAGTAAATGTATAGATATGTATAGCAAAAACAGGGGTTATGAATTTTAGAACACAGAATTTGAATAGTTCGATTATAACACTTTCTAGACGGCACAAGCACCTTCTCCTCTCCATCTACATCTTCCTCCACGTCCTTCTTATTCTTGATCTCCACACCATCCTTGTAAAGCGCACATGTTGTCAGTGATTCCCAGGGCTGCATTTCTGTCAACTCCCATTCATCCGACTTTCCCCAGGTAGCAGAGTTACAGTATGAGTCTGCTTGGCAGAATTGTGTGTGGGATTTGGACACAAGTACCAGGTATTTCTCGTCTTCTATGTAATTGCATGGCAGTTTGAGACGGCCAGTGGTTGGAGATCTTCTTGTTATGAAGGAGACTGAACAAGGTGTTTCTTTCATTTAATTGAGACATTTTCCCAAAACGTGGGTTTGAAAACGTTTGTAGAGAGCTTTCTTGATTCAGAAATCCATTAATTCTGTTCAAGAGTATAAACTATTCTGTAACGAGAGATGTACATGTACAATGGCCTAAAGCTCAGTGTCCTGGGCACAGAGTAGTCTTTGTTCAAGCGCTGGTCAAAGTAACTGCATTAGGTTTTTGGGCGAGACACAACGCTTACAGTGTTTCTCTCTACCCACCCAGCCTCTAACTGTACGAATTGCTTAGTCCGATAAGAAACAGATGCGTGTGCAAGGGTGTGTAAACATTTTTCAATCTTACGTTCAAAGTGTTGGCTCGGATACAACTCAAGGATTTCACCAGTCCTTGTACAGCTGCTTGTGTGCCTTGCAAGAAGAAGAATGGGAACTCTTTCAGTGCACACTGGACAATGCAAAGTATGTAATAGTTAAATAAAGTATCGTCTATCTGCTTGTGTTTATCGGTTGAATTTCCTATTGTTTTTTTTTCCGTGAAGAATGTTCCCTTCCCAAAACTGGTCGCCGACTGCGGAATGTAGGTTGCTGTGTAAATATTTCCCTACATTACCGTCACTCAATTCAAATTTCCTTCTCTCTTACTTCGAATTACTCCGTATATACATACATGTAGGTAATAGAGGGAATGGTTAAGAAGCCCGGTAAACATCAAAGATGCGAACAAATGGGCTAAGATTTATGTTGGAAGGTTCTTGACCCTGCACATCTTTTGTTTTATGCTCATTGACTATGCAGGGGTAACATAATCGCAATGCTTCTGTTGGTTAGTTGTATTAGCACACATAACCACCTTTTGGAGTTTGCCAGGTTTTGTGCGGGGTTAAACCCTAAAATAGCCAACAAAAACAAACAGCAAGGAACTTTGCCAGATTTCATAACCATTCCCTCTATAAACTATGACATATACGATGAAAGCCCTGGTCAAACGGAGTCGCAAGTAGACGCAAGTTCTCAACTTGCGTCTACTTGCGACTCCGTTTGGCCAGGCCCTTGCGTGCACTTGCGTTGACTTGCGATGACTTGCGCTCACTTTGGTCGAGATCAAATTTGCACGCAAGTCGACGCACGTTTTTCACCGTTTGGCCACCCAAGCCAAGTCGGCGCAAGTTGAGTGACGTCCATTAACCTATTATTAGCCAATGAAATACAGAATATGTCTGCCTTGAAATGGGTTTTTTTGCGACTTGCATGTACTTGTAAGGAAACTTGCCAGTCCGTTTGGCCACCCAACGCAAGTCTCTACGCAAGTTCAACTTGTGGCTACTTGCGACTACTTGCGACTACTTGCGAGTCCGTTTGACCAGGGCTTAAGATTTAAATTCTATGATAGACCACTTTCCAGTTGATTGTTCAGTGTCCTGGCTTTTGAATGGCAGCGAGGCTGGAGGTGACCTAGTTTTGATACAGACCTCACTGCTTATGTTGTGTAAATTAAGTTCTTATGCTAACTAGTTGGCATTTAATGAGAAAAGCAGAGAGGTCTGTATTAAAGCAAGGCCACCTCCAGTAACTAAGCGCACAACTGCAAAATGGCGTATCCTGTCAGTTGTAATTCCCGGCAACCTTCAAAGCATTTGTTTGTGGTTGTAGATCACATGTCATGGACGACATAGCGCATGTCAGTCTGGAGAGTGTGCGCAGTGTGTATCCCTCATTGTCACGGCTGCAGTGCATTGTGGAATTGGAGAATTTTGGGAGCATAATTAACGGGTAAGTCAGCTATTTTACAGGCTTAAGCAGGCTGACTGTCTAAATACACTTGCATAAATTGGTACTGGTGAATTAGTGAGGTAACGTGACAAAATGTTATGACTAGCATCCAGACGTTACTGGCCATACTTCTTGTCATTCCATATTATTAAAGGATGCCTCAATGCGCCACTTGGCTTTCGGACAGATATTGTTATACAGTCGAACCTCTCCACAAAGGCCACCTTGGGGACAGAGGAAAGTGGCCCTTGTAGAGAGGTGGCCGTTATGAGGAAGTACGAGTGTAACACGATACCTGTTTTTTCGGGGGTGCAACATTTCTTTTCTTGAAAAAATGCTTATTTTAGCAATAAACTACGTAACACAATCGAAATATTTCAATAAAACAGAAACTACACTAAAATATAGACCAATGCCGGAAGCGCGGTACGGATCAAGTTTGGTGACCTTTTACAATAAAAAATGGGGTTTTGTGTACACCGTTTGTCAGTCACTGGTGAACTGGCCGTTGTCGAGAGGTTATTTTGGAAGTCGGGACGCATTTTAGCGGCCGCTGTTGTTGTGGGGAGGTGGCTGTGGTAGACAGGTTATAATGAGGGTGAATGTATGGACTGTCCGCCGAGACCGAAAAAAGTAGCCGTTGTGGAGAGGTGGCCGTTATTGGAGGTTCCACTGTATATTTTTTAAACAAGACAAATACTCCATGAATCAACTTTTTCTCCATAATCAATAACTGTACGCTTATGTAAACTATTGTCCTTTTTGTTTAGCACGGAAGACAGCTTGGTCGATATTTGGAATGAGCGCTTTCCACTTCCTGACAATGATTTTGAATTCTTGGAGCCTGTGCTTGCTTTACGTACCTCCATGCTGCAAACTCTGGTTACACTGAGAAAGGTTAAAAGCCACAGTCCAGAAAAATTGGCACAAGCTTACAAGGATCTTGCCATTCATCTAGAGATGCAGGCAAAGAGAGCGCGCTGGTCGCACAATCCACAGGTAAGATCTAACGAGATGAGAAGTAATATGTCAAATACGAAAGACCGTGTTTGACCACATTTCCAAACACCGAGAAGAGAGTTCAAAATGCAACGCGTAGCAGAGCATTTCTGACAAACTTTGAGTTGTTTGGTAATGTGGTCAAACACTGTCTTGCGTGCTTGATATATCCTCTCAATCGAAACTAAAACTAAGGAGAAAATGGAGCAATAAAATCGTAAAAATCTATGCTGATTAAGATCAGATATCCAAACACCGTCACAATCATGATTTCCTTTGTTTAAACTTGATCAATCATTAATGAGTTTGAGAACGCCAGATTTTACTGCAATTATACTGGCAAGTACAGGGCAATCTTTACTCTTTACCCTTGTGATTGCTAATTTGGAATTCACTCGTCGAATACAGGGAACATCCAAATTTAGTTTGAAAATTTAAAAGAGAACGAGTTTTAGCCTGCTTCAAACAATTATTCTTCAGTTGTAATAGTTGTTTACTCTTCATGTTGGTATTCCTCTGTCGCATGGGACTGCTAGGCCTGTATCCTAAATTGGACGTTTTCTCAAAAAGTGCATATCTCGTTTAATTTTGCACGTATAACAGTGGTATTGCCAAGAGCTACCACCTAGCAAAGGCGCAGTCCTATCTAAAAGTTTGCCAAATCAATAAGCAATTTCCAAATTGCATTTTACCTCTGTTTCAAAACGATTCTTGGTGCGCAACATTTTATATGGAAATGAATATTTCTTGTACGTTCATTGTCTTGCAAATCAATCTGATTTCCAGATGAAAGGTTATGCACCAGGACTCGTTTCGAAAAAGAGGTAAAAGCAATTCGGAAATTGTTTATTTACTACGTGAGGGATTTAAGACCAAGGACGTAGGCAGGATCTCCCTTTCTTTCCCTCTGGCAAGAAATTATCACCCTCACTCCCACAGCCACCATCTGCATTAGTAGTCAACATTATATATCATTCACAGGTTGCTGAGAAAGCGCTGTTTCGATTAAGACAACTACAAGGTGATATCACCGAGATACAAAGTCGGCTTGGAGGGAGGGACCTTGGGGTGTCTTGGTCCTGGAAAATGGAGGAAGCAAAATTACGTTGGGCACGAGGTGAACAGGACACAGCTATGTACCTACTGAAGTCCCTAACCAGGAACCTTGAACAGGTACCATTTACAGCAATACCCAGACAATGTGCCTCGGAAACGTTCTTTGCATGTACCTTGAAGAAACACTTGTACAACGTTTATCCAGACATAGAGCTTTTTAGAACACTGCAGCCATCTTGAAAACGTACAGGTTATAGTATTACCCAGGGTTGGGTTTTTTAAAGCTAACCCAGGATTAGCGAGAATTTCGATTGCAGTTTTATAACTATTCGGTGAGGTTTCTGTTTGTGTTGTTTGTCCTTCAGTTTGTTTTGATTGTGAATAATCTCAACCTACACGAAACATAAGCAGCAAAAACGTTTTGTACGCAACAAAAATTAATACTTCATTTAACTTTTAAATCCTGGTTTAACGTTAACCAACCTTCGAATTACCCGGCCTATATATCTGCCTTGAAATAGCTCTTTCCGAGTATCTTAAAAGGATTTACCTCAAGACAATGTTGATTGTAAAGAGTAATCGCCCACTTGATGCGAGGGTGTAAAATGCAGATGTTAAGTAGCTGCTTAACAAGCACTTTTACAGCTTGTTCACGGTTGTGCATGGTAAGCACTGACATTTCTGTGTAGCTTAAGTTACTGCTTGGCTGGTATTTCAGGTTCAGGATCAGAGCGCGGAGGTGATTAATCTTTATCCGCAAGCATTGGGACTGTATGGTACCTGGCTGGCAGAATCAAAATCTGAGAATCCAAACACTATAATCGAAAAGTACTTAGAGAAGGTAAGCAGAAAAACGTGAACTCTCGGTTACCAAACTAGACTCCATTATCTCGGGATTAACGAGACAACGTTTCAGTGCCGGAAGAAACGTCTTCGCTTTTGTAACAAGGAGGCTGGATGAACGTGGAACTTCCTTGATCGTGCCTCAGTGAATTACATCTTTAAAACTATCTTTTGCTTTACTAGGCCGCTTGTCTAATGGATTGCATGGAAGGGACTAATCAAGCCTCCAAAATCGAGGTGTGTATTTTTGTTCACACTCGGTGGATTGTAATCTATTAAAACGCCTCTCCTCCACTGTTTATATATTCTTCTTTTTTACACGTTAATAGTTTGTCTTGTCTATGTAATGTACATCTTTTTCTGGCAATGAAGATTGTGTTTCATTATAACAACTTAAACACGCTTTATTCTCACAGATTACATTTACAAATTAAGTTACTGCTTTTTAATGTTTACAGTATATGTTGGCCAGAATTTATAAATATTAAAGTTAGAGTATGGGGGTCAAGTAAAGCATTCGGTTTTTTATACAAGAAAATAGTTGATTTGATTCATCCGTGTTTTTAATAGACTTTCCCAAAGACGAGATGTATTGCTTGATACTGCATGTGATTTCAAACCCACTCATTACCTGTACCCATGACACACTGAATAGTCAGAAATTAGTTTCTTAATTCCATTGTACCAAAGAACCATGTTTCAGATATCAGTATTCGAATGTGGTTCTAAGGTTTCTAGGACAAGATTGCGGAATTAAGAGAGGTC
Source organism: Orbicella franksi (assembly GCF_964199315.1). Classification (NCBI taxonomy): domain Eukaryota; kingdom Metazoa; phylum Cnidaria; class Anthozoa; order Scleractinia; family Merulinidae; genus Orbicella; species Orbicella franksi. The sequence continues at coordinate 8,069,920 of NC_138147.1, forward strand.
TCTTTCACGCGACTCTCGAGACAACTAACACGAAACATTGCTTAGTGTAGCATCTCCTAGGACACTCATAAAAATGTTTCCGCCCAATGCCCCGTTAAGTTGGATGAATCGGAGAAATAGCAATAAATTATATTGTGAAAGGTTATTGTCATTCATCGTGGAAGGATACAAGTAAAGTATTTCATTGGTGGCAGTTAATCACAGCCCACTCCTGTGATATAAATGTTACCTCGTGATCATCCTATCAACGCCTGATTAAGGCTAGCAGTAAGCAGTTAAAACGTCGCGATCTACATTTCAAGATTCTTTCAAACGACTGCATTAGACAAACTATATAGGTAAAGGTAAAGGCTGCACAAGCCAAGTGGCCCATCAGGCCGGAGCTTATCCCGGTTTCTGTAGCATGAAGCGACTAGGAGTATTTCTACTCCCCCCTGGATGGGATGCTAGTCCGTCGCAGGGTTACCCCCAGCATTTAGTTCGCCGTTATCCGGTTATACTCCTGGGTGGAGAGAGGTACTGTGAAAGTAAAGTGTCTTTCCCAGTAACACAACGCAATGTTCCCGGTCAGGGCTCGAACCCAGACCGCTCGATCAGGAGGCGAATGCCCTAACCACGAGGCCACCGCGTCTCCCACAGACAAACTATATACTATATTATTATTACGAAATATCAATTCTCCATACATATGACTGTACGTCGTAATCTAATTGATGACTTACTTATTCTTGTTACCATTTTGCATGACATTGGGTTGATATTTAAAGAGAAACTGGCTGTGGATCAGTTATTGTTGATTTGTGTTGCAGGCCTTCCTGTCGCTTGCCTGGTTTGCTGATACTCAATACCAGAAGAAGGTGGACTTCATGAGTTCGAGTATTTACGAAAATAAGGAGAACTTGATGAAGAAATCCAAGGTCAGGGTTCAATTCTACCTTTAACCCTTGCAAAATTCCCAATAGCAAAAGTGGAAAATCTGTGAATGAAGTAAGAGAGGAATCCATTAGTACTTTAAAAGTTCAGTCCCAACAGCTATTGATCTTCCTCGCGTTGGAACTAAGTTATCTTAGTTTGAATTCATGATGTATTCAAAATCTGCTTTAATTTTTATGCATACTTTTCATTTGTCCTGCCGTTTTAAAGGATTGTTAAGGTGTTTCACAGTTAAAGCCGATGGACCATTTCCGAGTTACCTTGTGCCTCTGTTTCAAAACTATTCATGTGAAGATGAGTTTCATTTGCATGAAAATGAACCTGTAGGCGGAACACAGTTTTCAAACTAAGGCAAAAGGCTACTCGGAAACGGCCTGTTTGAAGATAAGCCTACTTTCAGGCACTTAAATAAATACTACTCATGACAAGAACAACAACCAAGCATCATCCTGATAGAACATAGCCACTTAAGTACACTCTCTTTGGGCGTCACGCGCACGATTGTGTGACCATCCCAGAGATCTGCGTCTTCGTCGGAAGCTAATTAAAACACGGCCTGTGATACTCTCTTGTTGAAAGGTGGAGTCAGAAAAGCTGCAGCAGATGTATGAATCCGGTAAAGACAGGTACACTAGAACGCTGAATCTACAGGCGCAAATGGATGAGAGAGAGCTTCAGCAAGTAGCTGAGGATAAGCGGACGTTTTTGAAGACTGCTGTGGAATATTACATCAAAACGCTGGAAACTGGGGTACGTTAGAAATTGCTAAGCAAAACACATTTTACTTCTGACCAACTGACTGACAGACCGACCGACCGACCGGCTGACTGTAAGCGTCAAAGATTATTTAGCTTTAGAAAAAAACTAATTGTGGACACTATTTACACCGTCTACATAAAGTTAAAATTATTTACGATTTCGACCTCTGGACTTAAGACCACCCTATCTCAGCATTGAAGAGGGCTCTCTGCTCGGACGTACAAACTGCAACTCAAAACCGATTCCTTTCCTGTCCAAGACTGGAATTAAACGAGATCAAAATCTGATCCCATTCCATTACGTCCTCACTATTTTAATGCAATCTTCTTCTTAATTGTTGTAGGATAAGTATGACATGAGGGTATTCAGACTATGCTCTCTGTGGTTCGACAATGCCAACGAGGAGGATGTCTCCGAGATGATAAAGGTTGGTGAAAATTTTGTTGATTAAAAGAGTGTGTGAAATTTTGAGAGGGCCGGCGAAGAGATAGAGCAGGAGTTAGCTTGCCAGTCAGACAAGAGAAAAAGAAAGAGCATTATCGTAATGATGTTCCACCATGTTACCAATGCTAACGTTAAAAGAATTTTATAGTCACAAAGACATTTTGTTCAAAGTGTCAGAGTTTTAATTACTCAAATAATCAAGGTAATTGTAATCTGTACACCTTATAGAGAGGGCTGATGAAGATTCAGTCGCGCAAGTTTCTTCCTTTGATGTACCAGCTGGCAGCCAGACTCGGGACAAAGTCACACGATAATCGCTTGTTCCAGGGAATTCTTAACGAGGTATGACGAGCATTTATCGATCTAAGTAAATGTGGAGAAAGGCTGTGAACCATCTGTAAGGTTTTAACGTTCCACAGAAACAGACAATGGCTGTCAACAGGCTTACTCCATGTTACGTGATTTACGTCTTTTACTACAATGTTGCTGCGGGAAACTGTTTTCACTTTGAAGATTAGCTATTTTCCCATACACCCCTTTCCCTTCCTTTTAGCTTATGTACATTCTGTTGAAGTAATAGCTGCTTTTCATGTGGTCTATAAACGAAACGGAAATTGAGGTTGGAGTAAACCACATTACACTGTTACTACACCACAGGTAGCACCAAGCTAAAAGCAAACCGCACCATTCCTTCAGCTCTTTTGCCAAGACGCATGTCATTTTGTATTTGTGTAGTAGTTTGTTTTATCTGGACTAACTGTATACTAATTGTTTTTCAGCTGATTGAACGGACCGCAGTGGATCATCCTCACCACACGTTGTTCATCTTACTGGCGCTCGCAAACGCCGAGAAAGACGACAAGTATCTCACTGCTGGCAAGAAAAACACTTCAAGGCTGACGAGGAATAACTCCAAAGGAGGAGCAAAGGGATTCACAGAAGTAAGTGATCTTAGTTGATGCTGCAGATCCCCTTTCAAATGGACTAAAAGTCTCCTAACCCTGTCCAAGTTTCAATACCGTTAACCTTGCTGGTCACAACTCGCTCAATGTTTCATTTTCAGGCCCGTATACAAACAGCTTCCACATTGATCGAAAGGATTGGACAGAAGAAGCGAGAACTTGTAAAGCACATGCAGTTATTGTGTGAAGCTTACATTGAACTTGCCTATGTCAATGTCACACATCTCAAGAACGAGAGAGGTACACCTTTGTTAGTCACTCAACCAGTAGCTAAGAAGTTGACACAAAAGTGACCTGCGATCAGGCGTTCTTTTTTGGGTCTAACGGGGGTTCTTTTTTACCCATTCCCCTACTCGCCCAACAATAACGAACGCTTGATTGCAGGTTAGTATTTAAGTATTAAAGAAAAAATCATCATCATCATCTTACCATTTCCATTTCTCCGTATGGGGACAGAAATTTGACTTCTCCAACACACTCTGTCAGCTGCTGCCAGCCCTGCCTTTACACAAGAACAGTAGCCAATCACCATTTGCTCTTTCTCCACTGTCCTACGCCATGTTTCCATTTTAAAAAAAGTACAGAAAAGATATTCCCGTTATAATGTACGGCATGGATACTTTAGTACTTTAAGTAGTTCAATAGGATCTTTAAGCGGACGCTTACTTTATTGGACAATGCAGGAGAGCTTCAATTCAAAATAGTCTTTTTTAAGGTCAAGGCATTAAGTAGCAGGTTAAAAAACTCAAATATATTTACAAATTCTGGGAAAAGTTAGGGACATGGTCTGCACACTTTGGAAAGTTGTAACAGTGCATTTGTACTTTGGGAATGACATAGTAGGTTTGATTACGAAAACTTTATTACATTGTATCTGTATTTCAGGTCCTTTTAACCTGCCAGATGCCACGATTAAAAGGATCTCAAACCTCAAAGAAGTACCTGTTCCCACTTTGGAAGTTAAGGTAAAAATTAAGTTTCGGTATTGTTGTTTTTCTGTTTGTTGTAATTTCAATGACGCTAAATGGAATTTAGGCAAGGTTAAAACTAAGCCAATGCAACGGCTTCACTAATATTGTGTGGGGCATTCTAGAGAGGTTTGCAGAGGCACTGCCATGTGCGTTGCTTTGGGCTGTGGCTCGGTTACCATGGTGACCTTGCTGCTGAGGTGATTGCTGCCCTCCTCTGTTTACAGCACCTGTCCACCAATACTTCAAATCAATTGGGTTAGAGTTTTAAAGAAGGATGTTCTAAGTAGCGCGAAGGTGGTGCCTAATTGATGGTAGTCTCTGTATCTTTAAGATCTGGCCGGCTAGACCGATCGGTTACTTAATGCTCCGGAACAGTCTGTGCTAGAATTAGCTCTTGTCAAAGTGTCCTTACTCACTGACCAGAGATTTCTGCGCAGAACGTGGAAAGGGCGGAGATTTGTCGCCGTGAAGTTAACATCGCGAATTAGGAAAATGGCAGGTGACTGACCTTTTACCTCTCCTTCAAGGGCAGTGAGAACCAGTTTTCTTTGATCGGCTCTTAAGGTTCTGTTCATTCATTAGGTGGACCCATTGTGTCGGTATGATGACCTTGTTCATGTTGTGGGATTTGACTCCAAGTTTTGTCTTGCCGGAGGGGTTAACCTTCCTAAGATCATCTTTTGTGTCGGATCTGATGGAATCAAACGACGGCAGCTGGTGAAGGTACAGTGACCTCATGCGGTGTATCATTCACTCAGTGTATGGAAATATATAATATTACGATGTAGTACTTTACTAGCGTTGAACAGCACTAGTACTAGCGAAACAGTAAAAAGAAGCCGAAGTGTTTCGACACACCTTGAGGGATACTCCCAGATGGAATGGAATTTGACAAGGAACAAGGAAAGATAAGGATTATGAACGCCAATCAAAAAATAACTTAGTAGGGTAAATAACCTTCATTTACCCTCGCCAGTGTTGATAGCACAAAGTCTAATGGGGCCGAAAAAACAACTAACACAAATAATTCAAATTGAACATAGCACTCAACTGGCTGGAGGCAACCCAGAGGCAACCCAGTTGGCTATTTACAAGCGTGGCCGAGGATTTGAACTCGGGGCTGTCGTGAAACAAATCCAGGTAGTGGTCAGAACAGGACTCGAACCCGGGACCGCTGGATTGCGAGTACGACGCGCTGACCACTCGGCCACACTGCCTTCCTACGAGCAATGCCTCCTGTACCTCTTAAAATCAATCATAAACAGCCACCAGATTCACAGTTTCTAAATCCTGACTCAAATTTCTTCAGTCTAATCTATCTTTGTTCTTTGTTTTTTTAGTTTATTATAACTTAAAGCCGAAGAAAACCTCTTAATTGCGCTTTGCCTTTATGCATTTCCTCCCCACCCCACCCGTGTAGGACCACATCGACATTGACACCCGCAGGTTTTACCTAACTCTCATTGTGTCGAATTGCGCCTGTGTAGGGTAGAGACGATTTACGCCAGGACGCTGTCATGGAGCAAGTGTTCGGTATGGTGAACCAGCTACTGATAAAGAACTCTGAAACAAGGAAAAGGAAACTAAAGATGAAAACTTACAAGGTTTGAGCAGAGACAATCTTTGTCCTATTAGTCGTACTGAACCGTAGAAATAAGTAGGGCGTCCAGAGAATAGACAACAATTTGACAACAATTTGTTATCGACCACTAAATATTACCGACAATTAATTGTGTCAGATGTAAGTATTCCACACATTGGAGTGTTAGTTGTCGATAACTAAGTCAGGTCAGCGAGTGCTTGGGGAATAACGTTTGCTACGCATGCTCGAAAAATAACACGCATGCTCAAATGTGTGTCATGTTTCGATAGTTGTCGACAACTAAACCAATGGTTCCCACACACGCGAGAAATGATCGAAAGGTAGTTGTCAACAACTAAAGCAGTTTCCCTTTTCGAAACGGGAAACTGCTTAGTTGTCGACAACTACCTTTCGATCGTTTCTCGCGTGTGTGGGAACCAAAACTAAAAATTTAGGAACTAAAAATTTAGCATTTAGTTGTCGACAACTCATCTCACACACTACGTTTTTTTAGTTGCCGATAACATTTAGTTGTTGACAACTAAATGTCTAGTTTGTGAAGGCCCTTACTGGACGTTTCCCTGAGATTCTGTGTCATTTCTATACAAGTCCTTGCTTTGATCGTTGGTCAATCCATCCTACACGACTAGATTGCTCTAAGGGTCGCTGGAATTCCTGGAAAATACCAAACCGTTCTTTTTTTTCTCCAAGAACGATTTCTTTTCCTTGCTTTCTATGCACTGTACAACTAAGACACTACTTCACCAAAACTATGCAGAAATCCCATGTGCGTCTTCCGTTTTCTTCCTCTCCCATCGGTATCCTGTTACATCTCTCTTTTTGTCAGTAATTGTTGACGGTAACCTACTTTGAATTTCCACCTTCTTTTTCTTCACCAGGTTATCCCATTGTCTCAGCGTAGTGGTATAGTGGAATGGTGCGAGGACACAGTTCCTTTGGGAGAGTATCTGATTGGTCGGCCAGGGACTAAGACGGGCGCTCATCCGAGATACTATCCAGGAGACTGGACATCACTCGACTGTCGGAAAAAGATCCAGGTGCGACAATGTTCCAAAAATATTCCAACAAATATTGTTACACCCTCAAATCAATTACGTTGTCCGATTGGAGGAGAACGTGTCACGTGTCATGGGTCAAAACTCAGTAACTCCCTAGGGAAACAACAGCTTGAACTCTCGACTTGCACGTGATCAGGTCGTGCACCTTGAAACCGCAAATGACTGGCCCCACGGGCAACAGTGAGTTTTGCTTCCCCTCACAAAACTCTAGTGCTTATTATCCCATTTCTTTCAATGTCAAGCAGAGAAGGCATATCGGACATCGTAGAAACAAAAGGAACAGAAACGAAACACCCTTGCCCTGATTGAGAACAGGACAAGGTATTTAAATCAGTTAGAGAGCTTGCTCGTCAAACAAAACAAAGCCTCTCTCCTCCCAACCTCCAGTTAGAGTTTTGAAACAAATTCAAGAAAGTAGGTTACGTGATTTAGTAACGTAATCGATTCAGAAAAAAATCCAATTCCTCCGAAAGAGGAACGTTAAAAACTCCGTAAGCAGAAAATTCATGCAGTTTTGATTTCATTTTCCTCAGGCAGGTGACAACAGTGGAAGACCAAGAGATGTGGTTTATCAGGTAACTGGAATTTGCTTCAACTAAACGAAACAGTTACAAGACAAATTCGCTGAACAGTCGTTTGTGCAAAAATCCCAGTCTGTCTCCTCGTCATATCATTACTAAGAGCTCAGTGAAGAGAAAAATCCTGCCAATAACTACACAAGTTACACCACGTGTAAATGCAGACTTCAACTCATCAATTTAACCTCCTGGTCATGGTTAGAGGGTCTAGTGTAAACCCTAATTCAGCCATTAAAAAAAATGTATACTTAATTGGCCACTCCCATTGGGGCTTTTTAGGACCAATGTAAACAAACAATGATAAATAAATATTCAAATAAACATAACTAGGTTAAGAATCCCAACTGGGGGTAGGCAGACCAGTTGGCTATTTACTAGCGTAGCCGAGAAGTTGAACTCGGGGCTTCCGCCCGGGCCTACCGGAACAACCTCAGCTAGCGGTCAGAACGGGATTTGAACCCGGTACCTTCGGATTTCAAATCCGGCGCTCTAACCACTCGGCCATTAAACTTGCAGAATTTTTTATTGATTATGTTCCTTTGTTTTTACAGGAGCTCATGGAGCATTTTCATCCTGTATTTCGGCACTTCTTTCTGGAGAGGTTCCCAGACCCTGCCGTGTGGTTCGAGAGGAGACTAAGTTACACTCGAGGAGTGGCAACATCGTCTATTGGTATTGTAATACATTTTGTTGCACAGTTTTAAAAGACCTGTGTTTCGTTTGTAGCGCGTTTGTAGCGAAACTCGAATGCATGCTCATAGATTACAGGAAATTCTCCGCAACGTGCTGATAAAACACCTAGAATGCTGTTGTAATTCTGGTTTGTCATAATTTGTTTCTCTGTAGTTGGTTATGTGGTTGGTCTTGGCGACCGTCACGTGCAGAACATCCTTGTTGACTGCAACACAGCGGAACTTGTTCACATTGATTTGGGTAAGGAGCAATAGGAAACATAGTTTTATCTTTAAAGACTACGTCACAGACAGAGAAACTTGAAAAAATAGCCGTTTTTTTTTCAAACTTGCCATATCTAATCCATGGTTACCTCGTTCAGTCGTAATCCTTGTTTATTGTCGCATATTTACTTCTTTGGTGTTTTTCTACCGAAGAAATTATCATTTCGAGGTTACAAGTGGTTCAATTTGAAAGTAGTTGGACACAATAATAGCATCAGTAAATTATTTAAAATACCGTGGCATAGCCCCTTTGACAGTGCTACACAGTTTAGCTTCAACTCAGGCTTTCAAACGTGTAGTATCCTGCTAGCAATGCGTTCTCGAGTTTTCGTAAGTTGGTTTAAATAATGGTCAATAGAGATTAAGACATGGGCGCGTGTAGTTATCGAGTGTTCAGCTCAATATCTCACGAGTGAATGCAGCGATTGAGAAGAGAAATTCCATATCTACAAGCAACCATGTATTATTTTGTTTATTTTATAAACATACTGAAAACGATGGTTTTGACCATTTTCTGAAGATTTCCTGCCACTTTCCGAAGATCTCTGAAGATTCTCCAAAAATTTTCCGAAGGCCACACGAACGTTTCCGAAGATTTTCGAAAATTAAGCTAAGAGAATAGTTCTTCCCCTGGATGGGATGCTAACCGGGATTATACTTCAGTCCAAAACTGTCCCTCGTTTTTTTTTTTTTTTTTTCTATCCTAGGAGTGGCATTTGAGCAAGGGAAGTTTCTACCCACTCCTGAGACTGTGCCGTTTCGCTTGACGCGTGACATGGTGGATGGGATGGGGTTGACAGGTGTGGAGGGGGTGTACAGGCGCTGCTGTGAGAAGACAATGGAGGTCATGAGAACGTCACAGGAATCCCTTATGACTGTTGTGGAGGTTAGCTCATTAGTAGGCTGCAGTTATTTGCCCTGATTAATTTAATTTATGGGGCCCGCAGAATACATGCAAATCGGTCGGTCGGTCTGGCATGGTTGCCACAGACCAGGAAATGGTCAGAGAAAAAATTCTTCAAGGTCAGGGAAAAGTCAGGAAATTTTACTTTGAGTCAGGGAAAATTAACATTTTGATCAAAAGTCAGGGAAAATTGAAATAGTTTAACACGGCTGATTTTATACTATTGAGGGCTCGGCAAAAAATTTGGGCTCACTGTGATCTCAATGATATTTTTCCTTAATGAAGAAGGAAAATTTGTTGAAATCTTATGAGTCTTCATGAATATGCGGAAGGGACGGCTGTAAGCTGAGGCCAGAAGCCGCTACTAGATCTGATATTTTGTATTTATTTGGTCTGGGAAATTTGAATGTAAACTCACATTCCTCTTCAAACATACGGAGGGTTTTTCGCTATTTGCTTAACAATGCCTAGTGTCGGTCACTTATAATATAGTTGGCTCTGATATTAAATGAAGCAGTTAAATCCTACACACTTTTAACAATGGCCGCGGCCGCACTTTGAGATTTAACCGGGTTATTTCTTATTTAAAATAATTCAAGGTTAACTGGGTTACCGAAAAATCCGTTTCGGCTGTTCACTGAACTTAAACTGGGTTAACGGTTTAAGTGGAAATTATTTGAAGAGCAATAGATTTTTTAACCGAGCAAGATTAACCACCTTTGTGCGTGGTTAATGTTTAACCCAGGTTAGTGATCTCTTATCGGTGCCGTGTATTGGCTTTCTAGTGGAATGTGTCAGTCATAACGGTCTGTGTGTAAGATGTTATTCTCCGTGGCACAAACAAGTGCATAATCTTCTACTGAACATAGCAAGTGGTAACAACAGGTATAGAAACAGTTATATTACTCAAGCGGGTTTCTGGTTTTCTTGCCAATACCTATGCGTCGCCTGCTCCATATGAGTCAAGTTTGCAAGGAACCTTCAGGCCTGAACCATGGCCTGAACAGTAAGCGCTATACTATTCACTACATTCACCGCAAGCTGCTCTGAAAGGAGCGACAGCTCGTCAACAGGAAGCATCGCTAAGAGGAAGAGAAGCGTTTGGACAAATGCGAAGAGGACGTTTTAATCAACCTCTGCTGAGAACACAAAAGGACGTTAAATGGAAACGGCAGTTCGTAAAAATGGCAAGAAATGTAGATGAATGAATGAATTCGTGAACACAATGTTCAGTGCAGGGCATCATCCTCACATAAAATTGGAGCGATAACTTTCTCCAGTCCCAAGACGCCACAATCTAATTGCCACGCGCTACTCTATCGGTGCCGCTGCCCGGAAGCGAGTGTTTCTATTTGTTATAAATGGTGAAAGAATACACAATGTGCTTGAAATGACTCGATATTCATTTGGACGTGCTCTGTATGAAAGTCATGCATGGCCGGATTCCTGTAGATCGCTGATTTCTCGGATAGACCCAAATTCGAGGACGATTCATTCGACAACCTGAGTATCAGGCCTTTCTTATCAAGAGGGTAGGTGCTTCCTCCTCCTACCCCGCGAGTAAGAAAAGACTGATACTCAGGCTATTAATTCGACGGCGATGGAGAACACTCCGACGTCTACGCGAAGTCAACATCATATTCGAAAAAACTGCCTTGGAAATTTGTGTATTGCGCATTAGAAGGAAGGGGGGCTGCCTTAGCCGTGAATGTAGAGAAATGAAACGAAAACAACGAAAGAGAATCTAGAAAATGAGACCTTAGTCCTCGAAGTCTGTCAATGGCGTCATTTGAGTTCACCCATAACCTATTTCAGTGCGGCTGCTCCTAAAATATAACCCCGCTGTTCCATCATAACCAACCTCTAACCGAGTTAAGTTATTTGAGCATTTTAACAAGGTTTCTAAAAAGTTAACCCAGTGAACTTTCTTAGTGCGGCCGCAGCCAAAATTATTGCATTCCGAAATTCATATAGAACATAAACATTCAATTCTGTTTGGCTAGGTTTTGCTCTATGACCCGTTATCATCATGGACACTGGGTCCAGAAAAGAGAAAAGCTCTCCAACAGAAGGCCGAAGAAGATGATCTACCTTCCGTCAGTGCTGTTGGGGACTGCCTGGATTCAACGACAGCCACTGAAAATCTCGCCGTCGAGGACAATGTAAATAAGATGGCGAAGAGAATGCTGTTAAGACTCAAGCAGAAACTAGATGGTGTTGAAGATGGTGTGCATTTGAGTGTGTCAGGACAAGTGAATCACCTCATACGCGAAGCCATGGACCCTAAGAATCTGTGTCGCCTCTTTCCTGGGTGGCAGCCATGGGTGTAAACTGACGTGCTCCATCTCCACTGTCACTCAGATACTTGTATTACTGCCTAACACCTTCAAAAATAGGCATTGATGGGTGTGGTCTCGCTGTATGCTTGGCAAATGATGCCTAACCTTTCCAGTCCAGAAATCGGCATGAGAACTCAGACAACTCTGAACTTGGCACTCAAGAAGCTTAACGCGCTAAAATTGTTCTAGTTAAACTGAAGTAATTCCAGTTCAGTTGATTAATCGTGGTGGATTTTTTTTTTTTTTTTTTTGCAATGGTATTTGAGGCTACTTTGGTGGTTAGAAAATTTCAATGAACATTGCAAGCACTTAGCCTGCGAACGCAGACGTATTTCCGGCTGTCGCTTGTCTCCGCCGAAAATAACGTCTGCGAACCCGGCCAGGAAACGATTTCTGTGACGTAGGAATTTTAAGCCAATCACAGTTTAGCTCAAGTAGCCCCAGAACTACTGCGCGAGGTATTCGCTGCGAGGAGCACTCAAGTTTCATTCTATCATCGAATCTGATTGGCGAAGGAGAAACAAGTCATTACGTCACAGAAATCGTTTCCTGGCTCGGGTTCGCAGACGTTATTTTCGGCGGAGATAGGCGACAGCCGGAAATACGTCTGCGTTCGCAGGCTATGCAAGCACTGAGCTCTTCTGAATTTCTTGCCCCCACCCTCCCTCCGCCCTCTTCAAAAATTACAAGCTTCTATGCTGTAATGTAAATCCATTGATTTGTATTCAAGTTCTGCGTTTAAATAACCACCGATTATTGGCTCCAGTTGCAAAGTTATTGTTATGTTTTCTGACTTTTAACGATACCTCGTTCTAAACTTGAAACTAAGTTTGGTGAAGTTCATGCTTTTCTTGAAAGTTTTCTTTCCGCCTAAGAAGCCGAAATAGAATACAAAGGGCGCGAGTTTTCCTTACGGAATGTACCCCCCATGTGATATCCTCGTGTACATCCCTCCCCTCCCCTGCATTTCGGGCCTTTGTTTATTTTTGTGATCGCTCCGAAGGTTAGTGCTCATGGTTCAAAATAAATCTGAGAAATTTTATGAAGAATAACTTCGCGAGGTAAAAGTACACTGTGTGTTTGTTTAACAACATAAGATTTTATAGAAAGATTTAGAGTATATTATTGTTTCCCTAATAAAAGAAATGCGGACTTACGTATATGAATGAGATCACATATGAACTGCAGATAGGGTGGGAAATGAAGAATTCATCATAAATGTACTTGCAGATTAGGCATATTTCAAGGACCAGAAACGTAACACTGACAAAGAAGAACGGTTTTATTCGCTGGCATGATAATTACTGCCGGTCAGGTTGTCGAGATGTCAGCCACTAGCATCAGTCCTTTTCAGGAATACTCTCACCTGATCACACTAGGCTTTCTCCAATTTTGCAGGCTTATCATTCATACCTCAAAAATTTCCTCAAACTTTTTTTTTCTTTCTTTCTTTTTTTTTTTTGTACATGAGGGAGGCGTCAGAAAATGTTCAAAACTCAAATGCCACTCAAACCATAACTTATTTCCTCTTGGTCACTTCCAAGAACGCGAGCTCTGGCGAAGTCCTACATGAAAGTCCTCCTTTGCCGGACTTTCAGTTGTTTCGTTCTCAAAGGTGATTAGATCACATTTAAAAATGAATACTTTGCGCATGCTTTAAAATGTCAAACTTAGGGGAGTCCGCGTTCTTGAAATGTGAGCTCTCGGGACGAGAAGTTTTTTACCGCAATGTGTTGGACATTTTGTGGCGTCATTATTATCGTCAAGTCATGATCAGGAGACGGGTTCCTAGGGCCTACTCCAAACGTTGTACTACTGCCGTGCCGAATTAACAGACAGTAGCACGACGTTTGAAACCATGCAGTTCGGCAGGCAAAATTAAGAACTTAGCACAGCAGACCTTGCCGTGCCACACGGCAGTAGGGTGACTTGGCTTTGAACGGCGTGCTCTTGCCGTGCAGAACTCAATTCATAGCCTGATGCATCAACTACCGTTGCTTTCTAGCATTTAAAATGGTCTTCAGCAAAGCAAACATCTTCCGATCTTCAGCACGACTGAATTAAATTCAACGTTTGAAACCACCGCTGGTCTTTTGTCATGCCACTGCCGGCCAAATTGACTTTAGTTAAGCACGGCAGAAGCACAACATTTGGACTGGGTCTAAGACGCTACTGAGGCATCCGAATTAGATGAATTTCGAGGATGATATAGAGAAGAATCTATCAATTTAAGTCTCATGGTCTGCTCTCGGTGACAACTGTTTTATTTCCATACTGCCTATGTAAGGTTCGGGAGCGATTTGACAAAATTGTTCCATTCTTGCTCATAGAACAAGGATGGGCTAGAAATGCAACATAACGTTCATAAAACGACAGGGATCGCAATGTCGAATCGCTAATTTGTTTCTTTTTTTGTTGTTGTTGGTTTTTGTTTTTGTTTTTTTCATGAAGCGGTGGCTACCCGATGTGTGGCAACAAAGTCGAATAAGACTTCTATTACACGCATTCTTGTTTCTCCCAACCCAATGGAGAAGTTCGAAATTTTCATGATCGCAAGATCGAAAAAAAGTTTTAAAAAATCTGAGTCTTCGGCTGGACCCAGATGGTTTCAAGAAATTCACCTTCCCATAACCATAATTGTCTAAAGGGTCAGAAAAATGTTAGACGGCCACGATAAAGTAACCGTACTTTACTGCGCGAGTCAAAAAAATATGAACACTTTGATTTGATTTTGACAGGTGAATTGTGTACTAACGAATCACAATAACGACCAGGGCACGCGAGGAAACCTCAAAATCACAATGCAAAATACTTTTGCTGTCTGCCGTTCTACTTTTCCTAGTTTTCCTTTTCCCTTGCTACACAATGACCTTCCATAAATATTTCTTTCGTTCACGGATTGTTTTGTCGAACGAAACTGCTTGTTCAAATCCTACCTTTTTCGCGTTTAAAATTTGTATCCCGCTGGATTCGTTGAACTGTGAAATTCAAGAAAATCACAAGAAAGCCACATAAACGATTAAAAACGCATTTGTTTGGGCATTTATAATTCAAGACTAAAGCCAAGATTTTAATAGAGGCGACAGTAACACTATTTCATCATTGCATGTTTAATACATGTAACAAGTTTGAGAAGACTTGGTGTAAAACATAAACACGTAACAAGCCGCAACTAAATGCTCTCCAATTTTTGAAATAAAAACTAGAAACACAAGTTGATGAACAAGTAGTAACAAAGGGAAAAAACAAAAAAAGACTTCCACTATAGCCATCTGTTAATGTCAAATATTAATGAAAAGTATGTTTTTGAGTACAAACTAAAATGGTGTTTCAGTCTATGATAGATCTGGTATGGAGCCTTTGATCACAAACTAGAGCAAAACTGTTCAGGTTAGGATGTAGTCCTTCAATTTGGCCGGTTTCGTTAGTATGCAGCCTGACAGGGAACGCTTCCCCTCTGCTGGGTCACATGAGCTGTTCTCAGCAAAGCTGGAGTTAAAGAAGCTGAAGCCTCGTCGTCGGAAGGCATACTTCACAACTTGAGAAGGTCAAGCAGCACATTGAGGGATAAGGGGAGTTTCACAGACAGATAAACTGATTCAGCGTCAGTGAACATTCAAAGTAAACACTTGGTCGAGCACACTGCAGTACACTGTTCAACGTAAGGCGCTGTTCCTGATGGTCTGAAGGGAAAACAACTAGGGCAAAAGTCACTGTTCGACGTTTCCTCCATTACAGTGCCACTATATAGCAAGGTCGAGGTGATATTTGCCATATTCCGTGAGACGACTACAACAAATTCAACTTCGTACCTCCCCTCGTGTTTGAAGATGAGGCTGTAACGTAACGCACGTCACACAAGTATTGTTACAGGCTTTCAAGAAGACGTGAAGACCGTTAGCAACAACCACCATCATTATATCATCAATCAATTCTGGGTTGCTTGATCAGAGAGTTCTTAAAATCCCGTTATAGAAGTTTAGTGGCAGTGGACATGAAGACTGTTACTGAGCATTCCCCTTCACTGAATGTACACAACTGTTTAATTGTTTAATGAACTCGGTCTCTGTAAGCCAAACTTCCCCGTGACGCTACAAAGAATCTAGTCATCTGAATTTATGACGGATTTAATCTCTTCTCGAGATGTTTGCCAGTTACCGTTTTCCACGGCCTTAAAGATCACCATAAAAAGACTCGGCAATTTGTTAAAGAAGATCCGATCTTCCAGAAGGAGTTTCTGAAAACTGGTCGGTCGGGATCGATCTGAAACGTGGGCATAGGCATTCCGGATGAATCTCACAAGATGTACACCTGATGATGTGTTATAGGGGCGTCCTTTTGAGCTTAATGTCATTTCGGCCTACAAGGCTGGAAAAAGGGAATCCCATCTAGGATGGAACAAAGACGCCAAGTTGGTTTCGATTTCCCACTCTACTGGAGAAGGCGTAGTTCCCCATGCCCCAAAAGTGCCAATTTCACTTTGATTAGCCACTGCACGAACGAACCGAACCTTTTTGTCCTGGGACCAAAAGAAAGGACGCTTCAGAACGTCTGATGCCTTTGGCCGGTCCTTGCTGTCATGACTTAGTAAACGTGCCAGTACGTCCTTACCTTCATCAGAAAGATCTGGACCCAGCGTTTTGCTACCGGTTAAGATGTTAGCCTCAACCGCATTCCAATCAGCAATTGAAAGGCAGCCATGAGAGGTACTTCCTTGAAATGGGTGACGCCTCTCAGCCAGCATGTAATGGATTATGAGACCGCAAGCAAACACATCGGAAGCATAGGTGTGCTGTAAGTGTCCCGTTGACAACAGCAGCTCAGGGGCCATCCAGAATCTGGAGCCAGCATTGCTGTGGAGAACACTTGATCCCTGGACAGCGCCGAGCTTTTT
The DNA here is from genome assembly GCF_964199315.1 of Orbicella franksi. Classification (NCBI taxonomy): domain Eukaryota; kingdom Metazoa; phylum Cnidaria; class Anthozoa; order Scleractinia; family Merulinidae; genus Orbicella; species Orbicella franksi. Next base: position 8,086,321 of record NC_138147.1, read on the forward strand.
GCTGAGTCCAAAGTCAGCAATCTTGAGACATGGCTTGGGTACACCTGAGTACAGGACATTGCTGGGCTTGAGATCTCGGTGCAAGATTTTGTGGCGGTGGAGATACGCGACTCCCTGCAGGAGATCCATGCAAAGCGTTGGAAATACATCTTGAGCGATTCCCTGAAGTAGAAGGTCGTCCAACGTACCCTCCATCAGTTCTAAAACGATTCAAGTGAAATCAACCTCTCTTTTAAAATGGATGTACCTCACAACATGAGGACAATCTGCCAGCTCGAGAAGACTGCTTACTTCTCTATCGTCTTGCCGAGTTTTCAATCGGTACGGGTCAGTTCTTTTCAGGGCGACCTCTCGACCGTCCTCGACATTAATTCCTGCGAATACGTTACTAAATGAACCCGAGCCAATTGGCTGAAGATTGTAGCTGTAGTTCCAAATTTTCTGGCAGTTCTGTCCCCTGGCAGCGGCAGACAGCAGCCCATGATGGTTTTGCGATTGCTCCTTCCATGGGTAAATAGGTTGTGGCTCTTGTTGGCGTACATCTCTACCAAGGGCCTTCCATAACTTCTTGTCCAGCCGAGCAATGTTTTTTGCTGTAACCTTTCTTCTGTCTGTTAAGTTACAGTCTGCTCCATAAGCAAGAAGCTTGGAAACAGCTTTTCGAAGCACACAATTGTCGCTCTTTCGCTGGGGTAGACTAACTATTCTCCTACAGGTAATATGAAGGGCGGTGTCACCATTCATATTCTGTCCATTCACCAAAGCACCGCGTTTAAGTAGAACATCAATCAATGGAATCACCCTAGAGTCGTTGTGATTACACAAACTGTGTAAAAGGCTGTTACCCTTACTGTCAGTTGTAAGAATAGATTCTCTGTCGTTGTTAATGCTTGCGTCGATCACAGTTTTCAAATCATGGAATTTACCTCTCTCCATCAAGACTTGGAAGACGTTTTGGCTATCGTTATTTTCCACCCACGGGTCCATCCCAAACTTCACGCCTTCTGACCACTTGCTGAGCGTTTGTTCAACGTTGGTCTCTTTCGCCCTGCACAGCATGGGAGTGTAGCCCGCGTCATCAGTTACATTAGGTTTGGCTCCTTTCTTCAAAAGAAATTCGGCCATGCTCCACGATGTGGCTAAATGTAACGGAGTTCTCCCTTGATCGTTGGCCACTTTCACCTCTCTGCCAGTGTCGATAAGAGCTTCTGCAATGCTCAACATTTCATCCGTGCAAGAGGAGTTATGATCTGCCAGCAGATGGAGGGGCGTGTTACCCATACTGTCTCTTGACATCGCAAGCTTACTGTTTTGTTTGAAAACAAACTTGATTTGTTGAATGCAATGGGCAACAGCAGTTTGGGATAACGCCCAGGTTTCTTGGACGGGATTGGATTTTGGACAATTCTCCAGATAACGTTTGGTGCGATCTATTACGAGATGCATCAAAGATCTTCGTTCTTTGTTCTTTGCAGCGATGTCAGCTCCCGATTGGACAAGCAGATCCCAGATTTTTAAATTGCGTTCTTCGGACCATGGTTTACCATTGGATGCGTCGTAGAGAAGTGGTGTCTCTCCATATTTGTTTTTGAAGTTTACATCAGCACTAGATTCAATAAGAGTTTTTGAAGACTGAAAGTGATTATCTTCTGTTTCCACCGTAGCTTCGGTTACGGCGTAAAACAACGCTGTGTTACCCATTTCGTCAACTGCATGGATGTTCGATCCAAGATTCAATAACGTCTCTACCAGCACCGAGCTTGACACAGCGCACATCAGTGGGGTCTTACCACCAATATCTTTAATGGGAATATCAGGCGAAACTCCCGATGAAACCAAAGCGTTGAATATCTCAGATATGGATTCTTCCGTCCAGCACGTCTTTTCTCTCAGTTCTCTTGGCACTGTTCTTCGAAATCCTTTAATGAATTCAACGACAAGAGAAGCGTTGTAATCCAAAGGGCTGTTTTCAATAAACAACTGCACAACTTGTAATGGATTACAGTCACTGGAATGATTCGTGTGTAAAACATCATGCTCCTCGTTTGGCAGTAACTGGGACAGGAAACACAGGTCCACAAGCTTCGCTGGGTCAACATGATCTGTTTCGTGAAGCAGTTGTTTTACAATTGGCGCATTGTGACACCGTATAGCCACATGTAAAGCTGTTAGGCTTCGGGAATTCAATGTATGGTATTTATGACAGCCACTTTCATCCAATAGCCATCTCACGAGGTCTGCATCTCCAATAATTGAGGCTGTATGGAGGAGAGACCAGCCGTCGTAGCTAATGTTAGCTGGAAGACCTTCCTGAACGAGTACTTTTATTCTGTTGGCAACGTCTGAAACATCACTGGTAATTGGTGGTGGCATGAGAAGCTCCTTAGCTTCGGGTTTATTGGACAATAAGTCTACAACATTGACACCAAATGTACGCCCACTAGGATTTCTCCTTGTTTGAAAAAGCACATCCAGGACAGACTGAGAACAACCAGTGACATCAACTTCTTCCAGAGAAGGACAAAACCACTTGATCCTCTCTATTAGTGACGAATGTAGAGGTGTTTCCTCGCTACAAACCACGATTTGGATATCTCGTACGATCAGCTTCTTTAGCATTCTTGCACATTCGCAGACTTCACGGAGCTCAGTCTTAGACGAAAAAGAACGTCTTGAGAGGTCGAGTTCTGTGATATCCCGAGATACCATAATTTGATTTTTAACCTGAACCAACGAACCTCCCAATTCTGCGCTGCAGTCAAGTGTTGACGACTCGCACCTGAGATGAAGACTTTCTTCTTCAATATTCACCACCAACGGACTGTCTGGAGGAAGGTTGCTGTTTATATACTCCAGTATATTTACCTCTTCTTCAGCATCATCTACCAAGGCCGACAATTTACGACCCGTTAGATGTTGAACAATGCGGTCCACCAGTTCCAAATGAAGCTTTCCTCCACCGCCAGTCGTCGTTACGATGTGAACAAGAAGTTGTTCAATTTCGCTCATCATACGGGGTCTGTTGCATGTACTTCCATCCCTTGAGGAAAAAGTCCTTGTGTTGGGGATGTTTTCCTCCATTTACACCTCTGCAATGTTGCCAAAAGATGGAATTTTAAAATAATAAGAAAAAAGCTGTTGCTCCTGGCATTACTGTATTGTGAGGTCTTGTCAACGGTGAGACTCAGTTTGGGGTTTCATGCGCAACGCTAACTGTACGCTAAACAAATGAGAGAGAATGAGTAGCGTTCCTGCATATTTTGGGCACATACAAATTGAGTCGAGAACAAAACAAGGAGAAGCGGGAGGGGTTGCATAGAGAGAAGAAAGACAGATTGTTGGCAGATCTCACGATTCTTAAATACAGGGTTACAGTTAATCTGATAGATTGACATTTCCAAAATGCAAAAAACTAAATAGAAAACTCAAGGGAAAAACAATCAGAGAAGAGAGTCATATACTGTATATTATGGGATGATCTCGCTCAGGTGTGATGTACCAAAATGACGAACTTTAAGATGACATCAAGGGTCAAGCACCTTCATCGCCCCGGGCATTTTTCGAGCTTATGGCACCTTTTCTCGTCACAAGGTAGGGTATCTTCTGACAGGTCAGCCCGGATGTGGGGCATTGTAAAATGTGCACATCCTGTACATCTTTCGTTGTGCATTCTTAAATTGCCTAATCACTCTTAAAATTAAACAGAACATTAGCCTCTTCAAGGCGTTCAGTTAGCTGGGGTGCAACGCAAAAAACGGCACGCAAAAAAATTAAAAAAGCGTGGCGAGAGGAAGGGAAAGAACGCCCGTGGGCAACCTTAACAAAATGTCGTTCCGGTATGCCAGGATCTGGTACACCCTCTGATTGGTCAATTTTGACAGGTTTTGTCACCACTCCAGTGTTACTGACACAGATGAGAAATGCGATATGGCGGCGGTCAGAGATCTTTCAACTAGTGACGCGTGTTCAAATCAGTGATAAACAACGCTCTAAAAGAGTTACACCATGTGGAATGTCTTTGCGAAGAAAGTATTGCATGAAAAATATGGTCAATGGCAAAGATATCTTTGCAATCCTTCCCACTGGTTTCCTGGAAAGAGTTTAATCTTTCAACTCTTTCCACGAGCAATATCTTTGATGAATGTAAAAGATGTCGCGATCTCCACGATCATGGTGGTTTGTCTAGCTCTCACAGCCATAATGTACGGTTTGTGACATCTGTACATTTGCCGTTCTGTTTTCGGTCTCTCGACCTCTGGCTTCGCAGAATTTGACACCTCTGTGACTTGATATGTTTTGAAGTCTCTAGTATTGGCTTTTGAGGGACAAAGTTTGAAATATTGGCTAATATTCCGCGAACATGTTGCTAACTTGCATTCAAAATAAGGTTGACAACTGAAACCACAACCGGCAGTCATGTTACGGGTCCCTGTAGACGGTCTATAAGTGGGCGGAAGGAATTTAGTTTGCCCACAGGCATTCTTTCGCTTCCTCTTGCTGTTTTTTTTTTTTTTTTTTTTTCGCGCGACGTTTTTCACGCTGCGCCCCAACCAACTGAACTCCTGGAAGAGGCTAACAAAACGTGTAAAAACTGTTGATTTACCTTGTTGGTGTCCTGCACTTTTCCCAGTGAACGCGAGCGCCACTCCGGGTCCTTCTTCCTTCTTTCGGGTTCTATTGCTTATTCCAATCTTTCCAGGGTGGGGAAAAAAGCCTCAACAGCTCTGCAACGCAAGATGTCCAATTCGTAAGCGCTCACCTACTGTTATTATTGAATTAGACTGTTAAACTGTTAGACTGTTAGACTAACACACGCTAAAATTATGGACTAGATTGTCCGATAATGCCAGTAAAATACAGACTGTTAAATAGAGATTGGATTCCGGGGGGGACTTTGCACATGAACAGTGGGGATGCTCGTCGGAAATTTTGAATTAAACCCCTGAGGGAGACCAATCATGGCATGGCCCAGGATTTTTTGACCCCTAAAAGAGACCATATTTAATACATTAAATATATATTCTTATATTTCTTCGCGTGAAACCCTAAACGAGACCTTCACTGCTACATATGGGCTACATGTGGGCTACATATGGGCTACATATGATGGCGTTTTGCCCAGAACACCCAAGTGAGACCAAAATCTGAAATTTACACCCCTAAGCGAGATGACGAGCATCTCCACCCCTTTCATATGCAAGTGCCTATGAAGTAAAAAAGAATTGCTGCTTATTTCAAAGGCTTTTCAAAGTAAAGAAGAATGGCATTTTCCTTTTTCAAATATATTTTTTCGTTTTAGAGATATTCAGGTTTTTGTATTATGATGTCATAGGTGGTTCCACTTAAACAGCACAACACTCAATCGAGAATAACTCTAGAAATATTAAAGCAGTGTTCTTAAAACTTGGCACCAGAAATGTACATCACAAAAGAAACATAATGACATCCGTCATGCTGTTGCCATGACAACAGTTGTGCCGCTGGTTCTGTGTTAATTAACACTAAAATTCCCAGATTTATCTGAAACAAGGATCATCCACTCGCAACAATCTGATGGGAAGAGTTAAGACAATATGGTAACCATGTGTGTTCTGAGCAAGACCCTCTGTCCCACTTTAAAAGGTTGCAAATGGGGATATTTGGTTTTTCACAGAAAGAGACTGGAGCCAAGAGTGTTGCCATGGCAACAACGTAGTAGGTGTCATTCTGTTTGTTTTGTGATGTACATTGCTGGTGTCAAGTTTGAAGAACACTGCTTTAATATTTCTAGAGTTATTCCCGATTGAGTGTTGTGCTGTTTTAGTGGAACCACCTACAACGTCATCACCTTCCATCTGCATAATACAAAAATGTGAATATCTCTAATTAATTAGTTAAATTAGTTTCTGACTAATTGATCTTTGTAATCAGATGTTAAATATGTTAAGGACTGTGTAAAACACTACACAGATCAGTTTTTTTAATTATTTAATGATTAAGAAGTTTATAACAATTTTATTACCCTACACAAAATAATGGACTTCAGTTTGATATTCAAAATTCATTTTCTCCATCCCATGTGACAATAAACAAGAAAATAAATTAAGACGTACACGCAAAAATCATGCAGATATTACAGTCAATCAGTCAATCAAGTCAATGATCGATGACAATCGATATAGCAATCAATACCTATTGATATCAACAAATCAATTGATATTGATAATAAATAATCAATCAATGAAGGGGATTTGTGTGACCTTTTATCGAATGTCATGGATTTCCAATGGTAATTGATGGCCTATTGTAATTGGTATCGATTGGCTGGAATATGGGAATGTGAGGTGGAGATAACAAACATGTCTCTCTAGTTTTGCCCAGGTTTGACCAACACTGAAATTTTTGTGTGTAGTGGGCAGAGAGGATCCACAAGTTCAAACTGAAGGTGGCCAAGCTAGCCACATTTGCTGGTCACTGTAAACGCATTTTCATTCTCACATTTTGTTATGAGCAGTGAACCACTCACCAACATTTACTTTGAAATGGCAAAGATGGTATCCTTTGCAGAGAGTTCTACTTCAATCAACATGGTAAAAATAGTTACGGCCAGGCTACAAACATCTGTACAGTGGTAAGAGTGACTGTGCAACATGGTACATGTATATGCTTTGTGTCAAGAAGTCTGGGTGTGACTGTTTTGCCAAGTAATAGCGATCAGTGAATGGCTTTTAATGTGTGACCATGTGTTGATCATCAATTGACCAATACCTATCAATACCAATTAAGTAATTTTCTTAATTGATAACAATTGATTGATAAAATGTTTTTCCAATCATGGATTGGGCACCCTGGGATAACAAATAAATAAATAAATGAATAAATGAATAAGAAAATCCACTGTGTTCCACATTGAATTGAAATTTACATGATTTGCATATACATGAGACAATTTGCATAAAATCATTCTCAACTGGTGGAGGCTCTCGGCAGTATATAATTTTATCATTTGGTTGAACTTCAAAATTGTATATATAATTGAAAGCAGATGGCTTTTAAGAGTCAGCCATAATTTACTTGTAATTCACAGTTTAAATATATGTTATTAGCAGTTGGTCAAACAAACCCAGAGAATAGTAGGATGGTCCTCAACTGAACAGTTAGGCCATTTATCACAACAGACAAGGGTTGTTAAATAAATATTTTCAAATACACAGGTTGTTCAAACTAATCTTGTGTTGTCAATGGTAAAACAGTGCTCTAGAGGTATTGTTAAAACTTTCCAAACAAATAATCAGGTCTAAATTTAATATAGACCTGTCTAAGGACACTGCTGGAAAGAAGACTTTAAACTTAGCAAAAAAACAAGTTTGACAGTCACACCTTGACCAAAACAGCAAAAATATAGTTTACCAAATTCAAGACAGCTGAGACATTTCACAGACGTATATAGGTGGAGGGGTACCCCAACAGCATTCAAGCGCCCATAAAATCCCAAGGGGGTACTCCCAGAAAAATTGGGTGGGGGTGTGCAGCTTGCTTCCCAAAACCCTTACCCTATTTATGAACAAAATCTGTGATTTTCCCTACACTATTTATGATCTGACCAAAAATTTGATACCCCGTTTATGAGCTGACCCTTAAATCAAGCAAAATCAAATTAAAATTTAAATCAATTTAACAAATTGACGTGAGTTTTTTTTGTGTCTGTCCTCTTACTGATGATAAATTGCATCATAACTTTGTCAAAGTGGCCGTGGAACCACGAGCCACAGGCAATTAATTTTGCAGTAAACTTTGACCATGTTATGATGAACTTTATCATCAATAAGACGACAGATGCACAAAAAACTAAGTGACTTCAGTTTGTTTTTTTACAATAACAAGACCTGAAAATGGTCAAATGCCAGGAATAAATGGGGTGAAAAGATGCCGTAAACTTGTGGTAAACAAAGATAAGTGAATTTTATTCAAAATGATGGGAACATTGTCAAAAGCTTTTCTCGCTTTTTGATTGGCTTCTTAAAAAAGTCCATAAAATCTCATTGGTTAAAAAGTTGACAGTTTGACAGCTGAAAGTTGAGCTTGAAAGGTTGCATAAATTAAAATTTTATCCATCTGTACTCTTATTGATGATAAAAATGAGCCAATCAGCATGCGAGAAATTAGACAGTTATTGTAAAAACCCTCTTTCAGACAGGCCTTATGATAAGTTCCCTAGTTTAGACCAATGTTAAATTGTCCCTTAACCATAATTTGTGAAGGGCTTTCGATAATGATGGCAAAGTAGCTTCTTCTTAAAAACATACCCATATACAGAGTAGAACTTGTAAAAACCATGCCCTGGTTATGACCATAATTGACAAAGTCAATACCCTGTTTATGACTAAAACGGCTGAAAAACCACACCCTTTGAGGCAGCACATACCTATATAGCCCGTATAGGAGAGTCCCTCCCCCCTGGGCATAAAATCTACCAAAATTGCGAATGTCGCAAACTGAGGTGCCTTTTGCAGCAGTATCAACGGATTTCGCTACATGGCCAGACAAATGGTGAAAGAAAAAGAAACCCAGTCAAGATTGCAGAGTCATAAATATTGATGTTCTAGGTCCGGGGGGTTACTCCCTTATATGGGCTATATAAGTATGTGCAGCCCCAAAGGGTATGGCTTTTCAGCCATTTTGGTCATAAATAGGGTATCAATTTTAGCTGATTTTGGCCATTTTGGTCATAAACAGGGTATGGTTTTTACACTCTAGGCCAAATATGGGTTAATGGTTTTAAGAAGAAGCCACTTTTTCATCACTATCGAAAAGAAAATCAACAAAAGCCCTTCACAAACTATCTTTATGGTAATTTAACATTGGTCTGAACTAGGGAATAATTATAACTCAGGTCTGAAGCAGGGTTTGGATTTAATGGTCAGGTCATAAATAAGGTTTCAAATTTTTGGTCAGGTCATAAATAGGGTAGGGAATATCACAGATTTGGGTCATAAGAAGGGTAAGGGTTTTGTTAAGCGGGCTGCACACCCCCACCCAATTTTTCTGGGAGTATCCCCCCTCCCCGGGTTCTAGGATACACGAGAATATCTATAGAACTAATATTTGACTCACCTTTCTCCGTTATGGTATCACCTCTATCACCTTGAGAGCAGCCTCGAATCCCAACAATCTAAATGGTAGTGGGGGCAAAGTGATAGAGACAGCTCAATAACATGAAGCTTCTAAAATGCATTTAGTTAAGCTTATATATATAATATTAAAACAACACTTTACAGTAGATCGAGCAGCACGAAATGAAGATTGACAGTCACCACGGCCAACTTGGCTCTCGCTCTCCTTATTTAGTCCGCAATTGTCCCCGCCAATAACACATAAACAACACCGTTTGTGTTTGGCACTGCGCCAAGCTAAGATAGAAGTTTATTTCCACATCCGAAGCCACGAGATAAATCATGGAACATAAAACTGAGAAATAAACCTCTGCCGCCTACCCTGTCGCTAAGAAATACAGAAAACAGGGAGGGTGGGTGGGATAAAAACTACACGAGGTAGAAAAACGATGTGACCGCTACGAGATTGATAGAAACTGAAGTACAATACGACATACCCTCAAAATAAGTAATGCCAGTGAATAGGAAGTGTGTCGCGTGCGGTTGTCAATTAATCCCTTTGGGCGGAAGCGCCCTAAGGAAAACAATTGGCTTGCGACAAAGCCATCCTCAATTTCGGCTTTTATTTTTCCGTAAATTAAGGGAACTCATCTGTAAAACACAACGAAATAAAGTCTTTCAGTGCCTACCTTCTAGTGTCCCCAGTGAATGATGGAAGCTTCACTGCGGATGGCAATCGGCACGCGTATTTCTAAAAGACCCTCGCCTCCAGTCTTCAGTTAGAAGTTAATTGCACACTATATTGACACTATTATGCAAAGAAAAGACCTATAAAATTGAATTCAGATCAAGATAACTGAAAATCCGTTAGCTCGTGTTAAAATTCCCGCTCAAATTTAAGCGTGAATGAATCTTGAGCACCTGGTCATGTGACAAATCGCGTGATTACGACCTAGAGCCCAGTCGTTTGGCGGAGTCTTTCGAGACACACGATCTGAACACGCAAAGGTTGAAAGCGCATGCCCTTTAAAATTCTAAGAAATCCGAGTTCTCGGAATTATTAGTGATAAATGACAATTCTTCTGAAAATCAACGAAAATTGTAAAGGTTTTTCTATAAGGATGTATCAGAAGATAGATTTCTTCAAGTTTGAAAGAAACCGTCGTGCTGGTAAGTGTGTAATCAACTTGAAGATTCATTAACTTGAATTTGTTTCTTACATGTTGCCAAAGATCTTTATAATCTCGACGCCTAGAATGAACATTTAGAAGTATATGGTTTGATCAGTGATTTCATTTGTGTGGGTTCTTTGGACCAGTATAGGGAGGCAGACATAATTTTAGTCAGTTTCCCGATAGACAATTTAAGTCTGTACATACGAATTAAGATAGACACTACAGTTACTCGCGTTTCACACTTAAAGCGATCATCAGTCTGATGATCGCTTCAAGTGTGAAACTCGAGTAACTGTAGTTTTTAACTTAATTCGTATTTAAGGTTTGCTCTGCTTGTATTTGTATCGAGCACTCCTAAGATTGTGTGAAACCAGTTCTGTTTTTCGTAAAGTCTGTATATAGATAATATAGCTATAAAGTGGCTGCAAATTTTACTACTGTGTCGAGTCGATCGATCGATCGAATCGAGCCAGAACCGGTTCGTTAATAAATTTTAGCCTCGGCGCGAGCTGGCCAAACTATTTACATCGTAAATTCATTCTCAAGTGAAACAAAATAGAGGTTTCAGATCCTGTCACTGCAAAGGATGCAATCAGCTATGACTGATAATGAACCAAGACCCGGAAGTAGAAAGGCGCAACCTCTCGTAATAGTGAAATCAATAACATGGTTCGCAAAAATCCGCGGTGCGTTAGATTCGGTTCATTCTCAAGTACAGTAATAGAGCCATCTTTATGCGTGGATTTACCCGCTTAGAAGCGGCTCATTTACCATGACATTCAATGGAAATTGTAACGAAAACGTTTCTCTATAGTTAAGAACTGAAAAGGCGTTTTTGAGGGCCAAATTTAATTTCAAAGCTTCGCGGTGACGGTAGAACATTCCGGGCGGGGGAACCCATGTAAAAAGGGCGAGGGTGCTTGTCGCACCTCTTAGGGGTTAAAAAAAGCGGTTTTGGTACTTCTTAGAGTGTTCAGCCTCAAAAGGTCCCCCACCAGGAGCTTTTGCGGTTCCTTTTAGGTTATTGAACCGAAATCATTATGACCGGAGGTAGTGTTTTGTATTAGAATCGGTGCCCCTTAGGGGTGAAAAACATCTCAAACCACGCCCACAAAACAGGATCTTGGTACCTCTTAGGGGTTCTTTTCAAAATTTCCGACGAGCACCCTCGTCTTTTTATATGGGAGTCCCCCCCCCCCGGACTATTTACTCTCTAGATACCATTGCCATCATTCGGTCATTGCAGAACTATGTAGAGGATTTCAAGTGTCCGAGCTAGTTACTGAACGTTTCCTTACCTAAATTCCGTGTCATACTGCAACATGGCATGAATGTTATAAAACAATTCCACAGAGCAATATGTAACAGATATTTTGTGGAAGAGGTACAGGATTACAAGGATGGAAATGGATTACAGTTAATCAAATTTGATTTTGTAACAGGATGTAAAAAAATTTTTCGGAAGAAATAAGTAGATGTTTTTCAAGCCATCCTGGTGAAATTTTGAATCTGTAAGTTGTTATTTTGTTATTTTAGTTAATAGACCTTTGCTTTGACCACTTTCCCAGCCATGTTTTGGCGTGCAATAGACCTCGATAGCGTCTCGGTCCATAAACATACAAAGAACGATTAAGGCCAATATCGCCAATCTGCAGCCATTGTGACCCATACCTCAGTAGACTTGCACGATCTGTTGTTAGGTTAACTAGTTTACTTGATGATTTGAAAGAGGTGCTAGCTTCCTTTTCCTGTTATTTATAATTTAGAGGTGCATTCATCTGCTTCCACAGAATACGCTTCACGACAATGAGCAACGTACAGAAGCAGCCGCAGCATTATCTTAACTGTCCATTCGAAGAATGCACCCTGGGAGCAAAACTAATAAATCACTATCACTGCGACAACTGTAAATTTGTCGCCTTTAAGGTGGGTCTTGATCGTTTGAAAACTATTTATCAGGGTCACTTAAGATAAAACATCATAGTTAGACAGGATAACTCGGCAATTTAGTATTTTTGTACTTTATTATCAATTGCAATTCACTCAATACGTTTTCATGCAGTGGCGGATCTAGGGGAGGGCCCCCCCGCCCCCTTACTTTGGTAAAAAAAAGAGGAAATCACAGAAGGAAGAAAAGCTTGAGGGGCACGAAAAACAAAACTCCCCCCCCCCCTCTTGGTTCAAGGTCTGGATCCGCCACTGTCATGTTTCCTCATTACGTTCCGCTACAGGCTTCAGCTTCTTCATGTGTGTAGTAGCGAGACATCTGCGTGCAATGGAGAGTTCTACCCAAAAAAAAATTAATCTGGGCTACAAAAAAGAACAGAAAAAGTTTCAACACAATCAAGATGGAAATCTCAGCTCTCGTATTATCGTATTATGGCGAGAAAGACTCTCAGAATGTTTTGCCAATTGCTTTGGGTGTGGGATTGAATTTGATAAGGTGGTGTTGGCGAGGGAGACGTGAATGGTGTACAAAAGGCCCGATTAACAGACTCATCTATAGGGTTCTTAATGATTTGTAATTCGTGCTTGTATCAGCAGTGTCTTCACTGGGACTCAACGTGTTTGTGACTGGCAAAGTTAATATTCATACCAGTAGCCTACTTACGGCCTATGCTTTTCTGTATGTTTATGTAGTATCAGAAAATGGCTGAACACATGCGATCTGAACACAGTAAAGAGAAGCATCCCTTACCTACAACAGAAGCAAACGATGAGGTATCGTTACTTAAACAAATAAGACCGAATTAAGACCACATGCGTGAATAGTTAATTGGAGATGTAATGCTGCAATGCAAAACTCATTCATGCCTGTGTAGATACAGTTAGTTTATATATTGATCTGCCACAGACTCAGAGTTGGTTCACCTTACACGTGGTACTTGTCTGTTTAAGGAAAATGGCTCAGCAAAAACCACTGTCGTAGAAAAGGCACCTTCCTGTAAAAAGAAAAAGAAGAAAAAGAAGAAAAAGCAGACCGTGCAAGCTAGCAATGCAAACGATGACGATGCGGATGCCAGTACAGCTGTAGGTAGCCCTGTATTGAAATTATGCGCGCTATTCTATTTAGTTTTTTAACTTTTATATCGTAGACCTTATTTTAATATGCGATCAAAACTTGTATGTACTTTTGACCTCTGGACCCGTACATGTGCCTGAATGGTTTTGTTTCATGCTTGTCGACATTAAAATGGACTAGTAAAATAAGGGCGGGAAATCATATCCGGATTCAAGGCCTGGACGGGGACATTGTGTAAGACAATTTAATATCACAGTGCCTCTCTCCACCCAGGTGTATAAATGGGTACCGGCGAATTTAATGCTGGAGGTAACCCTGCGATGGACTTGGATCCCATCCAGGGTTGATTATGGCTCGTATGCAGACCATTCTTTTGTAATCCTTGCTTTGTTTCTTAAGCTTATTATAGGCTATGTTTTCCTTTTCTGTTCAATTGTAGCTTGTCAACGAAGAAAGTCAGAACAGAACGTCAGAGGAAAATACTCCGACAGCAAGCAGTTCAAGAGACAAAGACGAAGACGAACCAAACAGTGAGTAAAAGTAAAATCAATTTGGGTTTCTTACAGCGGAATGGATGAGTGGACATGGATTGGCAGTTTGTCATTCGCTGAATGCAATGGGTCCGGTGTGATTTGGTCGGCTTAGTAGCCGGCTTAATAAGACTACCATGATGATCCAGCACTAAGTACTGCCAAAGAGAATTTAATCTATTTCACCCAAACGCTGTTGATGACAAAACATTTCTACCCATAACCCGTTCAGACTTGCTTCTATGCAGGAGGAGTCTCGTAATAAATGGTTAAAAGTTTCACCCCAACCCTCATACTCAAATAGATCCACTCTGGTTGCAAACGATACCTTGGAAAGGTCTGTGGAACAACGACTGATTAAAAATATGTCGTGGTACTATTCTGCCAAAAACCAGTGTGAGGCCTTTCCTTTTTGCCTGAGTAGCGATTCTCCTCTGTTCTAGTAGACGGTTAGGAAGAATAAGCCACAAAGAGCGAGGGCCGAGTTGATTGGTCTCAACTCAGAAATCTGGTGAAAATGTCCTACAAGTGATTTCATGCATAACATAAAGCTCCTAGTTTCTTATAGATTGCTGTTGGTTCCGTAATTGTATCTCTGAAAGTTTCCACATTTATCAAAAATGTCTACCTGACAAAAGAAACTTTCGCATGAATTCATCCACTGAGTTCGTTGTAAAAGACCCTCGTGTGCCACTGCACAATCACCAAAAATAAGATGTCTTAATTTTCTCCAAAAAATGTAAGACGTTTTACAAAAGTAACTATCCTCTACTTTAGTGGATGGCGATGAAGAAGAGGTCACCGATGTCGAGGACCAAGTTGATTGGTTTCAATCGGAATCAGGTAACAGTTTGGCAACTCACTCCATGATATTAAGCTATGTCGGTTGACCTATGTTTTGTAATAGATTTCCGTTTCTTCAATTATCTAATCCCTGAAAGATTCCATTGTTATTAAAAACGTTCCCGGATTGCAGATGAAACGTTTCGCTGAAACTGACTTCCCTCCTCCCGGAACTCTCCCATGAATCCGCCGATGAGGAAGGCCCATGCAGTTGAATAGAATGCTTTTTCAATAAACGTAAGACGTTTTTCCAGAAGAAATTTTACTCTGCATGTAGTGGATGCTCCTGCTGATCTTGTGAAAGATTCAACTCTTATTAAAACCAGCGACGGATCTAGGGGAGGGGCCCGAAGGCCCGGCCCTCCCTTTATTTTGGGTAAAAAAAGAAAAAAAATCACAGAAGGAAGAAAAGCCGGCAGGGTAAGCAAAGCAAAACCGTCCCCAACCCCCTCTTTAGCTCAAGGTCTGGATACACCACTGAAAACGTACCTGGCTGTAAAACTCCCCCCACCTCTTCCCCGGTTGTTACTTTTATTGACTGAAGCTATGTCTTCATACTTTTCTACTATCAATGTACTACATTCTGCTTTTAGTGGATGTTGATTGGTTTCAATCAGAAATAGGTAAGAAGTTTTAAAAACAATGCATGATATTAAGCTACTAATTTGTGAGAGATTACTGATGCTCCGTGAATATTATCTCTGAAAGAAAGATATCTTTAATTGTTTAAATAAGGGAAGTCTTACATATTATTTGTTAACACAGTACTCGGAGGAGGTGATAACGTACAGAGTTCCTCTTCACTTTTTGAGCTGGAAAGTGATAAGTCATCTGCTCATGAAAACTCTTACGACGAATTGGAAGTTTCAGGTAGGCTTCATCATTCCTTATTCAGGGAACATTCACTTTTCTTATCGAAATCTTATTCCTGGGAATTGTTTCATTGAAGAAGTTGTTGGCATTACATCATCTTGGGTGCCATGCATGGTTCGAGAAGTGCTGAGCCAGCCTTATAACAATTGATATTAAGCTACCGATTTCTATTAGAGTACTTATTATATGCTTTGCTAATTTTGTCTCTGACATAAACTTTTTTTAACACAGGACTTGCAAGAGATGATGACTCAGAGAGTTCCTCTTCACTTTTTGAAGTGGAAAATGATGAGCTATTTGATCTTGAAAACTTGTGCGACGAATTGGAAATGGGATTGGAAGTGTCAGGTATGTACCTTTCCTAATCGAAATCCAATCTCTGAGGAATTCTTTGAATTGGTTGTTAAGCAACTTATCATTGTGGTGCCATGGTGTGAGAAGTGCTGACGTTATGGTAGTTCAACGTCTATCATGCCCCTCCAAGATAAATCGCTTACTTTTGGAAAAAAATATCTTAATCACGATTTGCAAAACAATACAGATTTGAAGTGATTCTTTTAATCGTTAATTGCAGGAGAACAGGAAGAGCTTTTTTCCGGTGATCGAGATACAGCAGTAAGTACAGTAAAATTTAATCCGATATGTGGATGCGAAAAGTATTTATTTAATGCGAGCTCTACAGGAAAGTAGATCGCTGGAATACAAAGGGTGGAGTCTATAATGCAGCAATCGGCTTTAATTGTCTTGAATTTCTTTCAGACAACATTTCAACAGTTATCCAGTTGTTAATGATGGTTCTGAGGTTTTTGGACGGAAACTTCTACCCGAAAATAAGTTCTTTCCCGTCGAAAATACTCTGATTCAGCTTAAAAAATTTAAACATCCCCTGTATGGCTTAAATACTCAGCAAATCTGAACATGCATCATTTGCTGATAAAATATCGCTATATATTGTCTATACACTGTTCTGGTATTTGTAAATTGCTTGCAGGAAAATAGTTTTCTCTTCATACTTGACGAACTGTTGTTGGATATCTTAAAAGCCTCCGGTAAACAGTCGATGACAGTTGAAGAAATGGAGAACTTATTTAAAGAAAGAACAGGTTGCAGTTTCAGCACTCTACATGACATTGTCAAGGAAACAGAATACGGATCACATGGCATCGAAGAGTTCATTGATAACGACTCCAAAATTTTTCAGGTGGACCTTGAATTGGTCGTGGGGGCCGGTTTTACTATCTCTCCACATGAAGTACAACACCGTGACCTTGATCTTTCGAACACACGCATAACATCTTGTCAGGATCTAGTTGCAGAGTGTTTGCAAGCAAGGAATGTTTCCACAGCCGTTCTCAGAAGGAGTACCATCAGTGACGATACGGTGACGACGTGGCGTTTCGGAGTACTGGATATCCTTTGCTGGTTTTGTCCTGAACTTCGCCATGTGGACTTAACGGGCTGCGTAGATTTGTTCGGGAACAATCTCACGAACATAAGTAATTACCAATCCAAGGTTAAAGTAATTGATTATCTAGATCCTTCGTTTATTTTGAACTGTACAGATGCTGTTGCAAAAATCCGAGAACTTCTGGCCAGCAATTCAATTTCACCTTATACTAATTGTCATGGCTGGTCTCCTCTGCATTCCGCTACACTCCTTGGGGACAAAGAGATGGTAAAACAGCTGCTTGCATACAAAGAAATTGGTGATGGCAACAACATCTACAATGACTTTCTTCAAACTTCGCTAGAGTTGACCATTGTACTGCACCGCATTGAAATTGCAGAGCTGTTTAGAAGCGAAAGCAACCTGTTCATAAGTCCCTCACGCCTGATTCAACTTCTCATCCTGCCAAAAAGTGGTTTAAAGAATTTTGACCACCCTATAGAAGCTCTAACATCTAACAAAGATGTACTGCAGAAGGTGAGGAACTCACACAAAGCACAAGTTTGCAATCTGATGGCGCTTCTGCGAACATTTTATGAAAACAACGACAATGTCTTTAAGAAGGAACTTCTGGAAGGTCTTTTGCAGAAATTGCCAGAGTGTACGGAACGAGGCGTTCTTTTAGCTTTTCCTTGCTGGGACGAGAACGTAATTCGCCAGGCAGTGCAAATTTTGATGGAAGAAACCCAGTGTCCAGCTAACGGAAGAATTGGTGGTTATCCATACCTCATGTTTTCCATGCCAAGTATACAGATGGCGGCATTATTAATGCAAGAGGGAGCCAAAATTGACGAAAAAGATCAGTTAGGTTGTACTGGCCTCTTCCACGCGGTAGAAAAAGCTCTTATGAGCGCCTCACCACAGAACTGGAATGAATTCATTAACTTCCTGCTCTGCAGCAATGCTAACCCAAACGCTAGAAATGATCGTAGTGAAACTCCACTTTTATTTAGTTTGTCATCGCAGTTTCAGTCTTGTGAATTCTGTTCCAAGGTGATGTGTCATGACTTACTTCCCTCGACGTCTACGCTTCACAATGGGACCCAAGCTATAGAAGTCTGGCGTCTTCTTTTGGACGCTAAAGCAAGGGCAAACGCCAAAGACGAAATGGACAGATCGCTCCTTCATTTGCTCTTCAAGTTTTTGAAAGACGGAGACTCAGTCCAGGCTCCAAAATGTCTTGCCATGGTTTGTGAAGGTCTCTACTTCTTGCAGAAAAGTGGATTTGAAATCAACTCAAGAGATGCCGAGGGGAACACTGCCCTACATCTATGGGCAAGCTTGCCGAGCGAGGCAGTCAGTGCCGAGGCAGTTGCAATTGGTAAGGAAATCATCTCCTGCGGAGGAGCTGTCAATGCAAGAAATGACAAAGGCAAAACTCCACTGCATCTTGCACAGTGTTGGGGACAGGTGGAGGTCTTGGTGGAAAGTGGCGCAGAGTTAAATGTGCAAGATCTTAATGGAGAAACACCCTTTCATAAGTTCATTGGAGAAGGTTCCCTAATTGGAGATGACGTCGAGGAAAATCATTGGAAGAACTTCCTTGCTTTGCAAATGGATCCTTGGTGCGTAAGCAATGACGGAAAATGCCCATTTAAAGTCCTTTTAGAGGAAGAGTTTTTTGAAAGTGCTTTTAATCTCCTGAAGGTAATTTTTGAAGACGACCGTTATAGAACCTTGGCCGAATCTGCAAGGTGTTACAAAGATCTGAAAGGAGACTCACTTCTACATATCCTGTGCATTCAAGACAACGAAAGTGCCCTTTCGATCTGTGAGTATTTGCTGCAAAAGGGATGTGACGTTGATGTTCAAAACGAGTGTAAGGAAACACCATTGCATAAGATATGCCGTACGGCAGGACGAAGTGGCTTCTTGACTTCCAAGCACATTGAAAATTGCATTCGTCTTTTCCGGAGGTACCATGCTGATGTGAAGTTACTTGATGTCAATGGAGACTCATGTAAGGCGTTTCTCAATGGGAATGAGTGCCTGCAGAAACTTATTGATGAAGACATCGAAAAGGTAAACATTCCCAGCAAAATAAAATGGTTTCAGCGATCGGTCAAGCATAATGCTGTCTTGTCCCAAGTTGTGCGGGGCACGAAGTTTCGGAAAGTGGAAAATTATTACCACCACGAGAATCCAATCGGAGAAGGTTCATTTTCGGTCGTTTTTCCTGGTGTGAATGGCAAAGATGGCAGAGAAGTAGCCCTAAAACGCCTGGAAAAGGTACGTTTAGTGGAGAAAGGTGTTGTGCTTGAAAGAGAGGTCAGGTGCTTGCAAGAGTTATCGAATTGCCCTATGGTGATCAATTACATCACTTGCACTAGTGATGCTAATTTTGAGTACATAGTTGTAGAACTCATGGAAGGTTCTTTAGATGCGTATCTCCGTTGTGATCAAGAATGCGAGGAGGCGTTTACCATCTGTCTAAGCGTTGCCTCTGGCATAGCGTTTTTACATAAGAAAGGTGTTCTCCACAGGGATTTGAAACCACAAAACATTTTGTATAAAACGAATCCAAGTTTTTCCGTTAAAATTAGTGTTTTTGGGCTCAGTAAGATCCTGCAGACATCCAAAACTAGAGGGGGAAGCCAGTCTGTGATGCACTCCAAAGCTGGAACAAGGTGTTGGATGGCCCCTGAACTTTTGGGAAAGGCTCCTCAGAACCATAGCGAAGCCTCTGATATTTTCAGCTGCGGTCTCCTTTTCCACTATGTCCTGTCGAAGAAGAAGCATCCCTTCAACTTAACTTCTGGTGGGGCATTTATGAAAAATCCTCAACAAACAGAAAAGAATATTTTAAAGAACAAAAGATGCTTCTGTCCCTCTCTTTCACCAGAAGCTTCTGATCTTCTCAAAAACATGCTTTCACCAGAGTCAAAGAAACGACCGGCAGCGGCTTCCCTACAGCATTTTCCTTTCTTTTGGGATGATCGTAAGAAGGTTGAATTCCTCAAATTAGTGGGAAGTCAACTGGAATTCGAAGAGCCCAGGCAAAAACTCACCCGCCAATTGAGCGATGTAGAAAAGAAGCTGGAAAGTTTTTACTCCAAAAAGCGTGCCTGGGTGACTAATGGTTGGGACACTGTAATCAAGGAAATATACGACGATGTTACAAGTGGATATTCGAGGAGGAACTACTACACTAAATCGGCTGTTGAGCTAGTTAGGTTCATCAGAAATTCATATGCGCATGTCTACAGTCTTTCATCCGAGAGAAACAAAGAGCTTTTGCTGGAAACGTTTGTTTTTCTTAAGCGCTTTCCGTGTCTGGTAACAGAAACTTATAAGGCAGTGAAGGCGTCTGAAAAATGGAAAACAAGAAAAGACTTGAGGCATTTTTTCAGGTGAATGGGAGATTCATTCAGGAGTGTAGACCTGCCCACAAGTCGAGCTGCGAAAGCCGAGCTGGCCGGGAGAGCGAAAAATTTCTGAGACGCTCCTTCGCGTCGGAATTACGTACCTACAACCGCGAAGGACTGAGAAAGTCTGTTAGAAAGGAAGGAATCATCAACATCGTTCGTAGTTTAGCTGTATGCAATGAAACTGGTTCTTAATTTATGTTATTAAATATATCGCTTAATAAGAGGGATGTCAGGAACGCACGCCCGAAGATTAAAAATCGAGTGGTTTCCTTTTTCATGCAAAGAAGGCAAATGAGGGGAAAAAAACACGAACGATGTGAAATGAGAATTCTTCCAAAGACGACCACACGAGTTCGGCTGCATGGTCCCGCGCTTGAGTACCTGGATCAAGAGTATTATCTGAGGCCAAAAGACGACTCTTGCTGAGGCATCGGCCTAACGAAACATTGTTTATGTGACGAGATGTTGGAACTTGAATTCGGAGAACAATTTTCAGCTGAACACTGAACTGACAGTTACTCAATGCAAACCCAATGCTCTCCGTTGATTTAGCGAACACTATTTTCGGAAAACTCACGAAAAGTTCGAGAACGTGTTTTTAGACCCCGTCCGCAGTACACCAGAGAAATTTGAAAACGCAATAATAATCGGTCATTTTGGATTTGCGTTTGAGGAAAAGTTGGTTAGCGAAATGTACGGGTCCGCAAATGATCCCGGACCGCAAATGATCCCGAAATTGGACCGCAAATGATCCCGGACCGGAAATGATCCCCAATAGGGACCGTAAATGATCCCGACAAAAAGATAAGGAATGGCATGGATGGTGGGAAGGTGTGGATAGGGAATTGGCCTACGTTAATACCGATGTTTTTATTAAAGCCATCTTATAATTATAATGGCTTACAACTTGCTCTTTTTTTCATACGTTCGACTAAATTTTGTTTCTAACTACGATGTTGTGAATATCACCACTCAATCATCAAAACGCGACTTGGCTTGCATTTCTTTGCAATTCTCAGTAAAATTATGATCAGTGCAACCTACGCTACATATCCTCCTTTGTTAAACATTGATATTTCGGTGTTATAGTTAAATCACATTTTATCACCCATTAGCGCCACTCGTCTAAAGTTTTAAACTAAACTCTAACCATGAAGCAACTATTACAGAAGACGCTGTCACCTGTAGACCCACAAGCCTATAACGCTTCATCACTCTGTAAAACACGTGGTGTGCAGCACTGGAAATTTGAACAAATTTATTTTGTAATTTTTCCTTGGTCGTATTTTGGCTTTAATTCCTCGGAAATGACTATTTGAGTCTTATAAGAAGCCAAAATTCCAAGCTATAGTTATGAAGATCAGCTTCATGACCATGCAAGCAAGGCCAAGGCTTGAGCTTCGTTTTGACAATTAGCTGTTTGATAGATGTTTGATACTATCGCCACCGCGATTTCGAGAATATTTACAAGTATGTGTTTTTCTAAGACTTCTAATTCAATAGATCGTCTTCACGTGACGTGTTTTTATCCTCATCAGGTATAACAGGCGGTATATTAATATCTGTTTACAATTAGCGTGCTTCGTTTGGAAACCAGAGCATTTTGAATTTCAGGGTTATGGAGGTTGCGTGACACAAGGCTACAGTCGAGTTTGTTGAAAAATATATACTTATCTCATGATTTTGAGCCTTTTTAGAAGTTAGAGCATTAGGGAAAGTAGTTGTGTAAATGTTTGTTTTTTTAGTACTGACAATCAGTCGCCTAGAAAGCCAAAGTAAGTTCCAGATGTTTACACTATATTCCGGCCACCATATTGGTGTACCACGGATGTACACCAACAAGGCGTTTTCTTACTGGGCTCTGTAAATTTCTGGGAAGCATTTACGACGAATATCTGAAGTTTGGGGAAACGCACAGGCCTAAAACTTGGAAAGTGTCTTATTTAGTTATCTTCTATAGCGTACATCACAATTTCTTAGCTTTTTTCCATTGGTTGGTTTTCAATTTATTATTAATTTTTTTATTACGTGACAGTGAAAACGATCTGTACCCTTCGAAGAACAAAACAGCAACTGTGGAATATTTTTTTGTAAAATGAGAAAACATGTTTTTTAGTTTATAATTTTTGTACATATTCTCACCTTCCTCTGATATAAATCCATGCCATTCTTATTTTTTGATCGGGATCATTTGCGGTCCAATATGGGGATCATTTCCGGTCCGGGATCATTTCCGGTCCCGTACAGAAATCTCATGATTATCGTGACGCCATCGTTTTCAAAAATCTCCGTTTTCCGGAAAATGTTTTCCTTCCACGCTGAAACGCAAAACCAGCGTTTTGAAATTCCTCCGGTTTGAAGAGCTTTTTCGAAAAGCTCCGTTTTCGTAACGGATTAGTGTGGACGGTAGACCTAACCGTAGAAATAAAGCTGCGTTTTCAAATTTCTCCGGTGTAGTGTGGATGGGGCGAGTGTATAAGTTAGTCGTGCGCATGCTTCAAGTTGTTTGGTAGCCGAGCGCATCGTGCTTTCAACCTTATTGATGCAATTTTAGATCGTCCTCTCCGGGATTCATTTCTTTTAAAGAAAAGTAATCTCTTTTTAGGCCAGTTAACTTGGGAGGAATTAAAAGGCAAAACAAGATAAGTTCAGTGTTGATCGAAGATTTGCTATAACGATTTGCCGTTCTTTCATTCCTTTCCCCCAAGTTGTCCGTTCGAAAATGAGGGGAAAAAAGAAAAAACACTCAGTTTGATATTTTTCCCCATGAAATGTCGAATTCTGTCCCTTCGAGCTGTTCGTTCAGCTGGACGACGGTTACAAATGCCTCTTCAAGTGATGATCAATTGAAGTTTTATTAATTGAAATTATCACGCAAAAGACCCTTTTTAAAAATATTTGACAAGCTAGGTTGCCTTTGTTGACCCCTCTTTAATATATTTAGCTTAATACAGTGGAAAAAAAAACACTTTTTGATTCCTCGCGCTTTATCTCAAAAGCGAAGTCGGTAAATCCCATTATTTTGCATTTCTGACAAGTAGCTCATTATCTGGCCACAGTATGTTCGTAAAAAATTTATATATTGGAAGCTTTTCCCGCGGCGTCCTTAGAACAAATTGTATAAGCATGACGTAAATTGGAAAAAGAGAGCCACAGAAAAAAGAAAACACTCGAGGTTGTTACGAAACCTCTGGCCCCTCCCGCGCCATTGCCTCACAAGTGCATGGACGTTGCTGGATATGACGAACATTCCTTTTAATCGGCTGTTCCTCGGTTGAATGGATAAAGTTGAAAATAAAACGAATTGTGTTAGAAACTAACTACAGACCCGCACATGCAAAGAAATTTAACTTAATGACTTAAGAAGCTGTATCTTAGGTATCTTAGCAGCTGGAAAAAGAAAGGACCTTGTACTCATCCTTCCCCACTCAGTTTGAATACCTATCTGTCAGACATCTAGCTGCCATTAGGCCATTGCCCCGGACATACGCGACGATGTGAGGTCCCCGTCAATGCTGTTCGACCAAGCGGGCTGTGCTCGCTGTCAAACAGAAACGTTATAAGTATGTTTTGCTGAATCGAGGCACTGTCATCTTTGTTTATTTACTTTAAAAATGTTATCAATGTTTGATCGACTGCACAATGGTTCTTATTGGTTCGTCAAACAAAGAGAGCTCGCTAATTGTTTACAGTACTTTCGCTTTGGTTTTTAATTTTGAACGAACTTCAACTTCTCTTTATTTTGCACTTAGGGACGAAGGTCCCGGAGAAGACGTTTTTTTAGTAATGACAGATTTTCCTCTCCTACAGTTTCTAGATCTTGAGCTTTTCCTCATTTTCAAGTTTCTGCTCCTGTTTCAATCTTGTCCTCAGACCTACCTGTCCTTCAGGAACGGCGGGGCCTTATCACGAGTAAAAGGAGGCTCTCGAGGCACTTGATTTGATTGGCTAGTTTTTTGCACTTTGAACTCTCTAAAGGTCGTTAGGTGTTGTGATCGATCGATTCTTTTGTTGCATAACAACCAGTGATATTTCTGGCATGGAAACTAATGATATCTCTGCTGTCCAAGAATCTAGTCTATCAAATTATGAGTATCCATATTCTCGTCCCCATAGCCCCTTTCGCTTCTGTTAGCCGGCGGGGCCTTGGCCCGAGAATAATACGAGAAGCGAAAAGGGCTATGGAGGCGAGAGTGGAGTATCTAGAGCCACCTTTTCCTCATGCCAACGCCCCGTCGGCTAAAAGGAACACTGGGGACGAGAACGTTCCCAGTCTCCGATTCTTTATTGGTCGGCGCCTCAGTAGAGAAACGAGGAAGGGCTTGGTGTCTAACTCGTCGATCAGGTAATATTTAACCTGAGCGGAGTGAAAGAAAGGACCAAATAATAAAATTCTAAATTTTATTGACGTGATTGCCACTTTCTCAAATTACAGGCAGTCGGAGGTGATTGGATAGAAATCTGGTTGTTAAATACTCTGTACTCGGTCGCTACGTTACAATAGAAGATCTCCAGTTAGAAGTCTACATAATTACCAACCGTGCGTGGTTTTTAATGTAACCGGAATTCAGCTTTAAACTTCCGTTTTGCGTTGATTTGCCGCATTTGACCGCATTTGACTTCAGCTTCTAAGAAACAAAATTCTAAATTTTACTGACGTGATTGCCACTTTCTCAAATTACAGGCAGTCGGAGGTGATTGGAGAGAAATCTGGTTGTTAAATACGCTGTACTCGGTCGCTACGTAACAATAGAAGACCTCCAGTTAGAAGTCTACATAATTACCAACCGTGCGTGGTTTTTAATGTAACCGGAATTCAGCTTTAAACTTCCGTTTTGCGTTGATTTGCCCCATTTGACCGAGTTGTGGAACCAAGGAAGTTCTTTTTAAAACGTTTTCTCTCTGATTCTCAAAGTTTCCTCCTCGCCGTGACTTCGTGTAGCCTTCTATGATAATGAAACGGTAAAATGGCATCGAATGGCATGGAAGGGACTGGTCCTTATAAGAACAGTCAAAGCGCCACTAAACAAGACAGAACTGGATATAAACAGAAACCGTTAAATCAGGTTAGTCAATTAACACTAGCTAATACTAGCAACGATTTAACGTTTAGTTGTTCGACTGCGTGGACAGTCTGGTTCATGCTCGGGCTGAGTATGGTGCGTATATATTGCTCGACGAAGAACAATTTGAAGCTTGAATGTGTGTTTGCTCAGCTTTGCAAACCACTCGATTATTTTCAACAACTTTCAGGTTTTTCATACTTTCGACCGAAGCCCACAGCACTCTTATTAAACTAGCTGGCAATAATTCAGATTAATCAGCCTATTCAAAGGCATTGCGTGATTAAATGGAATATAAATGTTCGAACATTTTAAAATTATTTACTCTACCATTTTGGCGGACTCCTCTTCATATTATAAACAAAATACTGATTGAAATCAAGCAAGGCCTCAAAGAAGAATAGATAAAGCTCTTTCGCAAGGACGTTTGCAATTGAAGGTTTTCAAGTTCAACTTGGTGTCCACTTGGACTTTGAAGCCTTGAACACTTACCAAAATTTAACTGAACAGATATTTTGAAGTTTTACGAAACCAACCAGCGAAGGCGTCCTTGTTGCTATAGTTTTAATTTTCAGTCTAAGAAATGCCCTTGATCAAGGAAAAAGTTTTCTTCGATTAACTAATTTTGACATGTGCTATCTCAAATATTTAAATTACTCGTTTATTTGATTTAACCACTCTTAACACGTCATTGACCTTGCTAGAAGTTGTTATTTGAATTATTTAGCTCAGACCAAAAGTAAAACAATTTACGCAAACTATTTTTGGTTTGTAATATATATGTTAGGAAAATATTAGTGAAAGTCTAACAGAAGAACTTTCATCCTATGATAAATGACTGAATGGATTCATTTTTGTTTCAGATTATTTTGTATGATGGTGTAATTTGAATTGCGCCGGAGTGGTAACAATATATAACAAAGGAAAAGTCACGCTTCTGTTAACAAATTTAGTCTGCGTTCATGCAAGCACGCAAACAGCGATCCAGACGCAATGCAGCTTTGCCATGTCATATTCCCCAAACGGAATAAATGACATCATTCCCTTGATATGCAGCCTCTCGCAACAAAAAAATCTCAAATAACAAAAATAGGTTCATGCAGGCATACCTCGAAATAGTGTCACTGTGCAGGGATAAGGGAATCTGACGGCAAATACATCTTTACATGCAAGAATAAAACCAATCATAAATAACAGTTTTTACCGCTAATTCATGCTGTTTCAACTGAATGAGATGAAGAAAGATTGAAATATTCCCTTGTATTTTAGTTTCTTAAAAAACGATAACAATTAAATTAAAATACAGCCTCCAGCTGGATTTTCCAATGCTTCATTTTCTAAACGTGGTTGAAGAGTGCATGCCCTTCATTTTTGACATTTTTCGTTTTCGAGAAACTTATTGAAAAAGCATATTTGAAACTTCATTTTTCCAATAGAGAATCATTTTTTTATTAAATTAGTTTTTGATAGGTCACCTATGAAAATTCTGTGATGACTTTTATGATCATTTTATTTTAAATCTTTACCAGCCCTCACATGGAAACGATTCTTGGATATACAACACATTCAAGAAGAGAACGTGTACCCAGTTCATCCCGTCCAAGAAAGAGGTCAGGCGGTGAGTACCCACGGTTTCAATACTATACATCAGTGCTAATATAGCGATTATGAACCCTCACAACAATATTTGATGACTCAGGGACGGTGCGATCATAATTGGTGTAACACCAGAGAGAGAGAGTAGTCACGGCAAAGGGATAGACAGCCGTAAAGAAAAGCTAGGAAAGATAAATGTCCGAAAGCAAACTACCTCGTACAAATCGCGCCTTAATTAACAATTATATACAAATATATTCTTTACCCTTTCCCGTGACTAAAGAAATCAAACTTTCAATTTTCCAGTACAAGATTATTCACAATTTCTTTACACCAATTACAGTCTGTACATAATGAAAACCCTCATTGTCCCTTCTGCACAAACGTCGATCAAACAGTCAGTCATTTATTCGTTTTATCTTGTCCCTTTACTAGTCCTTTCTGGTCGGATTTTATTAAATGGTATCAGTCTGTTTCTAAAAAAGACCCTGAGCCTTTCCAAAACTGAAATCATTAACGGCCTACTTAAGAATTGGCTTTCTTGTTCAACCCTTAACCACTTTATTCTCATCCGTAAGTACTTCCTTTATTGCAGAGCATTAAATAGCACATAAATCTGGTACATGACAAAATAGAAATTGAATATTGTATAGCTCTTATGTCAAACAAACATAATACCTTTTAAAGAAGTGGTCAAGTTTCATAAATTAATGCATGTAGTACGTAGTCACACATTTAATTTGTAAGTTTAAATTAGTTATTGTAGTTGTTCCAAATGTCGTGCGTCGTTCTGTAACCTATAGTGCAAGTGATTCCTGTAAGTAAGCTATACAGCGTATTGTAAGTGAGTAATGTAACATAATGTATTGTAAGTGATGTACGTAAGTAATATAGCATATTATAAGTAACTCAGTAATTTTATGCAACGTTTTGTAAGTAAGTAATGTCGTATGTAGTAAGCAATGTTTCTGAGTAGACTAAGTAATATGGCGTACTGTATAACTAGGTAATGTAAAATAACATTTTGTACGCGATAATTGTAAACTAGTAATCTAGCAAATCATAAGTAGATTTTACTACTGTGTTGTTAATTATAAGCTTTTTAATGTAAGTATTCTGTAATCGTAATGTAATATATGTAGTGTAAATAAATGAATAAAATATTTTAAAAAATTAACAATTATTGGACGGGATTGAGAAAAATATCGTGATTTGTCAGTGGCTAATTGATCTGCGAGACATTGACAAATCACGAGATTTTACGAAAACCAATAATTGTTTTATCATTTGATCTCCGAGTTTGTTTTCATATTTAAATCACTCTCTGACAGCTCAGGTAAGGCGATCAGTCGTTTTCCACACAAGAGCGTAGTTACTATTACACATGGCCAGAATATTATTTGCATCTTGTGCCTGACCATTATTTGTAGGCAGTTGTTTGCAGGCCTCTTGGTGAGCTTTCGGCCAATTAAAAGGAAGACAAAATGCATCCAATGAATGATAATAATTATCGTTTCAGTTGCTGCTGCGGTCGCTTAGATAAGGATCACAAACAAGAAGCTACACGAAATATTCTAGGTAGTGATGTTACGTGGGAGGTGAGCAGACATACGAAAGAACAACCAACGAACGCTTATGGTGAACTGGAATTCACTGGTGCTGGACAGACGAGTAGAGCTAAGGTCAGTAGTGCTAAGCGCAGAACAAAGCCCTAGTGTAATACGTGTACTTGAGTTTAGACTTGCTGTAAACTGATGTATTTTACCTACGAATCTCGGGACGTAGGCACAAGCGTAAGCACAAGCGCCAACATAATAATTCTTATTTCACCGTGAAAACGGCCTTGACGCAGGCATAAGCACAAGCGCAAGGATAAACATTTTTCCTTTTTCTTGTGCGTGCGCTTATGCTTGCGTTTGCGCTTCAACACGTAGACACGAAATACCGCTCAGGCATAACACAAGCACAACAATATTTACTACAAGCGGTTAAGTTTGGCCAATGAAAACACTGGATCCAGATTACCTTGCGCCTAAACAGTTTGGAATGTTGGGATGATTTTGCTTGTGCTTGTGTCTGCGTCGAATTTCTTTTTCACTTGGGTCATCCCTATCGCTTGCGCTTGTGCTTGCGCTTGTGCGTGCGTAGCTAGTAAAAACCAGGCTTTTTAAAAGTTATTTACCAGAAACTGATTGTGAATCACAGCGTAAAATTCGAAATATAAATTTTAATAATCATCTGTCATGGTTCACGTTCTCCACACAACCCAAAAATTTAGTCATTTCACGATGTTGTTTCACAGACGTCGGAAAAGATATGTACCAAGAATTATAACGCACGTGCACAGCCATTGTTCTACTTATTATACCTTTTGTTTAGCGACGTTCCCATTATCGTTCCCGTTTCCGTTGCCGTTGCCGTCGTGGTTTTCTTAAACTTCCCATTCCTTTTGACAGAACGCGACAGCTAAATACCGAAGTAGAGCACTGCCACGACTGAACAGCAAAAATCAATTATATGCCAACGAAAGTAGAATGAATAAGACTATTACATTTTTACGTCCATCTCGATTGATCTAATCATTCAACTGATAAGGCTGTCCTCTTTTTGTAGTTCATCCGTATTTCTCATGATACTGATCCCGAAAAAGTTCTACGCCTTTTAAGAGATCAATGGAAGTTAGAATTACCCAAGCTGCTCATCTCTGTCACCGGTGGAGCTAAAAACTTTGTCCTACATCCCAAGTTGAAGCACGTGTTACGACAGGGGCTGCTAAAGGTATTTCTTGTACTTTTTGTTCTCAAAACTAATCAACTAAAAACAAGGAGGGAGTAGAGTGAGCTCTCTTCAGGGCGGTTACACTCTGGAGCCGCTCAAGCTTTCCTCTTTAGAGAATTGTAACACTTCTTATAGAGATGATGATGTTCCACAGGCTGCCCAGACAACAGGCGCGTGGATTATCACAGGCGGGACAAACACTGGCGTGATGCGTCACGTGGGTGAAGCTGTTAAGGGTCACACCGTCATGTCACGCGGGGCACAGCCGCTGAAGGATAAAGAATCGCAGCTGCATTTGATTGGTATCGCTACCTGGGGGATAGTGGACCACAGGACAGACTTAATCGACAGCAAGGTTAGCACATAGAATCCATAGGTTGTTTGTTTATGTTTCAAAACGCTCACGAGAATGAAACTGAAAATAACCAATTTGAATTGTCCACCTAGGGAGTTGTCACGTACCACATGACCTCCAGTCTACTGTCACAGGGAGCGTGCCTCGATAACAATCATTCACATTTCATCCTGGTGGATGATGGAACGGCTGGAAAATATGGCGGAGAAATCCCATTTCGTGCAAGTCTGCAAAACTGCATCACAACAAAGAAGATTGCTAGAAGTGAGTAATATAAATGAGATTTTACTGTCACGCCAGTAAAATATAGTTAATGGAGCGTGACGTACGTTCTGAATGAGCCGTTCATGGCGGCATCACTTTCTATAGAGCTATTGAGCAGTTATATTCCAAAGGTCAACAAACTGTAAGCGTTATTGTAGCTAAACCTAAAACATCGTACCTTTGTTATCTTCTGAACGTTATAACGTACCATAGCATTGGTGCAAAGCATTAAAGCACTATTCATGTTTAAGATGTTACACGTGTTAGGGTAAGCTGTTCGGTAGTACAGCCTTTTCTACTGGCTTACAAACAGACGAACGTCTCCGTATAAAAGCTCGGAAAACTATTCGGAGTCCATTCTGAGTTCGTCTAAGCAACGTAGCTATTACTTATTGTAAATCTATCGTTTAATTTTCCCTCCCTCCCTCCCTTTGGAGACGAGGTTGGTCATGTCTGCCTGCATAATAAACAAGGGGTCACTCCTGTGTGGTGCGGTTAAGTCTGCGCAGCGACTTCCCCCAAGCTTGTTGTTTTTTCATCGCCTTTGAACATCGCTTGCCAACCGATACTCTTGTCCGATCCAGCACGTGCTGTCTGTCATTCAGCTCGTAGTGCTGGGGAGATAAGTGAGGTTGTTTTGTCACGCTATCGCCGGAAGTCGCATGGGCTAACCAAACGCAAGGCAGTGTTCCCCCATTAACGCCATCACGAGTTGTTTGTATTTGAGTAATAGCTCTGGTTCAATCGCAAGTCGCCACGGTTAACTTACTTTCGCTAGGAACAACGACATTAAGATGCTATTGTTTTTATGTGAGATACAAAAGCGAGGTACACGGCTACCGCAGTGAAATCACGTATGTCATTTGTAGTAGAGATGAGACCAAACGTCTAAATTTCAGTAAGACCTAGAAAAGAGCAAAGCTACGAAAGCAAATTTGGGTCTCTGGTAATGTTTAGATCGGTGCTTGGCGACGTTGTTTATCAAACATTAACGCCCCAATTTTCATGTCTTTCAGGCAAATCTCATGGTATCCCAGTGGTTCTACTTGTTCTTGAGGGAGGCCCAAACACAATCCTGACGGTGTTGGAATCTGTAACGAGTACCCCAGCTGTGCCTGTCGTCATTGCCGAGGGCAGCGGAAGGGCTGCCGATATCTTAGCGCATGCTCATGGCCTTGTCACATCAAATGATGGGTGCGTGTTTGAGGTTAAATTTACAGAAACAAGTAAAATGTTTTTCATTTTTTTTTTTTAATTAAAGGGTTGCACACATTTTTGCATGTTCACAGAACCGACATGGAAGACATGTCCGAGGTTGTTGAACACAGACAGCTTCTTATGAGAATTCAAAAAGCCTTCCCAGAATGCAACGAGACGAAATGTTATGCAATTTACCATGACGTGCTTAAATGTGTGGGGAACAAGAGATATGTAAGTTGACAACGAGGTTATAGTTTGAAAGAAACATTACCTATTCAGTTGTTAAAACTGTAGTAATGCTTATAGTTGGGTAAAATACACATAACAATCTATGAAACAGAAAGTACAGAAGTAGTATTGTCAGTTAATTATTTTAAGATATCTTCATGTTGATGTTTATCCAGGTAGCATTAGAGCAGGTTTCGGTTGAGTGTCGCAAAACCAAAACCAAAGTAATAGCTCTAGCCAATCACAAAGTACACAGACGACACAGAGAACCAATCAAAACTCGAGGTAGTTACATGTAGCAACGCAAAGCGCGGGAAAACGAGTGCGAGTGAGTTACAATGGTTTTGGTCTTACTTTCTGATTGGATGAAAAAGGGGCACGAATTGTTTAAGCCACTCGTGTAGCGTAGTTGATGCAAAACTACTAACTTTTTGACAGTTAACTATTCGATAGTTGCGACCATGTCATTTTCGGTGTGGATATAGACTATTTGTTTTGTAAAAATATCGCGGATCCGTTACCAGGATTGATCATGATGATATAGGATATAGCGTTCTCTGGTACTTTTTACCAGAGAACGCTATATCCTATATTTGTTTTGACTTGTTCTCTTCTAGATAACAATATTCCGAATGGACGAGGATGGTATCGAGATCGACAGAGCGATACTGAGAGCTCTATTGAAAGGTTTGAAAAAACGTCCGTTTTTACCGAAACCATATTTGGGTTAATGACCAAGCTTGTTCGGTCAAGGTGTTCCTTTCTTTGCGTGTTTATGGATAAAATGCGCCACCTGTTAATACTGTTTAATTAATTAATCGACATCCTCTCGGAAAAAAAATCCGAGTTCCAGATGGAATTTGAACCCACAACCCTCCGTGATCTAGCCAGAGGCACTAACCCATGAGCGTCCGGCTAGATCACGGAGAGTCGTGGGTTCAAATCCCATCTGGGACTCGGATTTTTTCCCGAGTGGAAGTCATTCGTACATTTATTATTCCTTATAATAATTAATTGATTAATTAATTAATTAATTAATTAATTAGTTAATTAAGAGATGATTTGTTGTACTAAAGTTTGCTCATGAGGCGTCGTGCACGAGGAAGCAACAAATCTAAGCAAAGAGGCAAAAAGAAGAACAACAAACCTAACCAACCAAGTAAAAGGAACAACGGGCTAGTGAACCGATACATGAAATGACTGCCAACTTGAAAGCCTTGTGCCATTCCACTCTAAATTTTATTTCATAACAAAAGCGTTTTAAGACTAAGACTTTGCAGTGAGGCTTTGTTTGTTTATAGTCTCATAAGAAAGATATCTAAAGTAGGGTTTCAAGGCTCTCCTCGTGAAAACAATAAACTGGAGAGATTCAGGGATTCAGCACACTGTGTGCAGTTCCTACCATATTGTTAGTTGTTAGTGGGGTTTTGTCTTGTTGTTTATAGCACAGCACGCATCCGCCGCAGACCAGTTGAGTTTGGCCCTGATATGGAACCGAGCCGATATTGCCCGAACAGAAATCTTCACAGAAGATCAAAAGTGGGAGGTATGGATAAGTGAAATAAATGGATACATTTTGCATTTTAAGCTGGTCAGGAAACCTATAAGAGTGATAAACTCTCCCTTTAAACATTAGACTTGCTTATCATGCGATCTGGTGTCATGTCGTGTCGTTTTGGTGTCGTTTGGATGAATTTTTTTTGCCTATTGAAAAAACAAAGTTAACTTGAGACGTAAAGTTTCGTTTCCGTTGTATTTCTGAGGAGAGGTACCGAAACATTATTTTGAGGAAACCGCCAAGATTGCTATTAAGTGAAATCAGTGGACTAATCTACGTCTGCTTTGCGTGAGCAGAACTCTCGGCGATTTTTATTGGTCAAAACAACTTCTTTCAGCAGTCTATATATGTGCCCAAGGTGAAAGTAATTCTCAATGCCAAGAAAAGTAGTATTTATTTTTTTTAATCGTTTTATCAGATGGATGCTTTGGAGGATGCGATGATGGATGCTCTAGTTAACAATCGAGTGGAGTTTGTTAATCTGCTGTTGGAGAATGGTGTCAGTATGAACAAATTTCTGACGTCAACTCGACTAGAGGAACTATACAAAGCGGTGAGTGCAAGATTCAAGGAGCCGACTTTTAACGCAACATTGTTGGGTTAAAAGTCGATATCGTGTAGCTTGGCTTACAGGGCGACTTTCACCGCTGAAAGAGAGAAACATTTCAAAATAAACATAATAGACTTAAAAGTCCCAGCTGGCGGGAGGCAGACCAGTTGGCTATTTACAAGCATGACGGAAGAGTTGAACTAGGGTCTACCGAGAAACAACTCCAGCTTGGTGGTCAGAGCGGGACTTGAACCGGCGACCTCCAGATTTCAAGTCCGACGCCCTAACCACTTGGCCACGCTGCCTCCGCGTTATTTTGCTTTCACGCTATTTTACTTCCATCAAAATTCCAAGTCCATGTTTAATTCTGAAACCTTCCAATGTGATTTTCCGTTAAACTATTCGGTTTCTCTTTAGAGGAGGAAGTCTTCTTCAAGTGCTGTATTCAGACAATTGATCGGCATGGAAAAGGTAGGTCTGGGGAAGAAATCCTTTGCTTGTGGTGTAATTATCGAGTAAGGAACAGCACTAAAATGTTAGTTTTTCTGCAGGTAGATTCCTGTCGGATTACCCTTTCCGATGTAAACCATGTCATTCGGCGATTGCTAGGAAGCACATACAAAGGACACGGAGAGAACTTTAACACGATCACAAGGGTAAGTCGCGTATTTTTATTTTGGCGTAAAATCAAATCTATCGGCGTACAGTCCATGACCGTGGTATCTCACGAAAATAAGTTCATTTGTCGTTACAATGCCCAAAACTTCATTTTGTTTGTTATTAGCTAAGATTTTATCATTAAACGAATTAAGTCTCAAACATCAGAAAATTCATTTTAAACCTTTAAACATCTTCACGCAGTGGCATCAGAATTTATTCAGTGCTCTCTAGCTAAGTTTCTGATCCACTCATAAGCACAGTTTGTTGTCGAAAGCCTCAGTTTCTTACAGTTGTTTCTTTTAAAGGCTTTTGATATGGCTAACTCGACCATGTTTGTGGATGGACACCGAGACCACATGGCGAACGCAGTTCACGTGATCAACCCATACAACGAGTTGCTGATGTGGTCAGTGCTGTGCAATATGCAGAAAATGGCGCTCTTTATGTGGGAGCGAGGGGACGAGAATCTGGCGCGGGCACTAGTGGCGGGAAAATTATACTACGTCATGGCTAAGTTGACTGAGCGTGACGAGGCGAAGACGGATATCACTGACGAGCTTTACGCGCATGTCGAGTGAGTTTTCTTGGCCGCTGGTCAGTCCTGATATTTCCGTTGGCGTTTATGGTTGTCATAGGCGTTTTTAGCGATCCCCATCAGTTATTTTGATTTCTTAGGGGTGAAAAGTCTTACTCCTGGGACCCTTTCTCGAAAGCCGGGGGAAAATTTTGGGCCCGCAAAGCCAATTTTTTGTTCATTTGTATCTAAAAACGGAGAAGTGTATACGCCTGAAATTTCTTGTATGAAGGGAACCTCTGTCCATATTAAGAATATTTGAATAGAACAGCTCTGCAGTCAAGCATTGCCATACCATACAACGCCGGACTATTCTATACCATACTGCACCCCACCTCTCAACGATGCACTTCACAATAAGGCCACACAGTACTACACAAGCGTGCGTGCTGCACCGTACTACGAATCCGACTAAATTTCTTACCACATTTGCAATTCGTGTTTATACTTAGAGAGTTTAAACGACTGGCTTTGGGGGTGTTAGATCAATGCTTTCAAACAAACGAAGAGCTCACTCAGCAGCTGCTGACTTATCACTTGGAGAACTGGGGAGAACAAACATGTCTGGCACTTGCTGTCGCCATTGAATACGAGGAATTTCTAGCTCATGCTAGTTGCCAGGCTCTTCTCACCGATATATGGACGGGAGCAATGAAGAATGCGCACAGGTCTTCTATTAAGGTGAGAGAATGAGACGCAGTTTTAACGAGATAAAACTCTAGTGCTTATTATTAGGGCTCTAGCAGCAGCTGGGTAAACGTATTTACCTGCGTAAACGTATTTAAGAACGTTCTTAGCTCAAGAGAAGTTTTTTCTCAGGGATATGGTAAGAAACAAGGAGAAGAAAACGGATAAAGAGCCTGCCAGCACCGTTTACAATTCTGAATGGCGCGACCAAATTACTGCTTGTTCGAGATTTCCATTTTCCTCTCCTTCTATATTTCCACGCGAAAAGCCTGCTTGCAGGCCGGAACATTCTACGGTGCAAAGATCAACTTTGTGGTCTCCAAGTTACCATACTATATATGAAGTTTACAAAAAACATTGCAGAAGAGAGCAGACTGGGGTTAATAGGAAATTTATTGCTTCTCAGTGAACACTTCTGGAATAAATATCAATAAATAGCTCCAAGAACATATTCTGCTTGCTTTTTCTAAACTCAGTTAGCCATACCGACTTTCTGTAAAGAAACTCGTCCGGTTACAAAAAAATGTGTAAGGCTGGGGCTGAGATAAATAACTCCAAGAATAGATTCTGTTTTCTTTTTCCTAAACTCAATTGGCCATACAGACTCTCTGTAGAGAAACTCCACCGGCCATTTACAGACAGGTGTTTGAAGGCTGAGGCTGACTAAAACTGCAACCATTATAGATGCCTTCACTCCCGCGAGTAATAATGCTATACTTTTCTTTATGTCATTAGACCATGCTCGGTCTCCTTATACCACCAACGATATTTTTGCTGGAATTCAAAACAAAACAAGAACTCTTGTCGATGCCAGTAACATCTGAGGAACACGAGCAGGAGCTAGCCACCGAGGAAGTGGAAACGGAGGAGGAGGATGACGAAGAGGAAGCTGAACACGTACAGGAAAACCGCACCTTCGACGGGTCCTGCCGAGCCATGACAGGACAGAATGGGGATATAGAGCTAAGGTGCCTAAATTAACTCTTTTTTCGCAGCACACCATGCAGTAGTGATGTATATTTTAGCAAGAGTCGGGTTTGAAAGAGCCCGATAGGCCACCACGACTGAAAAAGTGCAATTGACAAACGATGGAAATTATAAAGGTTTACTAGAAGAAAGATTTGTTATCCGCTTAACACTAATGGCCAATTTGCTCTGTGAGCTTCTATGAGAAGCGCCTGCAGGGAATTATGGTAGTTGTGTTCATCAAAACAAATATCCAGACCAGGATGATGAGTACAACTACCATGATTCCCTGCAGGCGCATCTAATAGAGGAAATTGGCCATTACTGGCCATAATCTAGCCTTTTACTGTGTTATCTTTGACGCACGGTTAGGAGGTCTTGGACAAGGGCAAATCACTTACTGTACATAATCAATCATCGTACAACATTGTGTGAAATCACGCGCTTGCAGTTTTGTAGAAGGGACTCAAGGCAGGGTTGATTAGCCGCGTCACGCAAAGACTGGCCGATCGAAAATTGAGTTAAAATTGGCAAAAGGACGTCTTTCAAAGTTTTGAAGTTTCAAGTTTCTTTCAAGTTTCACTGATGACTAAATTCTAGGCTTCGACCGTAACATGCTCTTAACTAGTGATAATCGATCTCTGAATAAGCATAGTAGTTTTCGCACTATTGAAAAAGGAGTTTAATCACGGCTTTTTTTCTCACCAATCAGAACGCTCTCTGTATCACGTGAACTGCACAGAATTCCTACCTACCAGGTGTGGACACAGCAAACTCGTGTCGTGAAACTAAAATGGGGAAGAAAGATCTTAGAGTTTTACAAGGCGCCTGTCACTAAATTCTGGTCTAACGTGGTAAGCAGCTTGTTTTCACTCTGTTCTTGAGAAAAAATATACCTTTGGACTCTAAGAGCCTCGACGTTCAAATTCGGGGCTTTAATTTCATCCACTGAAGTAAGTCAAAATTTATAAGAACTATTGTACCTTGTGTAGCAGAGTAAAAACTGTCACATGAAAGTGCTGCTCAATAGATTTCATTCGCACTAGGGATTTATCCACAGCTTTGATTATACTGATGTAAATAAGATTGCGCAGTTACTAATTTAAAGGCGGAGTTTTGTTTTTTGTATTACAGTTTGCCTACCTGGCGTTCTTGGTCTTGTTCAGTTACGTCATTCTTGTGCGTCAAGAGAACATTCCCTCAATCAGTGAAGTCATACTCATCATCTTTGTTTGTACATTATTTACTGAGGAAATTAGACAGGTAACGACACATATAAGGATTTTCCAGCAACTTTCGCTCATAGCGTTGCAAAACATCACTTAAGTGCATTACTTGCAAAAAATTTCGGACGATTTTAACTTAGGACAAAAAAGGGTCCGAACTGAAAAAAAACCGTCCGAAATATTTACAATACAGTATAGAACGTTAAAAATAGATCCAAAGCTCTTAGTTTCCTTTATGGAGCGAACTCTAGTTGATACTGCTTGATAGGCGTAAGTGCTAGATATAATTTTTCTTATTTTCTCGTCGGTGTATCTGTAAAACCTTGAGGGTGCAGTAAAGCTGTCATTTTCACAGATGTTGTTTCAGTCTAAAACGTGTCTTGTAGGGGTAAATTTACGTTAGCTTTGTTTCAGCAAAGTGTTAGAAATTTTTGTTCGAAATTTGTCCGAAATGAGATAAGAAGAGTCCGAAATTTTTTTTGCAAGTAATGTACTTGCTTCTGATAAACCTTGAT
Organism: Orbicella franksi; assembly: GCF_964199315.1. Classification (NCBI taxonomy): domain Eukaryota; kingdom Metazoa; phylum Cnidaria; class Anthozoa; order Scleractinia; family Merulinidae; genus Orbicella; species Orbicella franksi. The sequence goes on from NC_138147.1 coordinate 8,124,891, forward strand.
TTTTCTCGTATCAGATTCTGCACTCTGAACCACCAACGCTGGGAAACAAATTCAAAGACTGGGCATCCAGTAAATGGAATCTTCTTGACGGTTTCGCTGTCGTATCATTTTTTGTTGGTCTCGCACTCAGGCTTCACCCAACCACGCGTAGTGCTGGTCACGTGGTCTATTGCCTCGACGTGATGCTGTGGATTATTCGCTTGTTGGACATATTTTCTGTCAGCAAACATTTGGGGCCGTACGTGGTGATGATTGGACGAATGGTAATGTAGTATAGTATTGTATTTATTAGCACTGCCAGCCAGTTTTCGTTAAGAAGCCATTTTATAGTTGTGTGCTTAGTTACCTGGCCTATGAATGCAAAGGAGGTTGGAGGTGACCTTGCTTTTATACAGACCTCTCTGCTTTTCTCATTTAAATGCCAGCTAGTTAGCATAAAAACAACTTGATTTACACAGCAAAAGCAGTGAGGTCTTTATTAAACAAGGTCACCTGCAGTCTCGCTGCCATTCAAAGGCCAGGTCACTGAACAGACAGCTGTAAAATGGTCTATTGTTGAAACAATGATACCTAAACAATAAGACGTTTTAAGTCAACAAATCCCGTTTTATCAGTTTTTTTCATAACTTTAAAACTTAACAATGTAATTATAATATTTGTACAATAGTTTCTGTTAGTTTATGTTTGCGCCTACTGCAAAATTTGCGAATGTTTAAAAAAGATAACCGCATCGGCCCATAAAATAAAATTGTTTGTTTTCTTAGTGGTACTAAAAGACCTTTTCGTTCTTTTCTCAGACTGTAGATATGCTGTATTTTCTTCTGATCATGGTCATATTCCTGTTGGCTTATGGAGTAGCTCAGCAAGCTATCCTGTATCCTAACGAGACTGCTTCCTGGTCCATGTTGTCCCGGATCTTCTTCAGACCTTATTTCCAAGTTTATGGAGAGCTGTTCGTGGATCCACCAGATACACGTAACTATTTTCTTTTTCTTAATACACAAAAGATGAATTGGTTAAAAACATTTAACAGGTTAGGGCTCCTGGAAGTCACGCTTGGGTAAGGAACAAACAAGTCTTAAAGTGTGCAAGACTCGTCAAGGCGCGAAAAGAGTTAACCAGGAATTATGTTGTAACTCTCAGTCTTTTCGTTTTACAATGCTGTAAGTTAGAAATGACCTGAATGGTGTGATGGGCTCCTGCATTATAAAGTGCAAGCAGGATATCACCCTCTTTGGGCTTAATGTAAAGACTCTTCTACCGTTCACCGCCAGTGACAATAACGTAACTCCTCAGAAATCCTTGCAGAGTCTATGATTGCATGCCAGTGGTTGTCACCTACGCGCGAAAATTTAAAATAGAGCAACGCGTACCGAAATTTAGAATTCACCAAACAGAGGCTTTGACTTCTGTCCTGTGATCATGCGGTGTATATTCAAGTCTAACTACCTAATCGTACCTGAGCTAATTTGGTCTCGCCATGAGTATGTATTTTTAACTACAAACAATCGCTCTTTCAAACTTGCCTGAGATACCTCTGCAAACATGATCATGTGGTATTATTGTTACCAAAAAGGCATCATTAAGTACGAGTCACGGATTCCGAGAGAAGAATGATCTGATTAAATAACCATTTACAGCAGCAACCAAATAAAACTGAAATTAAGTTGAAATAGACTGTGACTGCAGTAAATTGTGAATTGCCATTTCTTAACAGTTAGCAAGACAAGCACTGCTTTTGATACTCCACGAAATGACGAGCATGGAGACACTATCGTGCTGTTTATCATGGCGTTTTATCTGCTGGTCGCCAATATTCTGCTTCTAAATCTCCTCATAGCCATTTTCAAGTGAGTGTTGAATTTGATTTTTTTTTCCCGCTAATATGCTGAAAATTCCAACTTTGCTGTAAGATCTTGGTCACAAATTTCAATTTTTGTAAATTTTCAACTTTATTCGGTGGTAATGCTCACAACTTCATCTAAAAGTTTAGAGCGCACCCCGAGACAACAAGGCGAAATAACATGTTCAACAGGTCAACTGGTGTTCACTAATGTGACAAAAGTTAACTGCACTCTAAAAATCACCTGAATTTGCCACTCGAATCACAGATATTTTTATAATAATTTTGTCTTTTCCTTCTCAGCAACACGTTTTCCAGTGTGCAGGCCAACGCAAATCAGATATGGAAGTTTCAACGATATTATTTGGTGATGGAGTACGCACAGAGACCGGTCTTAATACCACCTTTTATCATCCTTAATCACGTGATCCACGCGATAAAGGGCTTATATCGTTGGCTAAAACGCTGTCGAGGTCGAGGACACAGAAACCAAGAAAGTTCTAGTTTTGGACTAAGTACGTAAGATTGCCGTTTTTCTTTTAGTTTAGCGTAGTTGAGAAACAACTTATTTTCTTACTTTAGTGTTTTGTTAACAAAATTGTGACTAGCCACGCGTTATATAAATTATCTGTTTCTGCTTTGGCAGAGCTTTTCCTAGAAACGAACGATCTTCAGAAGATTATGATGTTTGAAGAGCGATGTGTAGATTCCTACTTGAGAGAGAAAGACACATTACTTCACGCTTCTCAAGAGGAGAAAATCAGAGTGATGGGAGACAGGTAAGTGATCACGTGCTAATGTGCGGATTGCGCTTGTTATTCAGTATTAGGGAGTTTAATAATCTAGGACGCGACGCCGAGGACAACGTCGATTAAAAAATTATTTTATATTTTACCTACGAATCTCGCGATACTCTAAAGTCATTTTCTTTTGTTTTAGCGTCAAAACCATCGCGAAATTGAACCTCGGACAGGGCGAAACATTTGCAATAAAAATAAAAAAATTAGCCGTCGTGGCTCACGTTCTCCGAACAACGTAGAATTTGGTCGTTTCACGTTGTTGTTTTGCAGAGGACGGCAAAGAAATGTACCAAGAATTATAACGCACGTCCACAACCATTGTTCTACTCATTAAACCTTTTGTTTAGCGACGTTCCCGTTGCCGTCGCCGTCGTGATTTTCTTAAACTCCCTATTATTAGGTGCTCAATTTTAAAACTGAATGGTAACTTAGTGCATGTTCCTCTTCAGTTGTTAACATTAAATGTTAACGGACTAACGAAGGGATCGAATGACTGACCTAATGAGTGACTGACTGACTGGTTGAATGGCTGACTGTCTGTCTCTCAGTCTGTCTGAGTGGCTGACTGGCTGACGGACGAACGGATGGACAGACAGACAGACAGACGGACGGACGGACGGAGGACAGACGGACAGACGGACGGACAGACGGAGAAACGAACTAACTGGCTGACTGAATTATGGACGGATGGAGGGACTGACTCACTGACTGATTGCCTGCCTGACTGACGGCTTGGCTGTGTAGCGGCTTGAAAGCTTGACTGTCAACCTGAATTAGTGTTTGCTTGACTGCTTGTATTTCTTGCTTAATTAATCCAATTTTACTGATGGTATTTTCTATATTACTGAAACTCACAGGATGGAATCAGTTTCCTGTCAACTCCACGATATGTACAAAGAGACCGTCAGCCAATCCAACTCGGGCAAGAAGTCGATTTCCTCTCTGGATATCCGACTTACTAGACTGGAAGAACACATGCACAAAATTGTTGACATACTGCACGAGTTGGCGGCGCCAAAACCAAAAACAACGCCGAGTGATGTAGAGCCCGCGAGGTCTGGAAGAACTGTATCTTTATCAGACGTTGAACTTACAGGTGAAACATGAACATACCGTGTCCCCATAAACATTTCTTGTTGTTATTTTTGGGAAAACGTAATGAAAGGGATTGACAAATACTTGTAAAATGCTCGTGGCAATTCTGACCCGGCATTTCGTCTCGTCCATGACACTCTTCAGAGACCTTTAAGAATTTAACGAAGAACTTAATGGTCATAAAAATTGTTCCAACATATTAATGATACGTGGTTCATCATAACTTATTATTTGTTTCACATCAAAATGTCTAGGGCATGTTCTGAAATCAATCAAAGTTTCGTTCGTTTTTCACTTGACATGAAATTTCTGATCAAGCCTGTACCCAATTTACATTTGTTTGAAGCTTGTTATCGCTGACTTAATTGAATCCTTGGAGCGAGGAAAAGAATTGAGAGTTCTTGAACATATCAAATTCATTACAGTGTTTACGTGGGATTCATTTCAGGTTCTGGTAGACACAGGCCCCTTTCTCAAAGGTTGTCTTACGAAGGGGCTCTGACGAGTAGAAAGAATGTGGGCCACAAAGAACTTCCAGGTTAGTATATAGTAATGACAGAGTACCATAGGATGAGAAGCCTATAAGCTTACATTACTTGCAGTTGAGAATACTCGACTAAGAAATGACTTTTACAATAATCAGGTTTTCAACTTGACTTATGCCATCCTGATCGAGTGGTATACGCGAATGAAATCATTTACGAACTTCATCAGATCACACCCATCTTTCCTTCACTTCCACAAAACGACCTTTTTTTTTTCAAAAAAATAAGTCTGACTGTAGCCTGTGCAATATCTATCAAAGCTGAGAAAAACGAGAGAAAAATGGGGAGGATAGAAAAAGCAAAATCTTTCCTTCCCCATTCCTTTATTTGTTTATCGGGTGGGCGACCCACTATGTCCACATTAGGAGATATTTTCATATTTTGCCTCCGAAACTCGCGATACTATAAAGTCATTTACTTTGTTTATCACTGTCAAAACTATCTCGATATTGAATCTGGAACACAGCGGTAAATTTGAAACATAAATTTTAAACATTAGCCCCGGTGGTTCACGCTCTCCACACAATGCAGAAGTTTTGCAGAGGACGGTAAAGAAATCTACCAGGAATTATAACACACGTGCACTGCCATTATTCTGCTCATTATACCTTTTCTTTAGTGACGTCCCTGTTGTCATTGTCGTTGTGGTTTTCTTGAACTCCCTATCAACTGCTAACAGAGTGAATTTTAATTCAAAACAGAGGAATTCCGGTTCACGAGACGGCGTCTGTCAACTGCTGCCGCACGTGCCAAGAAGAACGCTCGTGCACGTGAGAAGATCATGCACGAGCTCGCAAGGCAGTCACCGTATCCCAAGAGCAATCAACAGAGATACCCTGTACCAGACTTCCTTGTTGATTGGGAGGTATGTGGCGCAGAAAAATAACGAAAATCTATAAAGAGCGTTTTCTTGGCGGCCATATTGGTGTTGCCAAACAGAAGGGAAAGAGCTCATTTTCCAAAGAAGTTAAACTAGTCCCAGCTCCCAACTTGGACTTCGACGTTATGTCGAAATAGGCCATTTTCAATATATCAAAATTTTAACTTGACTTCAAGGCTTGGGGGACCAAAACAAAGGAAATTTTATTGTTCATCCCTCAACCTCGATGTGGTTTCTCTTTTTTTATTCCCCCACACCTCTGAGCCAAGTGAGAATTTCAATACATTGAAATAGACCAATTTCGATATATCAAAATTCAGCCTAAAACAGTAGATCTCAGTACGAGGCTCTGGGGAATAACTACAGAGTTTGTGGGGTTTATTCCCCAGAGCCTCGTACGGAGTTCCGTTGTGTTAGGCTGAATTTTAGTATATCGAAATTGGTCTATTGGCCTGTTATTTTCGAGTCTTTTCAATCAGTTGAATTAAAATGATAGTGAAAGGAAAACGCCATAATTCACTCTGTTTTTTAAACCTCGTCTTACTGTTAAGGCAATTATCCCTAAGGCAAGTAAGAAGGTGAAATATAAGACAACAAAAGATATTCTACATGATTTCTACATAACTGTTTCGTTTTATTCACTGTAGGAGTCGTTCCCAGGCTACGATCCACCTCTGTATACCGCGCAAGAAGTTCGAGCTTCACCACCTGGGGCAGACCCTGACATACTTGAGTGGGTGATAACGTTCTGCTGCTGTTCTCACAACGTGTTTCATCATTATTATTGATCATCTATCATTGCAAGATCGAAATAATGTTTGTTACTTCAGTTCGAGAGACCAGATCCAATCGGTAGCCGATAGCCTAAAAAAACTCGTTGGAAAGGGGGAATCTAAATAATGCGTAAAAGCGCCTGACACTCTAAACTGGGATGATTCAAATTCTGGAACAAACGTGAGGCAAACGGCAAATACTTAAGCCAATGATACAGTACGAATCCATAACCACAGATGTCTTGTGTTCATTTTGTAAAATCTCACATAATGCTTCTCAAATCACTACAATGTTGATGAGTCCTAGCTTTGCTGTTGTTTCGGATTATGGTGAAATCACAGTGCCAAAAGAAAAACAAAAAAATAAGCAGGCGGACTCTTTTCTAACATGCCTAACCAACTGTTGTTTTCCTCGTCCGATGGCACACGTAATATGGAAGAAGATAGAAACTTGCTCTATTTGTCTTATGCGTCATCTTGACAGTACAGACATCGCTGTCTCATGTTATGTTTACTTGTTTTTATTTCAAGTCCTAGCAACACAAGTGTACTCATCAACTTTAACTGCCTTGACGAAGGGATAAACAGGAGAAGTCATACTGGGGTGATTGACGTAGTCGATCAATTGCCTAGGTAACGATAATATAGAGTCTTCCTTTTTCTTCGAGTGAATTTTTTTTTTTTGAACTCAAGTTGAACTTACTCTATATACCAAAGATGCGTGAGCACCCCACAGCTATTGTGAATTAAAATGGTTTTCACTTGAGTGTCAAAAGAGATTCGTATTTTCTTTTGTCTGGTTTTGCATTACCGCGCAAAGAGTGTGGATTAAAAAATTACACCACTTTCGCTGTCATCCAATCAGATCGAAGTAAAACCAAAACCAATCGTGACGTGACTCGCTTGCACACGTTTTCCCGCGCTTTGCGTCAGCTACATATATTTTCTTCGAGTCTGATAGGTTCTCTGCATTGTCTGTATGATTCGTGATTGGCCAGAGTGAATACTTCGGTTTTGGTTTTGCGGCACCCAAATGAAAACCGCTCTATCAGACTGGAGTTATCAACCATTCACAATGACTTAAGTATGATTTTCATGTGAACTCTGTCTTTATCATTATAGAAATCCTGTTGGCAGGACTGGCGTCGCAGGTCGCGGACTGCTTGCTCGATGGGGGCCCAATCACGCAACTCATATTGTTGCTACAAGGTAATTCATTATCCAGTTGTGTTACCAGAACTCTATGGAAATAAGCGGAGAACCAGTCTCTGTCTTTTAAGATCAATTAAGCTCTATGTTATTCAACAGCAAAGAGCTTGTGTCTGTTTGACTGTATGAGTGTTGATTCATGGTCGGAACATGTTTTTTTCTATTTCTAGACTTCTTTTGCAGTTTGGCAGCTTTTACTTAAATATTTAAGACGTTGTGTAAACAATGCACCCCCTTAAAGCTCCCTCTTTTTTGAGTAGGATTAACTCCTTGCTTAATCTTTATTTTTTGTTTGTTTGTTTTGTTTTGTTTTGTTTTGTTTTGTTTTTTTTGTGCAGGTGGAAGATTGGTGAAGATGGACTGATTGTACAAAAGCAAGATAAGAACGTTCTGGAATTCGTGGCTGTTAAAAGTCCTCAAAGCTTGAAGTGGGCCATGCCTGGGGTGCGCTGTATATACGAATCTTTCTTTTTAAATATATTCCATTTCACTGAAAAGGATAGCTATAACTATACTGTGCAACTGTTATCTAATTAACCCCCCACTCCCACCCCTCTCACATTGCTTGGCCTTAAGGTTGCAATTCTACCGTCTGCCTTGGTTTCAAAATTCAGTTTTGAATCAGTCTGGGCTAAATTTTATCCGAGTTTTCCTCTGCCATTGTTCCACTTAAATCATCTCATTTATTTTCGTTGTTGTTTTTCTTTCATTTTTCCCTTCCTGCGCATAATTTGATTGCTTTTTTTTTTCAGGGCCTGATGGAAGTTGGCGAATCAGTGCCGAGCTCGTTACGAAGAATTCTCACTAAAGAAGTTCTGGCGGCTGTAAAACCCGCTATCGCGGAGGAAATAGGAAACTTAGGCGAACGAGTCGACGCAATCATTCAAAATGCTACAGAGGTGCGTCTTGTTACGCGTCGTTTTAGTAGCACGTTATGCAGTTAGCAAGTCTTGAAATTTCACTATGATTCCTGTTCTTTGTGGGCCTTCGAAATTTTCACGATCTTTCCAGAGCCTCATGTTTTAGGTTGTTTTCCCTAAATAACCCACCGAAAAATGCAGACTGCTATAAAGCATTTTATTGTATGGCTTGTGTTTGTAGCCGATATAACGCGAGATCCGATTGGCTAATTCTAGGGTATTATTCTCCAGTAATGCCCAGTGAGAGAAAACGCAGTTTTATCGATGACACTTAACCTTTATCACTTGGACGAGACGCGCTTTTAACTCAAATGGGGATGGGACAGCTGAATGAGTTACGATATGGAATAAATAGCGCCGCCCTTTCCAAGTAAATGATGTTTTCGATCCTAAACCGTTGACTTCACATTTATCCTTCTAGGTTTATAAAGGATACATGGATACCCTTAGAAATACAGATAATGCCTGGATGGAAACAACAACACTGCATTTTCATGATGAAACTAGAGAGATACTCGGTGATATTGAATTTGAGGTACAGTAGCGAACCCTTGTTTAAAATGCCTTCGCTTATTACGATCTTACATAGCTATGGGGATACCGTATTGTATGGAGCTGGAAAGTCCCCCCCCCCCCCCAACTCCCCGGCATGCGTATGGAAGCACAAATGTTTCGTGGCAGATTGGAAACGTTACAAAAATTCTGAAACGGCGAGGGGGGAGGGGTGGGGGGAGGGCTAGTAATTCGGCAATAGACTGGCAGCAACCTACTGGTTTCCAGATCTTCTTCTTCCCACAACAGTGGGCGGAGAAACGACAGACCGCCTTTGGGGACGAAGTTGGTGGGTAAAGATTGGAAGAGCAAGGCCACGGAAGTCTGGATGTACGTTCAGAGCTATAAAGATGTGAAAGTAGAGAGGCAAGGGGTGTAGAATAGGCACTGGGGTTTGGATGGGTGGTATATGGGCATTACGGTATAAACGATTCAGGTATGTAGAGGTACGGACATGTGGAGAAGCTTTTTGTAGGTTGTAATGCTCCTAAAGACCATACAATCCTGCAAATGAAAATAATACGAAGGAGAGGCGATAAAGGAATTATCATCCATTTTTAACACAGAAGAGCTGCCTGAACATTTTCGCTATAAGCAAAGTATTTCCACGCAACAAAGTTCTAGAAAAGATATAATCTAACAGCCGCACATTTTAATCTTTCCACTGCCTTTTCTTCCCTTTAAGGCCAAGGATGGGGCACAGGTTATCAACTGGCAAGAGGTCAGCGGCCATGTCAATCTTCGTGCTAGTCATTCATTTATCTTGCACAAAGTGGCCGAGTTAGGGAACGCACATTTTTAATCATGAGTGTACACTATGGTACTTATCTCTGAAACCAGGAAGGAATGCAATACATCTGCAGGACGTTCAATGGCTCGTGTTCAACATCCTTCGAGCTCGTTATCAGGAGAAATCGGAGAACACAGCTAAAAACCTGATGGTTTAGAAACGTTTATAGACCAAACAGAACACCAGAAATAAATTAAGAAAAGTCGATAGGTTTATCCCATCTTTACCTTAAGCACTGATGGTGTATTAAAGTGCTGTGAAATGTGACATCTAAGGTGTCTAACCAAGAAAGAAAACCACCTGGATACATGGAACAAGCAAAGCTGTTGTTGATCGGGATCAGCAATGAGCTTGTTGAGTGTTGTTGTTTATAGTGGTCGATGCACTTAGCTACAACTAGCTAGTTCTCAGGCATGCCACTTAAACTGACAGAAAGTAATATTTCAAATACACGCAATAGGCTTTAAAGTCCCAACTGGTGGGAGGCAGACCAGTTGGCTATTTAATTACAAGCATGACCGAAGAGTGGAATTAGAGTCTACTGAGAAACAACTCCAGCTTAGTGGTCAGAGCACGACTTAAACCGGCGACTTCCGGATTTCAAGTCTGGCGCCCTAACCACTCGGACACGCTGTCTCTCGAGCTTAACAAATAAGCTTTAAAAAGATGCAAGGTTGATTTTCATACCCTTTTCTGCAGCGGTTTCTGTAACACTCTATAATACTTTGCATTCATGGAAAGCCATGTTCTATTCACCCAATAAAAGAAGATGGTGTTCCATTTTCTCTAAGAAATTCATGCACGCTTGAGAAGAACGCTAGTTTTTCTAGACCTCAAAAGTGCATCATTTTCCGGAAAACATAGAGGAACATCATGTTCTATTTGGTTTAGAATTTAGATTGAAAAAGCTAAAATATTTCCATCTGAGAAGAGGTGGTGGTTGCGCTGGCAACATGCACAACACAACATACGGGACATGCATGCATGATTTCCCAAGAGGTACCAAAACCGCCTTTTTAACCTCTAAAAAGTACGACGAGCACCCCTGTCCTTTCTATATGGGAGTCCCCCCGGGATTGTAATTAGATGTTAGATAACAAGCTCAAGATTTCTACTTTTGTACGAGGCGATAGTTGGTGAGGCCGAAGGACGAATCAGGTATCACCATATAGACATCGAGAGAAAATGATTTAAGTGAACTTAACTTCACATGACGGTTTCCAATTGTTTCTCTCGTAATATAAATAAATAGATAAATAAATAAAATAAAATAAATAAATAAATAAATAAATAAATAAATTACAATATTTAGAGAGGAGCCAGTTTTCACGCGAGGCCTCTATCCTGGTCGAATACGAAATTTGGAGATGCTAGCTTTTGTGGAGGGAGGAAAACAGGGGCACTCGGAGCAAGGGGAGAACCAACGAGAAACCCAACCCACATATGGCACCGGGCCGGAATCGAACCCAGCCGCATTGGTGGGAGGCGAGCGCTCTCACCTCTGCGCCATCCCTGCTCCCCAGAGCAGCTTTAGAATAATCGCGCGAACTGAACTGTCAGATTAGCAGACGTGCTTTCATCAGTTTTTTAACAACAAGTCCATGAATGTCTTCCTTTAGTCTTCTCAGCAATTCAATTATCCATTTCAGCATCCAAATGTTCCTCCAAAAATTCGCAAAAACGAGAAAACTTCGCCTTTTGAGTCCTGCACGCCATGGAAACTGATCGACGTCAACGCAATTTTTACCTCGGCAATGGACCTGTATTGCAGACAAGTATATGTTAAGTGAAGCTATTTTGCACTATCCAGGAGGTCAAAAAATGAATTTGAACGGCAGAAGAAGGGTTTTCACCGAGTTCAAGGGTTATGCAAATGACTTTGACACGAGCGACAGCTTTGTGAACGCACTGACTATGAAATATTTTAATTTGTTTTCGCGTGCAGTCTAAGGAAATTACCCGCCTTTTTGAACTTGAAAAGCGGTTTATTAAAGTAACAACCTTTACAGTGATGCGCTTTTCAGTGATGTGCAGGCTACAGTCTCGGAGGAGGTGTAAGCTCTTACCAAGAGCCCTCCCGTGCGCCTAACGCTCTCTTCCTATGATCATATATTTCTATTTTTCGCTCGGGTTAGTTTTTGTAGTCTTAATTTTGTTCTTGTTTATTGTCCGGTAATCGGTCCACTGTTGAAACATTGCACTATGTTTTACCGATGTTATGCTTTTCCAATTTTTTTTTTCATTCAAACAAAAAAATATACCGCACCGTTCAATTTATCATGCCGACTTAAGTAAATATGTGAAGTTTAATAATAATTCGTTGCAAAAGCAAAAAAATATGTATACGGGATCCCTAACTTGCCAATTTTTACAAAGAAATGTATGCCAGGGGGACAACGCTTCCCCCTGGCACACATTACCTTTTAAGTTTGGGGTCCCTGAGTTCGCAACGGATTATTACAAACCTTCGCAGATTTACTACACCCGGCGTGATGATTTGAACCACGGAGGTGGTTTTTTTTTTTGGATATTTGAAAAATACGAAAAATTGTTGATAGTGTATGACATCGGTAAAAGGCTCAAACTCATCGACCACTGCAATTTTGGTAACGTTGGTTGGCAGAAATATGCCATTTAAAACCCAAAGATGGAAGAACCCGTTTAGCCAAACAAGATCCGAGCAGGTCCTTATATGTGAATTACAGTTAGATTATGAACTGTTGTTATAGAGGCAAAACTACACATACATTCGGTAATCAGTTGTGTTAGACTTGTCATATAATGCCGTTGTCACGAGTTGTGAATAAATATTGTGGACAGTATACTGAGTGTATGCTGTAAGGACCAAACCAAAGTTTATCTATCTCCTACTTGGGCTAAATTACCAATAACTATCCCAAAATACAAGAACCATTATGCCAGACTTCAAAAAATGTAGGTCCATGTAGGTCACACGGGTTTTTGCTCCGGAAGTTTCACTGTGTTCCATCGTCACCCTAGAGTGCGCAGACCGAGCCGACCCAGGCCTGGGGTCGACCGTCGTGTTTTTCACAAGACTCGAGACTTCAATATATCCTGTCAAAAGAGAACTTACTGGCTACATTATTTTGCCCACCCATCAACCATGAAAGGACGAGTCATTATTTTCTCGATCACTGGCTGTCCGTTTTGTATGCGAGCCAAGGACAAAATGCAGAAACTTGGCATAGATTACATCGACATCAATTTGGACAACTATCCCGAGCGGCGAGCAGAAGCGAAGGAACGATCGGGCAGGAACACCGTGCCGCAGATATTCTTCAACAACCGACACATCGGCGGCTTCGACGACTTTGATAAATTGGTAAGGGAAGACTTTTTTCTTAGTTTGTACTATCAAGTTTAAAAAACCACGGTTAGGGTTAACTGCCGTTTGTGGCTTCAATAAAATAGACTCAAGTCCCGTTAAGTCAAGATTTTCCAGTAGAGCATATCAACACGGAAAAAGTTTAGTTTGCACTTGAATTTGTAATTTTAATTTTTAACTTTTTTCTCGGCGTCTTTGAATGATCTGCATTTTTGAAATATTGCCGAGGCTTAAAATATACACCACCCGCTAATAATTAGAAACGCTGCCAGAACACTTCGTGCGAATAAATAACTTAAATAAACATAAGCCGATGAAGTTCTGCTCATTCTATAATTTGCTGTAAGCTTATCAAACATGGAGTTTTACGGATTATTCTGGGTTTTTGATGAATTTTGGAACGTAGTTTCTTCCTTAATGTACAGAAAAAAGTTTAAAATAATCCGCTTGCTAACTTTCTTTGGTAGTTTATCAAAATACGAGCTAAAATGTTAGTCAACACTAATATCATGGTGACAGTGCATTTATTTTATATCACCTTAAACAAACAATGATCATTCGAGCGTGACAAACTAGAGTTCATTAAACGTCACCCAGCTAATGCTGTAGTTACAAATGCCCTTCAATAACCCCCTTCAGCCGCTCCCCCTCCTTGAACGAAATCTGGTTATATGTCCCCTCCCTGGCAACCATAGATATGAACCCTGCTCCCGTTTACTTACTAGCATATTAGCAACACCAAACTTCAATTAGAAACAGTGCAGCTTTGAATCAATGCAAATTAAAAAATCCCACATCTGGTAAAATTTGTTCATTCTTCTTTGCTCATTTCTAAACATTCTGTTTGACCACTTATAACCCCCCCACTCCATCTCCCCCCATCCTCTGCCTGCCCCCTCCTCCCTGGATATAATTTCCCCTAGTCATGATTCAACACAAATTGAAATGCCATTAAATACACTTCTTACTTTCTTTGCCGATTGGTATGGGTAATCAAATGGTGATGAGTGAAGGAAACAATTTCACGTGCATTTTCTGGAAATTCCTATAATTTCCCAAGCCTTTCTAAAAGGTGTAGGATATTATTAAAATTTTGACAAAGCGCAAGTGAAATTATTTCCTAATTTCATGAATAAACCATTTGATCACCTTTTAATGTCATAGGTGACAAATTACGCTTACAATAATTACAATAATTACAAAATTGCTATGGTAACATTTAGCACAAAATTGTTATTATTGTGGGTTTTTGACTAGTTTATTGTATCCAGAAATTTTGTGCTAAATGTTGCCATAGCAATTTTGTAATTTTACGTGTGAAAAGGAATATCAAAGACCATTTTACCATCTTGAGGAAATGCAGCAGTGAACTTGACTGTCTGATATATGAAATGTAATATATATCAGAGAACTAAATAAGCCAGTACTCAGTCAGGCTCAAACAGAACAAAATTGTGTAATTTTTTAATTAACATAGTTTCCTATTAGTCACCTAGCCTGTTCCTGTTTTCTTGTCATTTAATTGTAGATCTATTTATAATGCAAACTGACCTACATGTTTACTTGACAATGACGTCCCGACAATGTCAAAATGTTTTTTATTACTTTCGCTAATTTTGTGTTAAAATTATAATTATTTAATAAGCTTAATAACAGTTATCCACTGTTTCGAAAATATTTCTACCATCATTCTCAAAGCAAAGAGTAACTGTTACTGTATTGGGGTGACATTAGAATGCATGTATGTGACTTAAAACATTAAGCATTTTTTTAATGGAGTTTCATAAGTATATGAATTTTTATTGTCTGCATCTCGTCTGGCAATTTATTCGTTATTTATTGAACCACCTGTCTGTTTCTGCTTTGTTCCAAGACGGAGGCTGAACTTCAAGAGTTAATCAAAGAAGTGGAGGAGAATCCAGCACCTGCAAATGCTCCTCAACCACCCTCCCCAGGAGACTCAGGAAATGGTAAGAGATACTCTGAGACTGTGCAATGAATAATACTTAAGAACAGATTGTGATCATTATGTGTGAAAGGTTCTCCTGACTAAGAGTAGCCAGCTAGGCTAAGACGAGTAAAAAATCCAGACTTGACTTGTAGGTTTTGTATAATTTTGTACTATCTTCTTTACACGCACCTAATGATTTCCAGTTGAACAACTGCGTGCAATTTTACATGCAATATCAAATCCACGGCATGTAACCAGTTTAAGTTACATGCATTTGCATGTTTGGTGCATGTAAAATGTGTTGTCAATGCATGTAATAAGCGTGTAAGCTGCAATCCCTTTGACCTGTACTGTCAGTAAAAAGACAGGTATTCTTACACTGCCTTTTGAAGATCAAACTTGGCATAATTGTCATTTGTGATATTGCACACACAAGTACTCAACATGGTCATGCAAATTTTCTGTTCCTGGGTTGAGTGGTGATATAAGCTGATATACTTACAACAGTCTCAAAATAACAGCAACGAGGCAAGTGCAATGTGACAACAATCACGAAGTGGGGGTTGGGGGTGGGACGGAAAACAATGCAAGGGTGCAAAAACTTGAATATTGTGAAATTAGAATAAATATGGACACTCTGGCTTCAAGCAACACTTTGTCAACATTTTGATTTTCAAAATGCCGATTGATATTGCATGGGAAACTTAGACATTGATCAATAATGGAGTTTAATTGACTTAAGCATTTGATATCTTCAAATTATTATATTTATGTCTGGATTTATCAATTCAGGGTTAAAGAAATCATGCCCTGCTTAAGCATCTCCGAAGTAGACGGTATAAAATTTAAAATGAATGTCAGTCTTTTTTTTCTCCACTCTCTTATCTTCCTTTTCTTGCTCTTCTCTCTCTATAGTTGTATTTTTCATTGCTTGGAGTGATTTTAAGGCCTTTAGGAGTTGTGAAATCAAAGTGCATTTGATGGCTGTTTTGGTGCAGTCTTGACACGGTTTTCAATCCAGTCATATATATAATAGTATTCTATGTAATATTGAATATGTTTTGTTATTCATAGCAAAAGAGGGGGAAGAAATCGATTTCACCTGTGAGCTGGATGAATATGCTCAGCTTGTCAAGGACTTCAAAGAAAGTGGTCTTATAAAAGATCGCCGTAAAGGTCTCATACACAGTTACAAGAACTCCTTCATTGGCAAGGAAGCTGTAGATTGGCTTGTCTCATCAAAGAAAGTAGGCAAGTATTATTCTGCAAACTAGGCCTTGGGCAACTTTTGTTTAACTAAACTGCATGTTAAGCAATAGGCTCTATTTGGCGCAAACATTTGCTTGGAATGGATTTTTGTCCAATTGGACATTACATTAATCTGTGCCTACGTTCTAAGCAAGTTTCCACTGATTCAAGCCCACACAAGGCAGTGTAAAAAATTTTCTTCTATCCACTGTTTGCCCTTGACAGGTATAAGGAGCTACTTTTAAACATAGCATATTACTGTATTGTCTGAAGTAATGTACAGATGATGTATCTATTTTGGATCAGATCTGCAGATTGTTTGCAGGTTGAGCTGAACATGGGGCTTTGCAAACTTGCGGTGGTCCCTGTATACAACTTATCACATGCCTAAATGGATCACGTGCTCAATCCACATTGATTACAATGTATTTCTCTCTCAAAATGTCTTCATTAGAAAGAGAAAGAGCGATAGAGATGTGCCGTGAGCTTGTCGAGCGCAACTTTGGTCATAGTTTGGAAAAAGGAAAGGACACAGAGTTCAGGGATGATGACAGCATTTATCGTCTTCTTGAAGATGACGAATCCACCGCATTGAACTCTGGGATGAGCTCCCTGTGTGAACCACGCCCAGCCCCCCAAATTGCCGAAGAGTTGAGGCGGTTGATTCTTAAGCTATACAGCCAATTCTTGTCGAAAGATGGAAAGGTAATCACGATTATAAATAGTAAGCTATGGTAGAGCTTAAATTGACTGACATCTCAGTAAAAGTAAATCATCTTTAGCGTCAAGTCAATCAATCAATCAATCAATCAACTTTTATTTTAAAACGATAGTTATATTCAAAGCTACAAAACTTGTGGGGTCGTTTAATAAAGGATCTAATGTGCTAATGGACTCATAAAATGAAAGGTGTTATGGACTCATAAAGTGAAAGGTGCTTATCCGTCGCTGATCCCATCAGAAACTGACTTGTTAGTTACTCCGTGAATGTACTTGCTTGGTGAGCAGAAAGAGAAGAGAATCGTTGTCTTTGAAATCTCGTTTCTTTTTCATCATATCCGGAAGATTCGGTGTTTATCCAGGATAGCCGTGGAAGGAAAACAAAAGATAATTTATTAGACAATAGTTAGTAGGTTTTTAATTACATTAAGTGTCCCCAATTAGTGCAGGGGTGTTTCTTCTCGGCTAAACATTTCTACGCGGTAATAAAGTTTAAAAAAAGCAAACCATTCTGCTGTTATGAGAGACGAGTGGTTTGGAGAAAGGAGAAAGAAATTGTTCAGCATTAAACTCTTTCGCAGAAAAAACAAACAAACAAACAAACAAGAAAACGCAAAAAAGAAAAGTCATCCATCTTTTGAGCTTTTAGTTTCTAACAGCTTAATGCGAATACGGAGTGAACGAAGACTCCAAAGAATTTAAAATACATAGGACATGCTTTACTTTAAGAATAGTAACAATCCTTATGTTATTTCGGACAGGGTGTGGACTATGGGTCCATGGCACAGAGCCAAGAATTCCTGGCGTACATCAAGCACACTGCTGAACTACAGCGCGTTAAACTGGAAGGAATGACACGGGAGGAGACTCTTGCTTTTTTTATTAATATTTACAATGCTTTGGTTATCCATGCTAATGTGGTGAGAGGACCCCCGGTTAACCTCTGGCAGAGATATAAGGTAAAGTTAAAAAGGCTAGAGGCGCGGCAAAGCAGATTGCCCTACAAAAAAATTTGTCAAATTCCACGTGAAATAAAGCGATATCAAGAATGAAAGTAGCAATCTCGGCTTCTAAAAGATAACCCCAACGCGACATAAAGAAATGACTTTACGTGGTATATTTCACGTTCTGCAAGATCACCTTTAAATCAAAGGGCCGGGGAAATAAAAAATGAACGATTTACAGAGACAGAAGAACGAGCAAGGTTAGGAAAAACAATAAGCTAGAAAGAAATATGGATTGCCGCTAAGATTCGAAAAGATTGGCACGGATTGCCGGAACGACACACGTGTAAACTTTAAGCTAAATTTTAAATTTAGCCGAGAGGTTAAGCATGACGTTTTCAGCAAACGGCAAACGGCAAAAATGCAACTTTTGCCGTCTGTCTTCAGCTGCACAGTAGAGTGAAATTATTTGTATTTGCAATGAATAGTAGGAGACGTTATTCCATTTTTGTGTGCTTTATTTACGGATTAGAAGAAAAGAACTCAAAATCAGAAGTTATCTTTGCCGTTTGCCGCCTGCCGTTAACGTCATGCTTAACCTCTGTGTTTTCAGCCGGCAAGAACAGTGACGTAGCTTTAAGGTAGTGCAGTTTGTTTCAGTAGTGTTGTGTTTAGCCTGCTACGAACGCAGACGTTTTTCCGGCTGTCGCTAGTCTTATTTTCGACCGAGTTAAGCGACTTCCGGCAATACGTTTGCATTCGCTGACTTTTTGTGTCGGGATAAAGATGAATTTTTCTTCTGAAAATTTTCATTATTTTTCTTGCAGTTTTTCAACACCATATCCTACACCATCGGAGGTTACTCGTTTGCTCTCAACGAGATCGAAAATGGCGTCCTTCGCTCAAACCGTAAAGCCATTGGTGCTGTGACAAAACCATTCTCAAAGAGTGATCCAAGATTAAAAGTTGCCTTACCGGCGCCAGAGCCCAAGATTCACTTTGCTCTCGTGTGCGGAGCGAAAAGTTGTCCACCGATAAAGACCTATACATCGGCGGTAATATTTTTTTTATTACGTTTATTTATCCTTTCGCCAGGCTTTTAAGTTACAATTCTAATCATAAGCCTTAGAAAACTTCTCAATTTGGACACTTCGCACCCCCTTTCAATGTTCTTCGATCCCCTCGATTGTTGAAATCTACGCAAACGACATTGCTAGTTGAAGTTGAAGTTTTCCAAGAAACATCGACCAGGATTGCATGAAGTTTTTCCAGAGTAGTTCTGAGGTGAATTGCGGAGCAATTTTTTTCGATAAAATAAATCATCTTTTAAGTGTTCGAGCCCGGTTTCAGATTAACCAATCACACTTGCAATCTCATTAGAATTTATCGTCAGTTTCTAGACAGGATTTGGCCTTTCATTGGTCAAGGGCCGGAATAGCTCGCTTTGCTCGCCGAATTTTGTTTTTTCCGTCCTCGCGGGGAGCCTGTTCGCAGGCTTGGGCGGGACTTGGCTTTATTTTTTTCACTGAGATCTATAGCTTAATGTATTTCCGGATTTCACAGGGAATTGACGAGGAGTTGTCCCTCGCTGCTGAGGCATTCTTGGAAGGGGAAGACGGCTGCGTGCTTAATATGCCAAAAAGAGAGGTAAATCTTTCTGTAGTTGTGCAAATACTTCAAAATAAATTGAGCTTAGTTTGTTGTCTTTCATGTTAGCGCGCTCGACTCCGGTTAAAGCGGTCTGGGTTCGAGCCTTGCCCTGGGGTTATTGGGTTGTGTTCTTGGACAAGATACTTAACTCTGAATACTCTCACAGTGCCTCTCTCCACCCGGTGTATAGATGGGTACCGGCGAATTAAATGCTGGGGGTAACACTACGATGGACTAGCATTCCATCGAAGGGGGAGTGCAAATACTCCCATCCGCTTAATGCCACGAACACTGGAATAAACTCCGGCAGTATGGGACACTTTGGCACAACACAGACTAATCTGGAAACACAAACAGTTTCCATTAAAGCCAGGAAGCTATAAAAACGAATGAAATATGAAAGGTGTGGTTAACTTGAGGGCACCTATTTTATCTGCAGATTCGACTGAGCAAGATTTTCCAGTGGTACAAGGAAGATTTTGGCTCAGACAACGAAGAGGTAAAGCGGTTTTTTTTTTTATCCAAGAACCTTTCATTTGGGGGCCTAGGGTAAAATGATAAATAGAATCTCAGAAACCTCAAACATCGTTGGAGTTTAGCGAGTTACTTCGTATACACCATTGGTGTTTGCTTTGTCTGTCCCTGTCGATGTGCGTAGAAGCGAGGCTGACTAATATGGGGTCAGAATAGGGGTCTGGGCCGTGAGCCGCATGTAGAATCCGTTTTCTACTGGTTTGGTTCGCAACGGGAAGCCAACTTTTAAAAGATCTTTTAAAAAAGATCTCAAAAACAACTGTATTCAGAACGCTTATCGACCGATACCGGAACTATCGTCAGAGTCTCAGTGGCTGTTAATTCGAGCGAGACGAAAGTCCACACTACGCCGGAGAAATTTGGAAACGGAGGTTCCACTCTAAAAACGCATCAAATGTTTTCCGCCCATACCGCACGCCGCCGAAGAAATTTAAAAACGCAACAATCGCTGGTCATATTGGATTTGTGTTTGAGGAAAACTTGGTCAGGGAAATCACGTGATTACCGTGATGGGGGGGGGGGGGGGGGGGGCACCGTGATGCCATCATTTTCGGAAAGCTCCGTTTTCAAAGTGTTTTCCGTCCACTCGAAAACGAAAAGACGGCTTTTTCAAATTCCTCCGGTTTGAAGAGCGTTTTCGAAAGCTCCGTTTTTGTGACGGATTAGTGTGGACGGTAGGCCTGACCGCAGAAATAAAGCGAATTGATTTTTCAAAGCAAACTTCGGAGAGGAAAATCTTTTTCCATAGAATAGTGGTTCCTTTCAAAGTTATTGTAACGGTATTCAAGAAATTATTCTCCATTTGTGAAGGGTTTTTACAGCATATTTTGTATTTTTCTCATTTCAGCTTGTTCAATTTGTCCTGGCTCATATGGGACAAGGACAGAAGAAAAATCAGCTGGAAGAGCTCCTGATCAGCGGCAATTTTAAAGTCGTCTTCATGAAGTATAACTGGGATTTGAACTCCAAACACTGACGCGCAAACAGGACAAACATGGATGTAGCGTAGAGCCACTATTAGCTAATTTGCGGCAGAAAAAGAGCTTACCCGGCTGTAATGTCGGCAGCTGAAATTTCACTTCACTTTGGGTAATTCTTAGTGTGTACTGGTTAGAAAAGCCAGCTAAGCTTGTTAATAAGCTACTTATTATTACTTTTTTTCCTTGGCTACATGTCTGGCAGGTAGATATTTGAGAATTTCTGTAAATAACTGACCATCTTAACCATCGTCGTTGCTTTTTGGTTTATTGTTACCAAGAAATTACTCTTAGATAGGGTTTACAATAAGCCAATCTTACTCACGTGATCAGCCTAGGAAACTGTTATATTGAGACGTCACTCGATGTAAACGTAAATATGTACATCTCAGATAAACTGATAAAGGCTTGATGTTCTTTTTGAAACGTCCAGTGAAAAAATAGTCTGGAAAGTGTTATTATTTATGTAATAATGCTAAATGGTTAGCGCTGTATGAAATAATGATTGCACTCTCTATTTAATCGCCCAGCTGCTACAATATAAGACATGGGACATGTTTGTATTTATCGTACATTTATTTCATGTCCACTAATCTTATTTCAATTGATGTACCACTTATTTAATATGCCAATTAAAACGAATTTTTAAAAATCAAACTGTCTTTTTCTTATTTGCAAAAGGCAAGAGTTTAATCTTGCTAACCATATTTAGTGTATTTTCTCGATTAATCGCTAGTTCTTCAAGATAAAGTTGTAAATATTGGTCCCTCGATCATTTTTTCGAATACAGGTTTTAAAGCGAGCTAAGATTTATGGCTGTCAAATATGTGTAAATTTAAGCCTGCTCGTAAGAGCCACGATCAAGAAATACAAATTTTACAAAACAACGCTTATCCAGGGAAAGCGCCAAATTTATATTCTTACCTATGTGGATTTTAGTTAGAGGGTAGAACGAAAAACTAGCTTTTGACTGAAACATCGGCGAATTGAAGAGAAAATAGCAAAAATACGCGTAGGTGAAGAAAAACTAATTTTAATTTCATTTATTTTTTCTATGATAGAAACATTGAGCTCATCGTCTATAAATAGTGAACTGTAAACGATGGTATGGCCAAGCTAATTCACTGATTTATAATACACTACAGCACGTTAAAAATTTACTTTTTACATTTACTTTCTTTCAAGTCTTCTGGCGCTTGGTTTACAACTTAAAACCTTCCCCGTGAATCGCAACAGCAAATGCGCATGACAGTGTTACACGCTCTTTTTACACTGCTTCCAGTTACCAGGGTACCTTGCGCCGTAAAATTCTTGCACAACCAGTTGCAGGCACACCTGTCCGATAGCGTCATCAGAATGATGTCACATTCGATCAAGTTGCTTAGCAACAGCTCTCACGGAATCTCAACTGACAGAGACAGAATGATAGGTCCCAGTCTCCTGAATAACTGTGCTACTACGCACAATGTGACCTGATATCTAGTAAACATTTACACTGTAGCATACACAGGTTAAAAAGTTCAGGCCAGGAGCGCTTTCCACCCGATGAAAAATTTGAATTTCCAGAATTTCCAGTGACAAATGGAACAGCATGTTTTCTAGAATTCCCAGAAAAGAGGTCAACTTTGCAAGCTATACCCAAATTTTCAGACATTTCTAACGTGAAACTTCTGTTCCATTTAATCTTCCTCCTGGAATTTTCGGTTGAATCGGTAGCTTAAATGCTTTTCGGAATTAAACAATTTCTAGATTTTCTGGAAACTTTCCAGGAAAATGTCTGAACCATTTTTCCCTATTTTAATTTTTTTGGAAATTTTGAATGGAAAGGGTCCCAGAAGAGGACAAAAGTCCTGTACTTAAGCTAGCTGCCACCCGTGGCAGGTGTTATGAGTTTTTATCATACAGTCATGTATGTACACTATACAATATTGCTCAACAGTGACCCTTTACAGTTTGTCAGATGGTGGTAAACTGTTTAGTTTAAATCATTAAGAGTCTCTCAAATTCTTTTAGCTCGTCAGAATTTTTATCACACAGCTTCAGGAGGGAAATTTGAACGGATAGTGAGCTGAAAGGATGCCTGTCTAGGTGACTAATTGCACATTTACATTGAAGTCACATAAATATTAGGCTAAGACTATGATAAAAACAAAATGGTGTGCTATTAAACTCTGTTCAAAGACAATCGTATTGTGATGTGCGGCATTATTTCACGAGGAGCTGATCTGATCTGGAAAACAAAAGAAACTAAAAATTAACTTAATTGCTGCTATAGAGTGGTTTTCAATTGAGTGTCGAAAGTATTTAGACAATTACTTTGGTTTTGGTTTTGGTTTTACTTCGGTTTGAGACTGGCTGAGTAGTCTATTGGTAAGTAATTGGTTTGGTTTTGGTTTTACAACACTCAATTGAAAACCACTCTAACTTACAGGCTTTAGCATTTGCATTCCCCCTACTCTCTGGGGGACGCACAACCTCATTCCCTGAGTCACTCCTCTCCCAAAAAGAAACCCTTGGAATGTTCAATGTTAGGGTGGGTAGCAAAGGGGGTTGGGGAGGGTGATTCCATTTCACAGCTGAATTTTAACAAAAGCTACACGTCACATTGTTAAAAACAGCTAGATCAGTTTTCAATTGAGTGTCATAAAACCAAAACCAAACCAGTTACTTACCAATTAGACTACTCAGTCAATCTCAAACCGTAGTAAAACCAAAACCAAAGTACATGTAATTTTCTGGTTACTTTCGACACTCAAATGAAAACCACTCTAAAAGTACATTACAATCTTGGCTGGATTAAACGTTTCATTGCTTTTAATGGTCACACACTAATTTTTATCCTTGTTAGGTGTCATGCAAAAATCCTTTACCACCCTCTTGGGGATAGGGAAAGAGAGACTCCATGGACAGACAATGTAAGGGAGAAGAGGTTGCCCTTCTGAAATTTAAAGGATCTCACAAATGTTTCATTCTATTTACAGGTGAAGGATTATACCTTAAAGCACTGGGATCATTATTTTGGATTGTTGGTAGGATCATCTAATTTAGGGGGAATCATTAGTGGTGCACTATCATTAATATTTATTATATTGCTGGTGATTGTAACCAATATAATGCGTGCTCTGATCGGCTTATTCTACCTAGGCATTAAGTTCTCGTAATTTGCCCACAGGCCTATTACAGGCCTGCAAAAACAAAGTAAAAAGCCATATAATAAACAACTTAATTAACCTTGAACGATCGGTCTTTACAGGAAATCTCAAACCTCAGCCTTGCCGTATTGACTGAGCAATGGTCTCAGTTTGAGGTTTTCCTGTAAGGACCTCACTCTACATTTATCCACTTGTCAAATCAGTTTATTCTATGTCAATGTTTTGACTGCACTTGTTGCAGTAAGAGAACTAATCGTATCTATAACAAAATTCTCCATCGTGGTTAGTTCTCCGTGCGCCTATTTGTAATGGTAATTGGACTGAGTGGAGTCCAATTTGGTCTGTAATCATACGAGTGATAAACAAAATCGGACAGCCGCAAAGCGGGAGTCTGATTTGTTAATCACGAGTATGATTACAGACCGAATTGGACGACACGATGTCCTGTTACCAATTAATCAAAACTATGACAAAATTCGAGAAACGAACAAACCATCAATTGAGCGCTGACTGATTAAACGTCGTTATGAATGCTGAAAAACACAGCAGTGTACTCAACAAAGTGCACCGCAACAGCGCGTGCAAAATGACGCGTACTGTCCAATTACAAGCATGACACGTATACACTGTCCAATCAATGCTCAAATCGGGCTGCTGATAGCCAATCACGTTCAAGAATTTTGTTATAGTTTTGATTAGTCATGTAATTGGTGCGCAATCATGTGGGTGTCCAATTACAGGTATCCAATTTGAACTTTTTGTAACTGGATACCTGTAATTGGATACCCACATGATTCGCACATCAATTACGCATGCTTTAATGGCTTTCTTCGCAATGTTTTGTACATTTTTAAAAACTTATGAAAAGCTCTACAGACTTTTTCGCTCAAAAAAAGTTCTAATTCCAAAATTTGTCATAGATACAATTAATTAGTAGTTGGACCTCTTGTCACACAATTCAGGGAGTAATCACGCTTGTAATTTCAAATTGGCCTGGCGCTTCATGCTCGTCCGATTTTGAAATTACTTGTGTGATTACTCCCTGAATTGTTACTCCACTCAGTCCAATTACTATTATTTATCATAAAAACTATACTTAATTATTTGAACTTGGAAGGAGGGTGCCGAATCATTTACACAGAAATCAGTAAAATGCACTACAGTAACTTCTTACCTGTAAGCCAGTTAACTCCAGCTTCGAGTCCTTCTCCAGTAAGTGCATTGCTAGCACTATTATAAGAAACACACTACAGGTGAGTTAAGTGCCAATGGGAAAATCTACCTCGCTTGGATTATTCTCTTAAAAGTCATTTTATTTACAACCCTTTTATAGCTCAAACTGTAATAAAATTAAAATGTTAAAATCATTACATTATAGAGAGATCGAATTGTTTCACCTATAAAGCAATCTTTATCGTGACCTGTCTGATTATGACGAATACTACTAGGTGACACAATTTTAATTGAAAGTGAAGAATGATCATCACAGTTAATTTTCCAATTTAAGCAATTGGAAAGAAGAAGCCTGAAAAAATCAGGGCTTCAACGGGATTCGAACCCGTGACCTCCGCGATGCCGATGCGATGCTCTACCAACTGAGCTATGAAGCTGGAAAATTAACTGCGATGATCATTCTTCAGAAGATATGAACTCAACTAATTGACCTCGCTCCCAATGTGTGGCTTCATAGCTCAGTTGGTAGAGCATCGCACCGGTATCGCGGAGGACACGGGTTCGAATCCCATTGAAGCCCTGATTTTTTCAGGCTTCTTCTTTCCAATTGCTTAAATTGGAAAATTAACTGCGATGATCATTCTTCACTTTCATCTACAACCGCAGTTCATATATGAATTATTTCATATAAACTTCACATGACAATTTTAATTCTTGAAACAATTTTCTGTTGGACATTATCTGTTCCACAAAGCTCACAGTTTTCCTCGAACTGCACTCTTGGAAAAACTGTCCTATTCTCAGAAAAGATAACGTCTGAGCATATTTTTGTGCCAAATGGAGGAAATGGTTTAGTATCAAATTTCATCAAATTTGATGAAAAGCTATCCACTTCTGTCCTTTAAATCCTGCACCTCTTCCCAAAAATAAACTGTTCTATTTACCTCTGTGGAATATTCTTGTTCAATTTATTTGTATATTTGGTAACATTTATCAATACAACATGTTTAGGAACAGAACTTTCACTGTTCCTTTAATTAATTAATAGACAATCTGCTACTATCTGATGGTAATACCCATGCTGCCTGTATACAAGCGCAACTTACCATATATGCCAAGGTTTATTTTTTATGGAATCTAAATGCATTAGTTGGGTACACTAGAAATGAAATAAAGGTATAATTTTATTAATATCAAAGCTATCAAATATTTCAGCTATTAAAAAAATTATATATCTAATAAGGAAATGTGGTTAAATGCAATTTAAGCTAAGTTAAATGTGAAACAATGCTGGTCAGCGGCGTCCCCTGTTGTGGACATGCACAGTGGTTGGGGTTTGCAGGGAGTCGCGTGGTTTTACAGCTCGGCTTTTGAGGTCAGCTCATTCTCACGTGCATTCTTGCCTTTTTGACTGTGCTTGGCGACTTCGCTCCCTGCCCTCCCTCCCTTTCTGGTAAGTATGAGGTAGGTATCATGGTTCCACTGTTTTTTGCAGTGTGACGGTGCCTGGTGTTTGCCACTCACAGGGTTGTCATGGTTACCCTATGCACCCGGCTCTTGTGCTCGAGGCTCCACTACCTTTCCAGGCACCTTCCCCAAGTTCATCTATTGTTGATGAGTTTAATTAAATATAAATTTGATTTCATTGTACTGTACTCCTCAACTGATTTCTTGACTAATCAATATAATATAAATCAAAATATCATTTTTAAGCCTTGACTGTTAGATCAATATTCTGATAGTTCCTTAAAAATCATGAACATATTAATTTGTTTTGATTTGTACAAAATGTATCTGATTCAAGTGGCAAAACAAGCCTAAATTACACGTATAAAAAATAACAACATACTATGCAATGTATTAATGAATATGATTGAATAACTTACAGTGGTCAATTACTCTATTACTGGACTTCCTTTAATATCCTACCTCAACAGGAGTGATAGCATCAGCGCAATCCATTTTATTGGCAAAAAATAGAATAGGTATCCTCTTCTTTTCAATCTCTGGAGAGAAATTAATGTAGACATAAGACATACACATACACATGCAGTGTCAAAACACCTACTGCTACAACATGTTGTTTCAGAAGTTATCATTACCCCTCCCACAAGGTTTTTTTTTTGTTTGAACCCCCTCCCCCTTCCCCCATACCCCTGGAAATTCCAGTTTGGTTTCATATTTAATTTCTTTTAAAAATTTTGGCTCTTGAGACTCCCTTCCCCCTTGCAATTCTTAGGAACCCCCCTTGGGGTGGGTATGGATCAGACTGTGGGCAGTCTCTCTAGTAACCAACTTGGAACCAACTTGTTTAATACCGAATCTATGTTGTATTAGTAGAATTCTACTAGTATACTAATGCAAATGCTGTAATCTGATTGGCTGAGCCATTGAACACTATCAGCCATTAGTGTGCAGTGCCTGGAGGTCGCCTAGGAAATGTTGACGTTTTTTTCGTTTTTTCAAAGTTTTGGAGGGAAATTTTGATGCAAATGAATAATTAAATTCCTGAGAAGTCTAAACAAAGGACATTTACAGTTTATTGACTTTTAAAAAGTTGAAATTATTGAAAATACTGATGTGTACGCACACACAACTTCAATTGTAAACAGTCCATCCGAGCGATCTTTTTCAGGTGCAAAGTTTACTAATACATCAAGAAATAACTGGCCTTTGGCCTCATCAACTATCACTTCATAGAAATAGCGAGCTCATAATCTAATTGTTAAATAGAAAATAGGGTTAAGCAAACTAAGACACATCTGATGATAAACTACAGACTGAGGTGTCATACTCTAAAAAGTGCAACAGATAACAGCTGAAAGCAGTTTCACGCTGCTCGGTCAAATGGCTCTACTCTACTTTAAAGTCCTCCTAACACGGTAAACCACAGCCCTTCAAAAACAAATGTGAAGCATAAAACTAAAAAACAAGATCGAAATTCAAAATAAAATGGCAAATGTAAATGTCACAAACTGCAGGAGTTGAACAGTAGGAGACAAGCTTTACAACAGAGTTTGGTGTGCGCTCCATGCCATTTATAAAGTTTACTGACAGATGGTGTGTCATAATATACCAGTACACAATGTAAAGTGTACCCTGTACTGTTTTCCCATGAAAACTGAATGTTCATTTATTATTAAAAGGTTATTTGAAAAAAATTGATTACATACTGCTGTGTGCTGAGGGAACAAAATTAACTAAGGTTACTAATCTTAAGGTGAAAAAGATTGTTCAAGTTCATGCAGAAATGTTGTCATTTCCAGCGAACAACATCTGATGTTTTGTGTTGCCACAGAATCACTAGGCTGTTACAATGAACACAACAACAGAGACAATTATAAATGCTCAACTGGTTTATGAATATGCTACAACATATATATACATTAATTCACTCTTTTCTGATAAATCATACCTGAATGCTTTAATAAAAGTTCTAACTCTTCTCTTGCTACTGCTATTCGTAGTCGATCGCTACTGTCCAGTACAAATATTACAGCTTGAGCATTTCTAATCAATGGAAGTCAGAGAGATAAAGTTAACATTGACTTCAATTCTGTTTATTTCACTATCTTTTGCTTTATTTAAAATTAAACTTGTCAGTTCTTGAGTGAGTTAATTGCCAACTACTGTGTATAGTGCAGTTCTAGGAAATATCCATGCCCATCCCATGGAAGGTGAATAGAAATCCCAAGAGGGTGGGGGGGGGGGGGAGGGGTTAAAAGCAAATATTTTCGAAGGACAGTATGGAGCTAAACGGGAACTTCCATAGGGGTGAGGGAGTTCAAAGTAAAAAACCTCCCATGAGAGGGGCATGGTCCATATTTTCTGGAACAAGACATACATACTAACTATTTAGTAAACAAACAAAAACTATATATTTGAAATTTACATTGCACAATATACATCATTTTATTCCTAAACTTACTGATAGTAATGTTCCCATAGATTTCTATATCTTCCTTGACCAGACATGTCAAATACAGTAAAGTTAAGACTAAAAAAAGGAAGAAAAGATAAGTACAATGAATATTGGTACAGGTGTTGTATAACAGTATAATTGTAAATAAACATAGAGCTATTTTAGTTAATCTTAAAAATGGCGGTCTCCCCCAATCACAAATTCACCCGGAAGAGATGTCTGAAATTCAAAAGCTATTAATGCAGGTTACACAGAGATTTTGATTGGTTGAATTTTAAAATATATTTCCTATAATCATGAGTGAAAAATTTCAGCGAAGACTGCAAATATTTGAAACTCAATTAATTACAGCTCACACAGAGTTCAAATATACCACAAATATTGTATCATAATTTTATAAGTATAAGAAGATGAACTTAGTTAATTCTACTTTGAATAACATCATGGATGTAGCGTCAACATGGAAGGTGCATGCATGATAAGTTGCAAGTTAATTAACTCTACCAGTGAACCAGCGACTGAATATATGATCAGCCAACTGGCTTGCACCTGCTCGCCCTGATTGGCCCATCCGTGTGCTCACACTTTCCTGTTTAATTGTTTGCCACAGAGATCGCCCTTTAATTACCCCTAGCAGATGCAGATGGTAATACTGTCGCATCCCGCCTTAAACAGCCTTTTAGCAAACACACATTATACGCCCCCTCCTTCCCACAGTGTAGCTCGACAAGATCAGGTTAAAACCAAGAAATATACATGCATGTATCCCAGGTTCATTTTTTTTGTTTTTTAAGTTACAACAAAGAAGATCTAAGTATTTCAGATCTAAGAATGATCAAGTACATTTCAGAAATTAAGCTTAAACAGGAAATAAACTTATAGCAGACTGAAAAATATATATTAAGCGTCTTTAAATTAAAATAACACTGACCTTTGAGATATAAACTTTTCTACTGTGAACCCAACAGTAGGAACAATATCTTGCGCCTGACACTTAGTAAAGAGAGGTACATTAACCATGTAAAGATTGCCGTGCGTTAATGAGAGAATTGATTTACTGCAACCACATCAATTCATGTCTGCCAGCGGCCATGCCATAAGTTCTTCACTTACCTTGTCAGGTTTAAGCTTATTTATGATTGAGGTTTTTCCACTGTTATCGAGTCCTATACAAAGGACATTAAGTTCCTTCTTTTTTAAGCCCAACAACCTCCCCAGCCTGTCGAAAAACCCCATGATCGCCTATATTTGCAGCTCGACGCTCAAAAATAATTGTTTTTGGAAACTAAACGAGCTCTTTGTAACCACGCGCAACGCAATCGCAACCGCAGAGGACCGGAAACTACATAGGTTGACGTCATACAAGAAATGGCGGCTTCGAGATGTAGTTTTAGACGAAATTTTGTCCGTGTTTCGATCAAGATTTGTAGGAGATCTTCGACGTTAACCGGAACATCTAGTAAGTATATTGGTTATTATACGTCTATGCGTGATAATAAGATCGAAATTCCTTTTAAACTTGCTCTGGTATTGCCTGGTATTGCGCATTTGTACGCAGGGTCCATAACGAAATTGCATATTTCCCGCAGTTCCCGGATATTTCCACTTCAACTGCCGGGTTAGAGTCTCAAGATTTTCGCAGATAATTCTTTGCACAAGAACAGCGTTTCTCAGTGCTTCCTAGAATTGTATTTCCTTTTCTTACATTTTTCTGTAACAAGATTCACTGTTTAATAATCAAAGTTTTAATTAAGTGCGACCTGTGACCTGTGACCTGTGACCTGTGTCCTGTGGGGGATGATTAAGTTAGTTTAGTTAAGTTAGCCATCCATCAAAAGCTCATGATCACCAAAGTTACTATCAAGCCAGGTCTTGGTAATAGCGACAACATCAAATTATTGTAATTTTTATAATTTTACGAGGTGATTTGTTTTTATATGGGGTCACATAACTCTTTTAGAAGTTATCCTTATTGCTTGTTTTTTTGTTGTTTGTTGTTTTGTATATCTGCCATTAAATTGTAATAAATAAATAAATAAATAAATATTCCTTCTATTCAGTACAGATTCAGGACTGACCTGCTGTACATGTAGTCATTCAAAAATCAACACTTGCAAAAATAGTTCTTTCACACGAAAAAATTTGTTTAGTTTGTTACTTGGTGAATTGTACATGAATCATATCATACCATGATAAGTTTTCTTTCTTCAAAATCCACTTTGGAAGTTCTGTAGTGCTGGGAACCTACTGTTGTGACAGGTAACATGCCAATTTCACTACCTGTTGAGTTCACTACGTTCGAGTTCACTACCCACAACTGCCAGTTCGCTACCTATTTCATGCTCATTCGCTACTATTGATAAAACTAAAACTTCACAAAACAAAAATATATAGACGTAAGATTTTGTGCAAGATTATTCCTCATTCTTTCATCTACTCCCAAGCCATACTTGGTTAGGTGAGGGAGCAAACTCAGCCTATGGATAGCGAACATGTAGTGAACTCGGATATAGTGAACTTGAGAAGTAGTGAAGCTGGCGTAAACCCCTTGTGACATGGTCAACATCATATTGATGAGGTTCCAGTGTGCAGTTATGTAGCTATTTATTGTCAGTGTAATTGTATTGGCCATTGAAGAATTGGGCATAGTTGATTCTTATGAGTGGTAGCTGTGAATTAATAGTTTATGGCTTCACTGTAATCAATAATTCATTGTCTAGTTAAGGAGTGATGCATGACCATTTTTGAACAACAACAGAAAATGTACAGTTAACTAGGACTTGTTATAATGGTCAATTGGTTATGGTCTGTAAGCTTGTCACGTTACACTGGATTACCTACTTTCAGATGACTTCCTTGGTACTCAAAGTTCACATACTGTTAGCCAAGAGGCAGGCCCTCTTAAAAAGTATGATGAAACAGTCAGGAGCGGAAAGCTGAAACTTGACAGATATCAACGGCAGATTGTTGAGCATCTACAAAGATTGCATGATGATGTAGTTAACTATCAGCCAACTAGTTCTGGGTTTTTTAGTAAGGTAGGGAGCTTGGTACTTTTTTAAAAAAATTCTGAATTTACATTATGCCTGATGATCTCTACTTAGACAGATTTTTCTTTCACGCAAATCAGCTAGGGCGAAGCAATATCAATGACAATTTTTTCAACTTAGGGTGGCCTTTTAAATTACCCATGAACTGTACATCATCATGGTAATTTTTCTTTATTTTGTTTGTTAGTTTTTTAGAGTCAATAGCAAACAAAAAGCCCCTGTTGGTCTTTATCTTCATGGCAGTGTAGGTAGGTAATAATGTGTATTCTTCCTCTAAAGCTTTGTAATTCTCTCTTCCTCCTTTTGGCTCGTCTTCCCTCCCTCTCTCCTTCTTTCTGTCCCTCTAAGTTTCCTCCTACTTGAACTGCTCACCCTTGATGGTAAACTCAATATTTTTTGGGAGATGATCACTTACAAGGCATTATCCAAACTAATGACTAGTGCCACCTAAAGATTAGTTGCAACTCTGTACCCCTTAGGCATAGGAAGTGGCCTGTTACCCTCATGGGAGGTGTACTGTTGGTGGTAGTACCCTAAAATGGGAGGTGTTTGAAGAGTCATAGGTGATGCCCCCTGAGTACTAGTCTTATGAAATGTGTCCTATAGCAGGAGGATGTTCCCATGTGGGAAATATTCTTTTATAAGTTGTACTCCCCCCAATCCCTATGGCAGGGACCTTTTTTATGGATTGTGTGTCTTGAAAGCAATTTCAATATATGGCCCACTTAGAGAAATGCATGTCCCACCTGAAGGTTTTAAAATATTGCATAAATTGTATTTGTTTAAGGCTGTGGCAAGACAATGTTGATGGATTTATTTTATGATGAAATTCCTGTGGAAAAGAAACAAAGAGTTCACTTTCATTCATTCATGTTGGATGTTCACTCAAGTATGTAGAAATTCAGTCTTCAGCTATATTCCTGTTTTGACAAATGTTTCATTAACAATTATTCAACAAGCGTGTGTTGGATATGAGATTGTAGACAGCCAATGTGCGTAGCACCAAGTTGGCTGTTAAGGACACTAGACAAAGGTCAATTTTGATTAGTTAATAATTGTCTCTTTATCTTAGTTACGAACGTAGTTACAATGTTGACTTCTTTTTTATTGGTTTTGTAATCGGACCTTTAAGCGTCACCACGCGCATATAAAAGCTGAGTTAGCGTCCCTTTAAAGTAGTTTTTCTTTCCATCTCGTTTGGTCTTGTCAACCTTGAACTCTTGATGTTTTTTGATTTCCTAACCCTTGGCTCAAGCGGGACCAATATGTGAGTACCTTTGTCATTTTGGTTAGGTTACGTTTTTTATAGCTATGGGTGAAGGAATACATAGAAAGATTTGTACAATATTAATTGATTTATAATTGTCTAAATTAGAAAGTGTTCGGAACGTTACTAGAGTGAACACCCACCTTTTAGGCTCGAAAGCATTGAGCTGTTAATTAGTCCCTTTTGTTGTTTACTTCTGTGATTGAATCTTATTTAGTATCTTAGCGTAGTATTTACGCTGGCTATTTTTGATGTATTGTTATTCAATTTCGTTATGTTGTCGATTCCAAATCGTTAGTTTGTCTCGTGTAAGTTTTGACTATTTGTTATGCAACTTTTCTGCTAAATTGAAAGAAATTCGTTACATATTGTTATTTCAGTTTACGATCGTTTATGTTGATGTAATAAATCGCCGATAACCGTCAACTTTGGTTTTCTGTGGTTTACTTGTCTACCCTTGAAGACGACCTGTAAAGTAGTCCCACCCACTAGTTTGTCGCGACACGCCTAGAGCTTGTTTTGTTTCGTCTCGTTTTGGAATTTGCCAGTCGCTGCAGACGTTACATTGGCTATAATCATCTCATATCCAGCAAACGCAAGTGGAATAATTTTTTTTTCTTAAAAACACCCCAAAATAGAGAAAACTTAACTAAAATAAAAGTAAAGATGCCCCAAAAATTATGCGTACGCTTACCACATTTGTAGAGCATGGTATAATCCATGATGGCTAAGCCAATGAAAACTCTCGAATTGCATTATACAGTGATCCAGTTTTTAATATTAATAATAATTATTTCTGTGAAACATTTCATTAGTCTTTGAGTATTTATTTCTATATTTTGTTATACAATATTAAACATGCAGGTAAAGTCTGCATACGAGCCAAGTGGCCAATCAGGCCTGCGCTTACAGTATCTCTGGTTTCTGTAGCATGAAGCAACTAGCAGTAATTCCATTCCCCCCCCCCCCCCCTGGACGGGATGAAAGTCCATCACAGGGTTACCCCCAGCATTAATTTTGCCGGTACCCATTTATGCACCTGGGTGGAGAGAGGCACTGTGAGAGTAAAGTGTCTTAATTGCCAACAAGAAATGAGTAAAACAGTTATGAGTGCTAAAAGTGAAAACCTTTGACTTGGAAACTGTAATATCAGTGCGAGGTTCCAATTTATTTATAAATATTTCTCTTCAGTTTTTGTTGAGTTCCTCTACATGATACTATCATTCTATGTTATACCGTCCAGCAGTTTGCTTAAATATGCTCTGAACCAAATTTTACTTGGCTATTTTCTTGGTGTTATATCGTCAATCTGTGAACGGTCAATTGGAGCAAATATTTTTTTTATATGGGCTGTGTTGTAAATAACCAAGAATTTTATTTAGGAGATCTTGTTCAAAGAGCTTTGTCTTGTGCAGGTATCCACAAGTTTAAAGCCAGACTTCCTCCACGAGACCCTAAGTCCATAAGAGCCCAGCCATATGATCCTATTCCTCCAGTTGCTGAACAGATCAGCTCTAAGTGGTGGCTTTTATGTTTTGATGAGTTCCAGGTAACATTTTAAAGTCATTCCACTGAAATGGAACCTGCACTGAGATTTTTGTGAAACTTTACCTATTGATTGTTTATATTATAGGGACTTATATTCTGAAATAAAAATGAGGGGTCTCCATGTTTGTTTAGGAGCAACAGCACCTTGTTTATACCCATATAAATCCTTATAATAGCACCATGATTGTCGTCACAATTGCTTGCTAAATTCACGTTTCCGACGATTGCTTTTTGTTCCACACTGAGAATTGGTCCATATTTATTTTCCACAGAGAAATTTATTACTCAACTCAAAACAACAGAAAAAAATGATAGGTCACCATACTCGCTTGTGAGAAAATGACGATTTACCTCTATGGCGAGGTCCAGCTGTAAACAAAAAGCCGCCATATTTTAATGCGCGCGCACTAATCACGCGTGAAATTATGCGCAGTAAGGATGCGCAATGCAATACTGGGGAATGACCTTAATTAATATGTAACATCACAGGCAGGGCTGTCAATAAGGGCAGTAACCCATAACAACCGCTGGAGTATGTTTGATAGGCCCTTCATGTTAAGAAGGGTGAACCTAATGCATATTTGCATGCCTATATTTCTGCTACTAGATAATTGATTGTAAGAAAATTAATAAGAAATTAATACAAAAATTGCACTAGCAAACTGATGAGGATGTGGACATTTTAATGAAACAATTAATTCACCTAAAAGGTAGCAAGTTACGGAGTGTGAAGATCAAGGCTAGAATTGACTCAAAATTTAATGACAGCCGTTATAGGAACATTGCATGTTAAAGATAATTGAAATAGCCCCTAATGCATTGTGTGCCTATATTTCTGCTACTAGATAATTGATTGTAAGAAAATTAACAGGAAATTAATACAAAAGTTGTAGTAGCAAACTGATGAGGATGTGGACATTTTAATGAAGTGTACCATCGAGAAACATGAAAATTCTAAAGGCTTACATTTGCAAGTTTATTATATTTCTTCGAATTGTCAAATTTCGTAGAATGATTTTTTTGTAAAAAAAAATGTGTACAGAAATTAGTTTTGTGAGAAGTCAGAACTTCGTTCTCCTACAAAATGTAGCAAGCTACACACACTTAAATAGGTGTCATCTGGTGCTGTTTTGTATGTGCTATGTTATTTACTTTGATTGCATCAGCATTCTTTTTTTTTTTTTTGCAGGTAACAGACATTGCTGATGCAATGATACTCAAGAGATTATTCACTGCACTGTTTGAACAAGGAGTTGTAATGATTGCTACATCAAATAGACATCCAGACGGTATGCAGATCTCCAAACTCAGTCTTAGTTCCCAACTGATACAGATCAGATATTAATTAGTACAAAAAAATCATCAATTTAGATATTGTGTTTATGTACTATCAAATTTTCAGAACTAGTATTAGAAGAAATGTATGGCAGTCAGTATTGAGAATTTACAGTTTGAACTTGTAACGGAAAGGGTAAAGTTGCACCCAACTTCCAACTTTGGTTTTGTGTTGCTGAACAGGTTTTATAAAATAACTGAGCTACTACGCACTCTCTTATTGATCGAATATAAACACGGTTGTGACGTTTTGGATTTGCCCATATTTTTGAGAATTATTTTATAAAAGCAATAGTCAGGAGCACTTTTTCCATGTTTACATTAGCCTCATCTAAAAACTTGGGGGCTGGGAGAATTCTTCAAAGTTATGCAAACCCTCAACTATGTCTCGGCTTTAGATAACTGTCTCGAATTCTCCCGACCCTTCTCTTGTTTAGATGAGGCTATGTAAACACGGAAAAAGTGCTCTGTTGCTTAAAAAAATAATGTTGCATTGTTTTAACATGAACACATAACATCTGAATGATTCACTTTGTTGCATAATTTAATTGTTGTTTAGATTTGTACAAAAATGGTCTTCAAAGAAGTAACTTCCTGCCCTTTATACCTATTCTAAAGGTGAGAAACTGGTCCAATCATAACATTAGGTAAATGGTTACAAACCTCTTTTACTACTTGTACATGATCAGAGAAAATTCAAGAAGATAGAAGAAATTCAAAAGGCAGACCAACCGTTTTCTTGAACTTGCCTTAACAAAATTAAACCTCAAGGAAATTATAGCCAGTTACAAGAGCAAAATCAGTTTGTAGCAATCTTTTGTACTGAAAACTAAGCTCACCTGAGTAGACAGACGTCAGTTCGCATTCCGCTTCCAGTTGCAAGTACAATGATGGAAAATGGTGAGGAGCGAGCTCATGTGTATTCAACTAATGTTTCTTGCAGTACAACGCTAATATCGACTGGACTGATCATGGGTTAAATGTTTGGTAAACTTAATAAATTATATGTATGTACATTATCATGACAGAAAATATTGTGAACACTTAATAAATAACTAAGTATTTGGTCTTTTCAGAAACACTGCAAAGTTCTCAGCCTTGACTCTGGAATAGATTATCGCAGAACGGGTGAGGTCATAATATCTGTTAAATACATCCCAAAATAGGATTTTTTAACCAATTTAAAAAAAAAGAGCAATTCTGCCTTTCTCAGCAATAAATTGAATTCTAAACTATTACTTTGATTTTTTTTTGAATTTACAGATATGGCTTTCATCGGCAAAGTATTCTTTAGGTATGTGTAATAGTTTTCCCTTTCTGTCTGGTGTATATTAAATTCTTGCTTAAATACTGCCAATGTACCCTGCCACATTTACAGTGTACGATCCCACTCTGTTGTGACATTTTTCTTTTAATATAGATATATACAACTAAAGCTTAATAAATCATACATCAACAGAAAGCTTTTTTTTTTTGTACATCAGCTCTCTTACTCCAGAAACAACTGGTGAATTGGACTGGATATTTGCTACATTGGCTCAACAACAAACGCAAGGTACGTTACTTCAAAGCCTTAGATGACCTTTTGCTGAAAGCAAGTATTAACTTTGTCACAGTGCACACTTTTTAAGGGGTTGTGACACTCGTCCTGACTGGTCCCCAGTCTTCAACTTCATACGGTGTGCAGCATGGGGCGAGGTGGGAGTGCAGGGTGGGATGGGTAGAGAGAAAGTGAGAGAGCAAGACAGTGTCTTTTTCTATTTTCCCTTCCCATCATCCATTGCTCCCCAACCTTGCACTGTGCCACGTGTTGTATCAAAACGACTGGGGACGAGTCAGACACCAGGCATTCCAATTAGAATAGAGTAGATCGTCAGTATGGAATACCCGGTATGTTGGCTGCAATCCCAGAGGACTGTCAAACTAAGGAGGAAATTTGATTTAGCATGTGAAGAGAAAGTCCATTTATTCAGGCCAGCTTGACTTATATTGTTGTTCTGTGTCGGTGAAGCAGGGTTGATTCACTGGAAAAGCAATCTTTGTAGAAAAAAAGCCACCGTAACCTTACCAATGTGGTTTGTATTGTTTCACAAACAGAAGACGCTGAATGCAATCCAGGTCCTAAAACAATACAAGTGCTTGGCACAAGAAAGCTAACCGCACCGCGAACTTGTGGAAGAGTCGCTGATTTCATGTTTGAAGAGCTTTGTGCCCAGGTAACCACTAATTAAAACGGATATCACTTGTGTTTTGGCTACTGTTGACCGTAGTTAACATATTTTCCAGTCCTTCAACGCGGGCAATACGATAACATACAACTTTTAAAGTCTTTTTCTTGGTTTTCTGAAGTGCTTAGCCAGTCAAGCGGTAAGGAATCACATGCATTTTATTGGCATCGCACAGTTGCTGCACACAGGCGCTATTTCCCCGGAGAGCAGTTAGCTTGATTTATGATTGGACAATTGATTGGAAACTAGGGATTAATCGCGTTTAGACCACGTGACCAATTCTGATCAAAATAATCCGACAGAAAAATTCTTAGGACTCTAACCTCTGACAAACTTTAATTTTTTCCTTTTCCCTTAGCCTTTAGGAGCAGCGGATTATTTGGCTTTGTGTGAGAACTTCGATGTTATCATTTTACGAGACATTCCCAGAATGACATTGTTTCAAAAGACAGAGGCCAGGAGATTCATCACCCTCATTGACGCTCTCTATGACAACAGGGTGAGGCAAATATTTAGACTGCCTTGTAGATTTGGTTACATCCTATGTGCTGTTTTCCCGCTTTAAAGCTATGAGTTTATTTGCGCCCTAACCTCTTCTCTTTCATTGCACTGATCTGATCGTGTGTATGCGTGGTGGTTTGTTTAGATATAAACATTTTGTTTGTATTTACTCCTGAAGTCGATGCATTATTTTATATAAGCACTGACTACAAGCCCTATATTTTTTTTCAGTGGTTTAGTCTGGATAAAAGTGTTTGAGCAGTGCTGAAATTTTACATTAAATTTTATGACAGTGTTGTCTTTTGTAGTTAAATTTGTTTGCTGTAACTAAAGTGTCCTTTAATTTGCCTAGATTCGTCTTATATGTTCAGCCGCGACCTCAGTCGGAGATCTTTTCCTTGCAACTCCTCTAGCCACGAATGATGATGATTTCAAACGAAAACTAATGGACGACCTGGACTTATCAGCTGTAAGCATCTCCGTTTGTTTGTTGGTATTTTTATGTCTCTTTTACTCCTATGTAAGATAATTTGATTTTTGACTGACTTTTATTGTGGTATAAACGAAGCGACAGGTGAAGATGGTTGCTGTGGCAACAACTACTACTAGCAGGGGGCTGCTAGAGGAATGTTTTTCAAGGCCTGAGCTAACACGGCCCTGACCTCGCCACCGCGGCGTTCTCTTAGACCTTGGGGAAAACTCCACTTGCACACAGGGTACATGTTGGAGGGTCGAGGAGAAGTTGAACTGACGGGTGTCTGAAAGTCCACATTAAATAACGTGTGTGTTTTCCTAGAAGATTTACTGCAGGATAGAGAGACTGGCACACTTCTCCCTAGTAATTTCATAAAACTAGCGACCCTTTGTAAGCAATGACTCTCTTCTAGCAGCAAACAAACCGTACTACCACAGTGAACGTAGCCCAGTTTTGCACTCCCTTCCATTGTCACGCAACGCTACGCTCTCGGGAGAGGTTCCAAGCCTCCCTCCCGAGAGTGTAGCGTTGCGCGACAGACAGGGGAGGGGAGAACTACACGAAAGTGAATGAGAAGATGATCACTCTCCAATCACAAACCATCTTTTCCCGCCTTTAATTCCTTTTAACCATTAACCACACCCAAAAGATACGACTCTGCTAATAAATCTGCTGCCTTCGAAAGTGTTTACGGCATATGATATCTGTGGGGACGATCGCAGTATGTAGCTATGACTGTTCTTCTCCGTTTTGTATTTTACAGTCCGATGCTCATTCAAGCGCCATATTCACGGCCGAGGAAGAAATCTTCGCGTTTGAACGCACCATTTCTCGCCTGACTGAGATGCAAACCGAGCAGTACTGGAAATGGCAAGGCTTCCGTAAATCGTGGGAAGTGTTTAGCAGTTGACACGGGGAAATATTTTATAGTTTAATGCAATTTTAGGAAAGGGGTAGTTTGACTGTGTGGCGGAAAGTCAAATAGACGGATTAATAGTTAAAGCCTTTTTTGAAGATCTGTTTTGAACAAAGCGTCTCTTGTCATAAATCAATGCAGTTTTAAAACTTAAAAGTTTTATAATCCAACAGTTCTATTCAATTTTTTGAGCTTAATATTAAATGTCATATAAGATTCTTTTGACGATTTCAAAGCCAAAACTCGCGCGGGAGAACTTTCCCTCGCTTTTCGCCAAATTCATTGGCAACTTACATCTATTTTGGACATTGTTAAATCGCTTTAATTTAATCTTCTTTTACCTCACACTTTTGCACATTTAATTGGAAAGCTCCGCCACTGTTCTTTGGTATGAATTTTAGATTTATGGACTGGCCAAAGTCAGTCACCTCGCCACTGGCCTTCAAAATATACAAAATCAATTTAAATTATTTAAATTAATATATTTTCTTGTCTGAACTAGACATATTTTTCAAGGAGACATGGGTACAAGTATTGGTGGACCCACCATGTTCTCATTAGTTAGAATGAATATTATTAAGATATTTATGGAAATGTTCCATGCATGTCTATATTTCGTGATGCTGGATCATATTTTTTAACGTTGATATTTCGTAACAGGTTTACGTAAGATAAGGTTATTACTGAGGGAAACTTCGCTTTTTACATTAAAGTTTTTCGATCTTGAAACATATTTAAACGGTAAGAATACTGTAGAGTGCAACGCCGATTTTTGAAACCTCAAAAGGTAACGAAAATTGGTTTGAAAAATCAAGTAGTTCTTGAAATCGGAGGTAAAATAACAGTGTTTGACTTGGGGAAAAATATGACTTTTGGTTCGAGTTATCGGAAGGTTCGAAAAATCGAGGGTTCGAGAAACCGGGATTATAATGTATGCATTTTACAATACAAAACGTTATTTCATGTTAATTGGTGATAAGAATGTTTCACAAGAAATGGAAATATTGTAATATTTATTGTGTAATATATGGTTGTTCTGTTAATGGCCACTTACAGGCAAAGGGTCGAATTTATCTATTATAATTATTAACCTGTTCAGAACTTTGTTTGTAGTATAATTTTAAATATTTTTTACCTTCCTCTACTAGAGCTGTTTTCAGTTGAGTGTCGTAAAACCAAAACCAAAGTAATCACTGACTAATCACAAAGGACTCAGACAATACAGTGAACCAATCAAAACTCGAAGTAATGACATATAGCTAACGCAAAGCGCGGGAAAACAAGTGCATGTGAATCACGGTTGGGTTTGGGTTTCACTTCTAATTGGAAGAAAAAGTGGCGCGAGTTTTTTAAGCCAATCGTGTCGCGTAGTTGATGCAAAACCGATTAATTTTACTCACTCAAATGAAAACCGCTCCATACAAACACCAGTGAAAAAGTACTCTACATTTTACGAACTGGGGTTTCGACTTTTTTATGTGGGAACATTTTTTTGAATGACAAGGTTGTGGTCATCATTACTTGTGTTGCTCAATAGCTATTCATCAAATTTATTTTATTTTTCGTTTTGACGCACTGTACCATCATCAGGAATTAATATTTCAAAATTCAGGCCGGATCAGATTGTAACTACAGATATTTTTGCAATCTTGTACAACATTGGCACGTATCAGAAATAAAAAAAGTTTTGCTCAGAAAATAAGTAATATTTTAAGAAGTTCATTCTGTTGAGATGGAGTGACGTGAGTGCGGTTCTTGGTGTGATAACTTTTTAAGGTTGCCAATATTGAAATCTCCAGTTTCAAGTGAAAAGTGTCAAGAGTGACTGAAAATTGAAGGATTGTATGATTTGTTATTGATCCAATAAGAGTGTTAAAAGTTGTCAAAAGAGCTAACGCCTACATGGGGAAAAAGGGGGAATTTTAGTAAAAATACAATGGTCTCGACGGAGGGATCTAATGAAACCTGAAAAAACTTTCGGGGGCATAATTTGCTTCGACTAAAGCATTTCCCCAGTATTACGCGTACACAGGACACCATGAGGTTTGCCTTCTCCCAACTTGACAGGACCCTAGGAACGAGGTTGGCGTTCTCCTGGGTTCGAAGGCCAGTATAATTGGGTTACATAATTTGTCATTGAAGACATTCATAGCGCCATGTTTCTGCTGGTAAACTCGAATTTTTTACTCGAAATGTGATATCCAATGAAACGGAACCAACTATAAACGATAAAACAACCCGCATCTTAATTAAAGGCGAAAATAGATAAAAAGAACTCGAGTAAATCTCGAGGAATTTCGGTCTCACCGAAAGCTTCTGATAAGTGACGGACTATCTTTACATATCCGATGACATAGTGGTGACTGGCTTGAGCCCGTAACCTCAAAAACCGCACAAAAAGAAGGGGAAACAAGGAAGAAAATATAAGTTACCACAACGGCTTAGTTTGTTTTCCCCTACACACATTTCAGCGCTTCTTTACCACCAGTTCGTCATAAAATTACACTAAAAAACCAGCTCTTAAAATTTCTTTCCACTTCCACCGGAAGTAGGCGACAGAAAAAAACTCCAGCCTGCTATTCGGTTACTCCAGGCGGAAAGAAAGTTTTCCCATATAATCGGAAAGCGCCCAAGACAGCCAGCAGTGTGAAACATGGGGCGAGTGACCGTCCAGTGACGTCATTGTTCGCACGCTCTTTTAAAAGGAAGCCATACAAGCCTGGAAATGAAATTTCACAAACAGCATCTTTGACAAGTTTAATGAAGCTTATAAAGCAGAGAGAACAAATCGAATGCTATTGCCATCATAAATTAATTGGGCTGCGTGCTGTGAGCTATCTGTTCCTTCAGTACCATGATACTCTGTCGCTGATCAGCAGGCAGCAGCGAAATCTGTTGATCAGTGAGGCTCAACACCTGCATGATAAGGGCGGCCTGTGAAGGAAACAAATAACGTTTATACTTTCTTTGTAAGCTGATAAACCAGTAGAATACTCTGAAGATCATTCCTATGTAACTTTTGACAAGCAGCTGGGGGTGGGGGTGGGGGAATACTCCCATATATAAGTTATATGGTATGTGCTGCTGTTAAGGGCAGTTTAGTCAGGGATGGGTATAGAAATCAGATGGTTTTGGTCTAGATCAGGGTATAATTTACCGCAAAAGTGGTCAGTGTATGAATCATTAAGTCTAGAACAGGGTTCTTTACCCAGGGTTTAAAATACAAAATTGAAACTCAAAAGTGACCTTAGCTTGTAAGATATTGGCTTAGTTTTTATAGTGTATGTTGGACTACAAGAGTGATAAAGTTTCCGCATGGAAAATAGCTAGTCTTTGATAGTCTAGAATAGGCTTGCAAAATCAAGCTGATCATGGTCTAGTATAGGGTGAGTGTCCCAGTGGCACACCCCTACCGATGATTTACAGAGTACCCCCCCCCCTCCCAGGACAAGCAGATTGCAAAAATCAAGTTAAAACAAAGGAAAGTCTGTTTTTACCTTTTCTTGATCCTGTGCTGTGACATCAGCACCCTGTTGAACGGGCCCTGCTTGGGGAGGATTAAAGCCTGTAGAAAGGTATTGCATGTTAGAAACACAAAAGGTACAGTCTGAATGAAGAATCTAGTCATATGTGTCACACAAAATACAAGGCATAATCTTTCATTCAAGGTTGGTTCTAAGCAATGTTAGAAACAAGACAAAATAAAACAACTCAAAAGCATTTTTATGGCAAGAGACAATCCATTTTTATGGTAAGAGAGACAATCCAGACAATGAGCATGGAAATGGTGTTACATATACATTTTGCATTCTTTGAGATCACTTATCTCACCTGGCGGCCCCCTTGGAGGAGGTCCCCCTTGGTTGGGTGCC
Source organism: Orbicella franksi (assembly GCF_964199315.1). Classification (NCBI taxonomy): domain Eukaryota; kingdom Metazoa; phylum Cnidaria; class Anthozoa; order Scleractinia; family Merulinidae; genus Orbicella; species Orbicella franksi. Next base: position 8,169,107 of record NC_138147.1, read on the forward strand.
CATTGCTGCTGTGGAGAATGGGTAGGCCCTGAAAATCGTCCATCAGATGGGGGGCCTGGTGGACCACGTTCAGCACGTGGATCCCTTGGGCCACCAGCTCCAAATCGCTGATCTGGGGGAGGCCCTCTGGGATCCCTTGGTTGATCTCTTGGGTCTCCTGATGGACCTCGCCTATCATCTAGAGTAAATAAACAAAGTGGTTGTACAAAAAGACTTGCAATGTAAATATTAAGGGTTTGGCATGTTGAATGTTCCTCTTTTTTGATCAAAAAAAAAAAAAACATGTGCCTAATCCACGACACAATGTCTACATGTATGAACCTGCCATCTTGAACTTACTTATCTTGACAAAAAAAATACTGTCATTTTCTTTGCATATTTAGAATCCATGTTTTTAGTCATGAGAGAATAATCCTGCTTTCCCAAGCAATCGCAAACGTATCCCATGGGAGTTTGAAAGAGTGGGATCTAACTGGAACTTTAAACACAAGGAGTACTAATTAAAAATACCTCTCGGCGGCTCTCTATTCCTCGGATCTCTGGGATCAAATGGCATGCGGCGATCTCTTGGGTCTCCAAACTGGTCCTGTGGAGGGCCTCTAAAGTCAGGACCCTGGGGCCCTAGAAATCAACAGGATTAGACTAATACATGAATTCTCCTTACTTGGAGCTGTTAAGTTACAGAAATATATAGCTGCCTGTTTACTAAATAAATTACTATTTATTGTGTTTGACAGCTGTTAATGGCACTTTGAACTATAATACATGTAACCATGACCTCAAAACATCTGTGCAGAAATTGAAACTGGGACTCAAAAAAATTTAGAATCCTACAGACATATTCTCATTGATCCAAATTCACTGGTTTAGAGTTGTTACATGTACATGTAAAAGCACTGAAGGTATAAAAGGAGTGAAATAATGTGTTACACATGCTCAATGTTGTGATGTCAAGCTGAAAAATGGCATAAGTCTGGCAGACTTTTTCAAGTCCTGTCAGTGGGTCTTTGAAAAATCACTAAAACTAAATTATTCATCTTCCTTCAACAATTCACTTGATACCTTCATCTTGGCATTCTAAGAACACTTTGTGTACCAGTGAAGGTACTCATCCCTAATGTTTAGCATTGTTTTGAACAGAAAAGCAGAAAAATTGCTACAATAATATTGTGTCCCTTTACTGGTGGCCATGCAGCTTTAGCCTGATTTTAGTCATATGCAACAAACATTGCGCCAAATTTATACATGGTTGCCACAGGCCTCACTATTCAAAATTACCTGACTTATCCCTGATAAAAATAAGATTTCCCTGACCAAATAAATACAAAAATATGTCAGATCGGCTTCTGACGTCAACTCCTTTCTACTCATTCATTTAGACTAATACGTTTGCAACAAATATTTCTTCTTCGTAAGGAAAAGTATCATTGAGCTCATGGTGACTCCAAATGTTTCTTCCAGCCTTCAATGGCATTAAATCAGCCATGTTAAAATTTTTCAATTTTCCCTGACTCAGAATAAAATTCCCTGACTTTTCCCTGACCTTGAAGAATTTTTTTTTTCCCTGACCATTTCCTGGCCTGTGGCAACCCTGTTATACTTTATTGGGAAGGTGTGCAATTTGTTACGACACAATTTTGATCAGTTTTCATCACAATGACAAACCTTTGGGAAAAAATCCTCAGACAAGCTTCATATTTAAAAAAATATGCTATTTACAAGGCTACACTAAAATAGGGAAAAAAAAACAAAGGGGTTTTTTAAACTAAAAATCAAGTTGTCATCAGGCCAATCACTTACTTTGTGACTTGATTTTAAGTCAAAAAGGTTTGGTTTTCCCATTTCCTACCCTTTCTGGTCCTGAACAACAGCTTAGACAGTCATTTTCCTAACATTTAAGAATCCATTGATATGGAAAAATTTTTCTGCCCATGGTATTGGTAGTAGATTGATAATGTTCAAGAGCACTTAACATTATATACCTCTGCCATCAGGTCCTCTCATGTCTGGTGCCATTCTAGACCCATTTGGATGGGGACCTCTGAAGTCCCTTGGATCTGGCCCTGGCCCATGCATGTCTCCAAGAAGGCTCCTTATTTCTCCAGGACCTCTGTCAGGAGGACCTCTCATATCTCCTGGTCCCCTGTCTGGGGGACCTCTCATATCTCCTGGACCCCTATCTGGGGGACCTCTCATATCACCTGGGCCTCTATCTGGGGGACCTCTCATATCACCTGGGCCTCTATCTGGGGGACCTCTCATGTCACCTGGACCTCTATCTGGGGGGCCTCTCATATCCCCTGGTCCTCGGTCAGGGGGACCTCTCATGTCACCTGGTCCTCGATTAGGTGGCCCCCTCATGTCAACTGGACCTCTATCTGGAGGACCACGCATGTCTGGGGGCATTCCTCTCATGTCTAGAGGACCTCGCCCTTCAGGACCTAGAGAAGTTTTTGGAACAAAAGAAATAAACAATGAAAAATATGCATTTACTTGTATTGTGTAACACTTTTGCACTTTTGACACTTGTAAGTAACTTGTTACTTGACTGTGACAGTAAAAAAATTCAAAGAAATCTGATTGAGAGATTTTTGTGTGCATGTTGTTAAGTTTATAATATTATAACTATAAATTATAGTGGACATTATTAGAAACTGGTAAATTGAATAATGCAATTCAAGAGTTTTCACTGGCTTAGCCATCTCGGTATATGAGCCATTATACCATGCTCTACAAATATGGTAAGTGGACACAAAATTTTTAGGAGCGTTTTTATTTTTTATTGTTAGTTTTCTATATTCTGGGGGCATTCTAATAAAACAATTATTCCACTCATGCTTGTTGGTTATGGCCAACTCGACGCAACGCGCCTCGTTGGCTAGCTACCATCTAATATTCAATGCGTGCTCATGGAATAACTGTTAATTATACTGCAAATAAAACCCCTACCTGGTCCTCTCATGTCTTGTGGGCCCCTCATATCTGGTGGGCCCCTCATGTCTCCTGGGCCCCTCATATCAGGTGGTCCCCTCATATCACCTGGGCCTCTCATGTCAGGAGGACCTCTCATGTCTGATGGACCTCTCATGTCTGGAGGGCCTCTCATTTCTGGTGCTGGTCCAGGGCCTGACTGGAAGGGTCCAGAAGGGCCCTGATTGTTGGGTCCTGATCCCATCAATGGTGGTGGCTGCTGGGTACCTGCTGGTTGTATCGGCGCCACTGGATCAGCAGGTCTGTGCAAGATGCCCTGCAACATCCAAAAAAAATAATCTTTTTCAAATAGAATGCCTAGGCAGTGCAAGAAAATCATGGCAACCAATTATCAGCTGAAAATAAAATTTATTAGTAAGACACACACAAAAAAATCATTTAGCAGTGAATTAGCCAACCTGAGCAATCACAGGATCAACAATTTTCATGACGACCTGAGCCTGCAGTAAAGCATAAGCAAGCTGTGGGTTTTGGAGTAACATCTGCCGAGCTTCTTCAGGATTGTTCTGGATGCAAATCTGAAATAGAGACATACCAAACATAAGATAATAAAAATTAGAGTTTAACACAATAAAATTATATACTATTAACTATTTTGTCATAATATTATAAAGATCTGGATCACAACCATGTCATCAATAATTTAAGACTTGTGATTTAATAACATCTGACCTCTCCAAACAATATCAGTACAACATAAAGCAGACAGGTGTTGAAAGTAAAGAAAATCTTCACTTAAGGTTCATGACTTGATATACTACCCAGAACTACCTCAAATCGTGAAAGAGAAAGCTTGGCAATGTAAGGGTTAACTGAAGACAAGACCTGCTGGAAGGTATCCCTAGTGATCGTTTGAAAAAAAACTCAACTTGTAAACTTTTGAAAATGGTAATTACTGTGGTAACAATTTGATTATAGTGCCTTCCTTCTAAGAAATGCCTCCTTTGTAAAAATCACCCCTCCTTTCAGATCTGTCTTTCATTTTACATCGTGAGATGCTTTACATCAAAAAAGAAATAAGCATCCTGTGTGCAATAAGCACAATGTTGCCAACAAATTCCCTTCCCTGAGCTCCTAAAATAAACTATATGCCAGGGTAATGAATCAAATCATACAGAACATTCTTAATAAGTTCTTATTGAAATATACGATTATGAAAGAGCTTCCACCAGGATATTTAGCAGATTTGTTTATTCAGAAGATGCCCTAATATATGCCTGCCACAGCAATAAACCAAATTATGAAAACATAATCTCTCCAATGCTTCAAATTTTTCTACTTGAATTTTTAAAGGGAAAAACATCTCCTTCCCAAAATAATCATTCCTAGTAACCAAGAGTCTATTTTATCAGTCTCAAGGACATTTACCTTCATCTGCTTCATAAGTTCAAACATTTGCTCAGGAGGTAAACTTGCCACAGCTTGTGTAATGGCTTCAGGTGCTTCCTCGGGGTTGACAGTTGGTCCATAAGGGTTTGCCTCAGGACGACTGCTGCCTTCTATACCTAGTACAAGGAAAGGGAAGTACCTTGTTAGTACAAGCCCTCTATAAGAAATGGAACATCCATCAATGTTAACACCATACCTAATACTTAAACATACATGTAGAAATAACATTTTAGGTGCCTGCCAAGTGGCCGTTCACTAGATCAAGTGGCGAAGAAACACTGGAGCCCTGTGTGCCAACTAGGCACTGATATGATAGATGAAGATGATAATTCCATGTCACAAATTCATTTCATTTTCGCTGTAGTCAAATAAGTGCATTTACCCTTCATTTCCTCCCTGTTCTTTTCTGAAGCAGCACTGTCGACTCGTAAGGCTCTTCCATTCAGCTCATATCCATTCAAGTTTCTCATAGCACTCAAGGCTGTTTCTTGGTCCTTATACTCACAAAAGCCATATCCTTTAGGCTTTCCAGTCTCACGATCGAACACCAGTCTGAAAACCAATAGAAGAAGTAATAAATAACATTCATTTACCCTTGGCAGTGTTTATAGCAGAAGGGCTAGTGGCGCCAAGCAAACAATTGAAACAAATAACTCAAATTGAACATAACATTGTTAAGAATCCCAACTGGCTGGAGGCAACCCAGTTGGCTATTTAAAAGTGTAGCCCAGGATTCGAACTCAGAGGCACTGTGAAACAAATCCAGGTGACTAGTGGTCAGAGCGTGACTCAAACCCAGTACCGCTGGATTGCAAGTCCGACATGCTGACCACTCGCCCAAGCTGCCCCCCTAGAATGCCACAGAAAATTAGCAAACACCTCTGTCTTAAACCTTGATTGCTTTTATAAACACCTCACCTGACAGTCATTCATGAAAAAAACATTTCAACACAATTTCTGATACTGTCTTACCATTTTCATTGAAAAAATAATCAATACAAATTATGTATTGTAACAGAAAAAGAGTTTTGTAGAAAATGTTTGATTTCTGTTAATTTTCTTTCCAGTGAACAAGAAAACAGGAATTTGAATCATAACTTGATTAAGAACTGACAGTATATTACAGTGTATTCAAAGGTATGCATACAAGCCAAGTGAGCCATGATACCAGAGCTTATCCCAGTTTCTGTAGCATGAAGTGAGTATTTCTACATGTACTCCCCCTCCTGGATGGGATGCTAGACCATCACAGGGTTATCCCACAGCAGCAAATTCACCACTACCCATTCATACACCTGTGTGCAAAGAGGCACTGTGAGAGTAAAGTGTCTTGCCCAAGAACACAACACAATGTCCCTGGCGAGGGCTCAAATTTGGACCGCTTAATCTGGAGACAAGCGCACTAACCATGAGGACACCACGCCTCCACATTGGAGTGTATCACTGCAAATAAACTGACCTAAAGCTGACAACAGGTCCGACTTCAGAGAAGATCTCCTTGAGTTGCTCCTCTGAAGCTTCATAAGGAATATTTCCAACTGTGAGTATTAAAAAAAACCAGGTATGGATCTTAGACCACATATACATCAAAATGTGCACATGATTACAAAACAAATCAAAGCTGAGTGTAACCCAAATTAGGAGGTATGCCATTGGCAAAGATCTGTAATAACACACCTGTTGTCAGTGCACAATGCTACTAGATGTGCATTGACATCAGTGGATGCAGGTTTCCTATTGGAAATATGTCCTAAAAAGTATTACTAGTGGCAATTCTTACTAGCAACTATGGTATCACTTTAACGTATCCAAGAATTAGCTACCGTATTCTTACATTGTCCAACAAACAGACGAACTGACAAGAATATGGTGAATTGTCAACCAGGGTTGCAAACTTTAGAACTGCATGTGGTAGAAATATAATCTTTGGCAACTATCACTTAAGGCATTTACAATAATGTTAATTTAATGAACTGTTTGGGGCTTCAAACGGGGGGGTATAAATACTCGATACGAGTTTTAATCTGTTTGTTTAATAATCTGACTAAACTACTAAATAAGTAACATTTAAAGGTTAAGAAAAGCACAGAGTAAAAGTTAAAAGCGTCTCTAATCAAGTACACGTACAGAAACCGGCTCAAGGATGCTTGGCCAGACCCGCCAAACTTGATCGTGAATCAAGAATCAACCACACCATAGTCGTTGAAGATCTAAGAGAAAATATGAGCTCTTAAACGTAACGTACCGAAAACTGAACGTAATGACCTATCTGACGCACTACCAGCTTGTTGTTTTACTTGATTTTGCGCTTGAGGCAAACCAGCCACAGTTGCCGCCATCTTGGTTCTTCAGATATCCCATAGTTCAGGTTGGGATAAAAAACCACGAAGCCCAGTCTTTTCGCAGCCATCTCAACCTCTCGAGTCTCGAGATCTCAGACAAAAAAAATAATAACATCCGACTTCACAAATTCGACTTTATCATGGCTAAAGACATACTATCATGTACAGGATCTGTATAGTGTTGGCTTGTGACAAGTCAAATTCTCAAAAAGGAGCCACGAGGTCGCAAGAAGTCGACCGTTTTTCGCCCGACTAACAAAACACTGGAAACGGACTGTGAGCAAGTCAACAACATGCAAACATTTGCATATTTTTTTCCTCTGATTACCACAAACAAAGCTTGTTTTATTTAAGAAGACTTTTTGAGGTTGATTATCACTAGAGAAACTGTAAGGTCAATAAGTGGCTTTGCAAGAATTGTAGGGTTTGTTAAGGCTCGTATCGATTTAAAGGCACGTACTCCGCAAAGCGTATTGGAATAAGCAATTCCGTGAGTGCCGGTACCGTGTCAATATGCGTCAAACACTTTCGAAACTAGTGCAATTATGATTTGCATCTCGCACGTTCGAGAAGTATCGATCCACATCCGCGAGTAAGTAATCGACATCCGCTTGAGCTGAAACTTATCGTCTGTAAAAAGCAGAGTAAATAAAATATGATTAGAGAAAAGTTCTCTAATCCTTGGAGAGAAAAAACAGAGACAATACATGTCAGCAAAAAATAAACACGTTTGACACGATCATCAGACATACAACACGCTTGGAAGGCATGATACAGGCATATTTCTCATAGCGGTAAGTTGTCAATACGCTGAGTCGGCTGACATAAGCAGAAACAGGCGGAAAAATGAAAATGAAGTGATGCTAAAAATAGCGCATGATAAGTTGAACTATAAAATCACGTACACTGAGACAAATGAAAAGTTTCAAGTCACTGGTAGTGAAGAATAGTGATATTCATCAATCGCGGTTGAAAATAATCTTTACCATTTCATTGAAAGGCAGGATTGACGAAAAAACGACAGTAATCGTGATTGATTGATTTCAATTTTCTCATCTTCGTAATTATGACATCATAAAATCTAATCACGTGATGTATGACTTGGCGAGATTTTAGCCAATCAGATGACCGCAGGAGCGATAAAGAAAGCGCCCTTTGCCTTCGACGCCATTGCGTTTGAGAAATTCAACAGCACTAGAGTTTACGTCGTTTATTCGGCGAAAAAAGCCCGCTTACACATCGAAATTCATCATGCAGATCTTCGTGAAGACTCTGACCGGTAAAACTATCACTCTTGAAGTTGAACCAAGCGACAGTATCGAGAATGTGAAGACGAAGATTCAAGACAAAGAAGGCATCCCACCCGATCAACAGCGTCTCATTTTCGCTGGCAAACAACTTGAAGATGGCCGTACTCTGAGTGATTATAACATTCAGAAAGAGTCCACTCTTCACCTTGTTCTTCGCTTGAGGGGTGGAATGCAGATTTTCGTTAAGACTTTGACCGGAAAGACCATCACGCTTGAAGTTGAGCCGAGCGACTCCATTGAGAATGTGAAGACAAAGATCCAAGACAAAGAAGGCATCCCTCCCGACCAACAGAGACTGATCTTCGCTGGCAAGCAATTGGAAGATGGTCGCACTCTTAGCGACTACAATATTCAGAAGGAGTCGACCCTTCATCTGGTGTTGCGTCTCCGTGGCGGTATGCAGATCTTCGTGAAAACCCTGACCGGCAAAACCATCACGCTTGAAGTCGAGCCAAGCGACTCCATTGAAAATGTGAAGACGAAGATCCAGGACAAAGAAGGTATCCCCCCAGACCAGCAGAGGTTGATCTTCGCCGGAAAGCAGTTGGAAGATGGTCGCACTCTCAGCGACTACAACATTCAAAAAGAGTCCACTCTTCACCTTGTTCTTCGTCTGAGAGGTGGAATGCAGATTTTCGTGAAGACTCTGACCGGAAAGACCATCACGCTCGAAGTCGAGCCGAGCGACTCCATTGAAAATGTGAAGACAAAGATTCAAGACAAAGAAGGCATTCCCCCAGACCAACAGAGGCTGATCTTCGCCGGAAAGCAGTTGGAAGATGGTCGCACTCTTAGCGACTACAATATTCAGAAGGAGTCGACCCTTCATCTGGTTTTGCGTCTCCGTGGCGGTATGCAGATCTTCGTAAAAACCCTGACTGGTAAAACCATCACGCTTGAAGTCGAGCCAAGCGACTCCATTGAAAATGTGAAGACGAAGATCCAGGACAAAGAAGGTATCCCCCCAGACCAGCAGAGGTTGATCTTCGCTGGAAAGCAGTTGGAAGATGGTCGCACTCTCAGCGACTACAATATCCAGAAGGAGTCTACCCTTCATCTTGTGCTGCGTCTCCGTGGTGGCATGCAGATCTTCGTCAAAACCTTGACCGGCAAAACCATCACCCTAGAAGTAGAACCCAGTGATTCCATTGAGAACGTGAAGACCAAGATCCAGGACAAAGAAGGCATCCCACCAGACCAACAGAGGCTGATCTTCGCTGGAAAGCAGTTGGAGGATGGTCGCACTCTCAGCGACTATAATATCCAGAAGGAGTCGACCCTTCATCTTGTGCTGCGTCTGCGTGGTGGACAGTAAAACGACTTTGCTAATGGACTTAATTAGTTTAAAGAGTAAAACAGGAACTATGTAACACTTAAGGCAAAATTATGTTTAAAAATTGTTAGAGGATTCTTTCGTTTTGTTCTTTTTTCCTTTGACCTCGTGAGACTTTGCAGTTATTGTAAAAGGAATACTGGAATTGTTTAATTAAAGATTTGCTGTTGAAATGTGTTGTAATGTCTTGCACAGATTTTAGAGTTAATTTTTAGATGGGACATTTCATTTGATTATTTTCAAAGTGCACTTAAGTTTGGCAACAAATTTTTACATGTGATGGTAGTATTTTTGGCCAAAGATTGTATCCATTCCTGAGAACTTACCTTGATGGTACATTTTCATTAATGTCCTTAAGGGCAATGAAATTCTCTCCCAAATGTAAAGAAGGCTACAAAATCCTGCCAATTTTTCTGTTTGGGCAAAAGATGTCTTAATTTGAAGTTAGAATTTGCATTCAGTGGTGTTCATGTGCCAAAATCACCTGGCCTTAATAATTGACTTGGCACTGGCATAAAGACTTCACCCTCAATATAGCAGTTCTTCCCTATAGGGTCATTGCATTATCCAGCTTTTTATTTGTCTGCAAATCCTCCAAAACTTGCAATGAAGCTGAGCTGTTAATTAACAAAATGTAATGATGTCTCTGAACCTGGTCTAGCAAATTTTGAATGTTTTAATTTTCAGACACTACTCATTTTGAAGAAATTTCAGACAATTAAGTAAACTTACACAAATGATACTGCATTAAGGGTTGCAGATCTGCTGACAAGGAAAGAACATTATATCAAGCTAATGCGTGTCTCGAGCTGTGTCTCACCATAAAAGAAACCAAGTGTTTGGAGCTATTTAACTTTTTACACTGTAATGTAAATATTGCCTGCTTCAAATTTTAAACAGGTTTTGGTCACTTTTGTCCAAAATTAGTAAATGGCTGAAATTGTTATATATCTTTTTTTCACCAGCAAGAAATCACTTGTAACCCCTGCAGGCATAACTGAGGGAAATTGGGCCTTGGTAGCCTTGGTAGTGTGAAGTCAAAGTGGCTGGTTGGCCAATTCCTTGCATGGCTGAAGTCCGTAAAATGTCAAAATCCATCATCACTTAAAAGTGAGAGCGATGCCGATATCCAGTCATGTTGACTGTACAAGCTTGGTTGTTATTATACACTGTGGTAAGGATAACTGGCATGGTGGAGGAGAGAGCCCCCATCTTTGCCACTTTGGTAACCAATCACAGAATGGGATTTGGTTTATCTAGCCCACTTGGGGAGTTACCATAACACAAAATATTCTTCCTCTGCTGTGTTTTAAACAGACAGACTGACTTTCATCTTGCATTCTTTGCAGTCACCTGTTTTTGTTTTCAAATTTCATTGTTTTACATGTGATCTGCTTGGTCCTAAAATCTTACCCACATCTGAATGATATTTCATCTTAATCCACTCAAGATAAAAACTTGAACAACTAAAATGTTCTGGTCAGTGTCCAAACCAATGCCTTATATCATATAACATTATATGAAACAAAATTAATATTTTCATACCATAAAGAATTATGCATCACAATTTAAAATCCTTGGAGGAACAGAATTCCACCAGCTCACATTTTATACTGTGGTGCATTGTTTGTAGTATAGGTAAAATTCACCTGGTGTGAAATGCATGGAGGATGAAAGTGGGTTTTTTCACAAAACAAGAGACGGTGAACACTTTTAACTGAAATTTTATTGTTAGCTAAACTTATCTATCTTTAAGTTACCAAAAATTAATGTAATTTCTGACTAAATAACATAACTGCACATCATACTTCAGACGGCAAGTGTCTTGAGACGCACCATAACAGCATAGCAAAGTGCTCTTTTACAGTAGTCAATGCTCATTTTGTGAAGAGCTCTCCAATTAGATTACAATATTCTATCCTAAATACTGCTCACAAAAGCCACTAACATAGAACAAAAACAAAGCATTCTTACTAGGCCAAGCTGAAATGCTAGTTCTATTGCCGATGTTTTAAACTCAGGACTGATTGTTAGGTTCTAAGGCTAGTGCTACAAACTTTGAATCAAAAGCTCCACAGTGTGAGCACTGACCAAGGTTAATGTCTTGTGGTTTCTGGTGCTTTAGTTCTAATCCTAGGGATTGGAAGAGCCTGAGCACTTACCACTGTCATTCCTTCACTACACTTTCCAAAGTGTGAAGTGAGTAAGGTCTAATTTTCTAAATGGGATATATCAGGCCATCACACTACATTGGCCTTTTTGACAGGTTATCACAATATCTGCTCTTCCCTTCTCAGGGTATGGGTGGATAGACTGAAGCAGTGATAGAGTAGATCACAGTAACAACAAGTGATCCAAAGTTGGAATGCCTTGCTCATTTATCTTTAGTTGGTCAAGCCCACCACAAGTTTAGTAGTTTCAATTTGAACAGAAACTGAGATAACTGTACATGGCATCAATAAATTAAAAAATAAGATCCTTCAATGGATAATGGATAAATTAAAAAAAAAAAAAAGATTCTTCAATGGATTACAAGTTCTGTGAATATCCATTCATGGAAAACTCCAAGTCACATATTACCACAGAAATCGGAATGAAGCTGGCTCCACCAATTCCTGGGATACTTAACCACTTCACTTAGGCCCAGTAGTGAGAATAACTACCAATATGAAAAATACCTACAGCGGAATCCCTATTTCTCGAACCCTCGATTTTTCCAACATCCTGATAACTCGAACTAAAAGCTGCCTCCCCCCCCCCCCCCCCAACTCTGTTGAAAACTTAACTTTTACCCCTGATTTCTCACACTAACTGATTATTCCCCCTTGGAGGTTCAAAAAATTGAGATTCCACTTCATTGTCCAGTGGTAACAAAATTTATTTATTTATTTATTTTATTTACAAGTTTAACACTCTATAAAGAAGAACAGCTCTTGCAATTTATTATAGTAATACAAAATTCACAAGTTGCTGAAAAATGGCACTCTAACTGTATGTTGAACATTTTTAATTTTTATTTTTAATTTCACCTTTTCAAATTCAAATACCTAGCTATTTTTTAACGTGCAAACTTAAATTCTTAAAAGTTATAACAGTGATAAAATAATTACATTTCCCTGGTATAGCAATGACAATTTCCTTTTACTCTTTTAAGGTCATTCCACTGAAATAGAACCTGCACTGAGATTTTTGTGAAACTTTACCTGTTGATTGTCTATATTATAGGAACTTAAATTCTGGAATAAAAATGAGGGGTCCCCATGTTTGTTTAGGAGCAACAGCACCTTGTTTATACCCATATAAATCCTTATAATAGCACCATGATTGTAGTCACGATTGCTTGCTAAATTCACGTTTCCAATGATTGCTTTTTGTTCTACACTGAGAATTGGTCCATATTTATCTTACACAGAGAAATTTATTACTCAATTCAAAACAACAGAAAAAAATGATAGGTCCCCATACTCACTTGCGAGAAAATGACGATTTACCTCTATGGCGAGGTCCAGCTGTAAACAAAAAGCCACCATTTTTTAATGCACGCGCACTAATCATGCGCGAAATTATGCACAGTAGGGATGCGCAATGCAATACTGGGGAATGACCTTAACTATAATTATATTAAGACCAAAATAATAGTGGCCACAGGGCCACTGGTCTCAATTGAGTGTCTAAAGTAATTTTCATTTAGCTTTGGTTTTAAGTTATCATGCTATAAGTGATTGACTTAAAAACTTGTGCCACTTTGCTGTCTAATTAGAAGTAAAATCAACACTAATTTTGACTCCCATTCATACTTCCCTGCATTTTGTTTCCTCTTTACATTACTAGTTTTGTGATGCTCAAAATCCTAAATGGCGTACAAAATAATTAATCCCAGCATGAAAATAGCTTTTACTGCAGACTGCAGGTACTGTGGAAAGAAGAAGCCTGGGACAATTCTTGGTGTTGTGATCACCAGTGGTGTAAAACAAAAAATATTCACTGCTCAAGACATTGATCACAAAATACAAGAGATAAAATGTGTGTACATGAAAGATAATCATATAACTAATACACCATATTGCTCAAAAGGGTTCCAAAAAAAAAAAGAGAATTATGCTGAAAAAACAAAGGTGCAATGTAACTTGAAAAAGTAAGCAGTACATAGTATGAATGTGTAATGTATGGACTTGCATGGTGTAAAAAAACTACTGTCAGTAACTAGTCAAGTAAACAGGCTCCCGTTGTTCAAAGGCTGGATAACGCTATCCAACTGATAAATCACTATTATTTTAGATGATAAACACACTAGTTTGTTTTATCAGCACTTATCCATTGGATCGCAATTTATTCAGCTAATATCCTTCGAAAACAACTGGAGCCTGAAGTACATCAGATAGCTCAATATTTTTATCCTAATTATGCCTTGTGCGGAAACATTAGTTTCAGTCTATGAAGACTGAATACTGACAACACAAAGATTTTCAAATTAGTCATATGCATGACTAACACCGTCTTCGCTGGCCATGGTTGATTAGAAGTTCTCCTTGTTGTAGGAAAACTTCACTCCAGTGCTCTGATCACTGCATTGGTTGGCGGTTTTGTGCAACACATGAGACAAAACACTTGGTCCACAGAAGAATACTCCAATTTCAGTCCTAAACAGAGGAAGAAAATATAGGAAAACTTTACACAAAAGCTGCTGTAAATTGCTTAATGATGCCCTGACTGTTTATCTTTACAGTCCTACCCACCCTTTGTGTTTGTCAGCAATGTCTTTAAAAATCTTGTTCCATGCTGGTCTGCCATATTGTGTCTTAGCTTCCAAATGTGTGATGTTATCTGCTGCACCCTGGTGCATGGTGGTTTGAATAGCCTGAAATAAAACGGTAAACATGTAATATTATTTAAAAAACAAGTAAGGTCCTGGATATGCACTAGTGTAACACATACTTTAACTTATAATTAATATATAATAAACATGACAATGAAGTACTCTTCACTGTGGTTAACATAGTTTGGAGCTCGGAAATTACAGGAAACACTATGAATAAATATTCTACTGACTATACCTAGGCCTGTTCACATTAGAAACACTACAGTCAAACCCCCACTAATGCTACCTCTCTACATCAGCCACATTTTTTTCTGTCCTGGCACACAGTTCATATATTCACTCTTAATTTAACGTCTCTTCAATGGCCACCTCTCCACAACTTTTGTATACATTTTAACTGGAAGTTATCTTCTATGTTATGAGTACCAAGGCTCACCAGTTTAGTGTCCCATCCAGTGAGGTAGATATTGTACTCCACAAGGTCAGTCATGTTCATCTCAGCCATCTGAATTGAAATTAGTAATTTCCTAACCTTTAGTAACTTTAATGAAAGGATCCATGGCCAGAGCCCAGATTTGAAAATGGAGTGTCAAAAATGTGCTTCAAGCTCTTCCCAAATGAACTATTGAGAAGGCAACATGTGAAAAAATAAAGCAATTTTCTTTGAAAAGTGAGCGTCCACAGGACGTCTGGATACCTGTCTGGCTAAAAGCCTGTCCACAACAGAAATTTTTCCTTGTAGGATCCTGCATAATAAGAATCTACATGATCCTATACAAACAAGGATATTCTGCACCATATCCTATAGGATTTTTTCAAGGATCCTATACATTCTTTAGAATTTAATTCCATTCCAGAGGGATCCTATGAGTTCATACAGGATCTTGTAAACATAGAATTTCAACCAAGGATGACTTTTTTCTAATTTTGAGAACATCTACTCAAATCTGTGTTGATCTCTTATTTGATCAGTTAGTGAACAAGGCCTAATTCGAGCCCTGCAGTGGCTTTTTGAGCACCGATTTACATGAATAATTTAAAACTTTAAGATGACCATGTATATAATAAACTGAGGTCGATATAATCATTTGCCGTACCATAATTATATTATCTAATTGACAAAATTGGATATACACACAAAGGTTTCCAAAACAATCCATTAATTTGTTTTGAACAACAGGACATTCCTGAAAACGTTTTGCTTTCAATATATTCAACATGCATATGCAGTTACATTAGGTGTTGCATTTAATTTTCTGACACAGGATCATGTTAAATGTATCTAAGGGCTGGCTGCCTACTTGTTTTATTTAAAAGAAAAATCTGGTAGAAATTTCAAAAGAAAACAGACTTGGGTAAATTTTGAGGCTGCCAAGCCAAGGGAAATACAAATCAGTACTAACGGTGCACCATTTTTACCTGAATTTCCAAATGCTTCAAGAGGTCTGTGAACCACTCAAACGCATTTGTGTCCCGGCAGATCCAGAAAAAGTACACTTTCTTGATTGCCAGGTCACCATAACGTTGGTTGTGGCGATACCTGACACAAAAAGGAACGGTGTAAAAAGTCTTGTGGATGGATGAACAGATGGACCAGCAAACAAACAAACAAATAAACAGAAAATATATTCATTTATTTTTTCCAAGTGGGCACGGCAACGAATCCTCCAATCTGATTGGTTCTTAGCGCGGTCCAGGTTTTCCTATCTCTGTCCACAGTCACGGTAACGCAAACAAAATGTGTGTGGAAATTTAAGGTTAACAAGTGATTTGGGAGAAATAGAAAAAATAAATATAAGTTATTTACCAGCTATACTAGAGCTGGTCCATTTGCTGAAAAACTGTGAACTTAGACTTCAAAATGCTGCATTTTTCAAGACCACAGTCACAGGTTTTAACTTTACGGACCACCCAGCCAGCAAATAACATGTTTATTCTCACCAGCCAGCAAATAACAGATGTTTATTCTCAAACACAATGCTTACCAGACAGACTTCAGGATGGATGCGAATGGAGTTACTCCAATACCAGCACCAATACACATAATGACATTGTACTTGAACACATCCTGGAAAAAGACAAGACTCAGTATAGTGAGGCCCTATAACGAGTTTTTGGGAAGCGGGATAAGAAATTAACTGGATATATACAGAATATTCCGAGGAAAAATAAATGGGATGTGGGGTTTTAAGATGAGATAAAACAGAATATCAAGTAAAAAAATTATTGTTAATTTTTGCAACTGTAAATAACGGGATACAGATCATATTTAGACCAAAAACTAACCGGATGTGAGACATTCAGACTCCCCCCCCTCCCCCCTCCACTCCTCCCCCTAATGTAAGTACTGCACAACTAAACCCATAGAGACATCAATATATTTTTTAGAGCAGGAATGAATGGCCATCAGTTCAAGAGAATTGCTCATTTTGAAATTTGAACTGAATGATTTACAAGGTACTTACAGTGCTTGATGTACCAAAAGGCCCATCTACAGCCAGCCTAGAAAAGAAAAAAATAATGCTTGAAGATAGATATCTCAGAAAACAGCTTGTATGTTCAGTTGCATGAAATGTTAGTGTTAAAACAGCTAAAATATCCCATTTACTTCCAATTTGTTAATCCATCTTGTGATAGCAGTTCCTATAAAGTGTGAGACTCAACCAATTTTTTAATCTAGTCATATCATATATTGAGACTTCCAAACCAAATTAAATACTGTCTAAGCATTTTAATCACTTTTGTATAAAATATTGAAACTTAAGACAAATTCATGTCAAAGAGGAAAACTGTTCTGGAATTTCTGGCATGGCCTTAAAACAGACTGAGTAAGGTTTGAACATCATGTTTTCATTCTTACGGGTGATTAATTTCTTCTAATTTTTTCGTCAAAGGAATAAAATATTGCAGCATTGAATAATTGGGAGGTTCAAAAAATAGGAAATTAAATCTACTTCTGGTATTATTATTATCTAACAAACAGTTACCTTGGACAGTCACCGATATCTTTCATTCCACTGTCATTTACTCCAAACTCTTTATGCAAAGCCGCTAATAGAATAAGTATATAAATTAAAGTAACAAGTTAATCGTTAGTTTTACATACATTGTAAAAACTGTACAATCCTTAACACATAAAATTTGGATGCCTGCAATGAACTGTGTCCAGCATAAAGCATGTAGTATGGAGTGACTTGCAGCATCAATAATCAATCTCCTAGCTAATATAAGTAAGTACTCAGCTATGAAAGTTTATGTCTGTCTCCCAGGTTTTTTGTCCGGGTGTCCTTGCTCGATACACTTGGCCAATACTATAGTCTTTCCCAAATGCTTTCCTCTAGTGCAAACGAACAGCTGGGCTGGGAAGCCACCAAATAAAAAGACTTACATCTCATGCAAGAGAATAGCGATACTGTCTTGTATACCTCTACTTCATGCTGGATACTATCACAAGCCCCGACAGTGTCAGCAATTCTAGCTTATTAATTAATGCTAACTTGACCTGTAACTGCTGCAATTTTAAACTAAATTTAATACCTGTCCAGTCTCCTGCTGCTCTGATGTGAACACTGAAATATGACTCCTCTGGGGCCTGGAATGGAGAGTAATTTAGTCACTTAGAAAAAAAATACCCAATTTTACTCTCTAGACCTCTTCAGCCTTAGAAAAAAAACCTACTCTAATGAGCAACAAGAAAATACTGCTTAATTAATTTTACCTTAAACATAAATTTGAGCAATTGCTTGATATTTAAAAGACTTACTGATGTCAGTGTGAAAGGGTGCCACTCCAGATGTGAGATCTTGGGGCACTTCAGGAAAATGTACTGAAAAAATACAGAATGATTATCATGGTAAGTTTAAAAATAATTAAATGGACAACTAGCCTACAAAGTGTACTAAAAAATCAATAATAAGAAACTGAATTTCTATGGCCTTACCTGTCCTGCTTCACATCTAAAGCCTTCTTTCTTCATTTGAATCTCAAGTACTTTTGAAGGATGTTTTATTACCTGAAGCACAAATAAATATTTATTACATTTATTTACTACATGCTTGTACTGTTAATACCAATTCTGATCCCCCAGGAATGAAACATCACTATTCTGTTAGTGATATTTTGATCCCTGATTCCCTGGCTGCACTTACTGGCTAATTCATCTAAAATATCATGTTGACCAAAGCATCAGTTGAAATTTTTCAAAAAACCCATAATATTTTAATATCTCACCTTCAAAATTGTCACCTTCTGGAAAGATCTGTATATCCTTAACAGGCGTTCAAAACAATAAAAGATCATAGGAGCAATCACAAACTTCCATGTCTAAAAAATGAATTAGATAGACTTTATTAATATCAAAATATAAAGCTGTACTTCAGCCTCAGCCTATGAATTTGTGTGAGAAAAAAAGGAAGTAAAGATACACTATTAATTATTATACACTGATTATTATTATCACACTTGCTTAAACTACAATGTACATTGTAAACAAAGTACAAAACTAGTGAAACTCAACAAATGGAGACTGAAGAAACTAATATACAAAGTGCAAAACTAGTGAAATTCAACAAATGGAGACTGAAGTAACTATACTGCAGTATAATCTTCAATTCAAGCTAAATCAAAAACTAATAAATTTTCAGCAGGTGGACTGGGGGGGGGGGCAGGCTTTTTTAGTGGGTGGGAGAGGGGCTTATCTACATGCAATTTACCATTGCCCCTGGCGCTGTGAGCTCCGGCCTGATTTTGTAACAGTTAGTTGATTTATTCCTCCAAAGATTGACGTCATCACAGATCTCAGGGTCATGTTCATCCATGTTGGTTTGATAACGTAATAAATCCCTAATCAGGAGAATAAAATTAGGAGTAAATATCACTAGCTCATCTGTAAGTAAAGTTTACAAGGATCATGTTTACTGTAGGTAGTGTCAGCCGACAATATGGACCGATATATAGACTGATAGTCAGTCAATACATCGGCCAAGTATCGGTCAGCACTTGGTCAATACACAGCCGATATATCAGCCAACAGTTGGTCAAGTCTTGGTGGAGTATCCCTTGAATGTCGATCAAGTATCAGTTGATATGATATCACCCGACATATCAACCGATACTCAACTGATACTCAATCAACACTCGACCGACACTGGACAGATACTCAACTGACACTCAACTGACTGTCACCTGATATATCAGCTGTGTATCGGTTAATGCTACGCCATTACATGGCCGATGTATTGACTGAGTGTTGGTCAATGTATCAGTCGATAGTGTTGACCACCACTACCTATAGACAGTAAACAAGAGCAGTTTACACTACTCATGAAAATGAAAAAGTTTCAAATTTAGAGAGAATTTTCAAATTCCATGAGTGGTGTAAATCCTTAATAATATTACACTTGTGTTCACATGATTACCAAGCATACAATCCTACATATTGCAGATAAAGTTGATACTAAAACATAGAGCTGTAGAGGTATGCAGTTTTACACACAAAGTCAAGAGTAAAATATAGAACAGTAGAAGTGTACAGTTCATAAATAAAAGGAGATGAAGTAATGTAACTAAGACACAGATATGTAGAAGCATGCAGTTAATGATTATGCAGACGTAACTGAGACAAAGTCTTGATGAAACTGCAGACCGTAAACTAAAGTTTGCTAAAATCATGGAGTTTTTTCTGAATGATAGCGAGAGCCACCTCACATCAGAGGCGTTCAATACTTGTGTACAAAGCCCTGGGCTACAACATCATTGATGGCACATTGAACCCATTACGTGTCTATAATACTAGATAGAAAAAGTTCACGCTAATTTAATTTACTCTCAGTAAAGAAATAACTATTTTTAAACATTTCTTACCCAATACCATGCACAACAAGACAGCCAAAGAATATGACAAATAGATGGTGGGTAAACCAAAATGTCTCAAAGTATGATCTCCTGCAGGCAAGATGAACAGCATGTTAGATTACAGATGTTCTGGGCATAGGTGTAGCAGCTCTTGTAAGCTTGTAATTCTTTTGTTTGCTCTCAGCTGTTGTTTTGGGGCTAGGGGTATTGTTCATGAGCGGTATACGGAAATGGTACTCGACCAAAACACTTCAAAATCAGTAAAACGGTAAACTCTAAACGGCACAAAACTCTCTAATAGGCACAACAACTGCTCACTAGAAACTGTCTAAAACTCTGCCGATAAACGTCCACGAAACTTAAATTTGTAAGCGTAACTAACGTTTGCGTAACTTAAATTCAAAATGTTTCCATGCGCGTGCGCTATTCGCGTGTCACGCCACTTCGGAACTGTCTTCTTAACAGGTATTGTTTCTGTTGTTTATTCTATTGTCCTGTCAAAGGGTATCGAGCCATTCACATGAGACCTCACAAAAGCTGCTACCCAACCCGACATGAAGGAGAAGACACGATAAAAATGATCGCATTCATACCTGATAAGTTCTGTTGCTGATGATACCATGAGAATTAATGATAATGTCATGAATACACCTGTCACACCAGCCACTGTGAACACAAAGTAGTTGTGTATTGCATGTTTAGCACCTCAACTATATATGTCTCAGTCTATAAACATGCGAAAAAAAAGATCTTAACCAATACCCAGACATCTTGACCTCAGACTTGTTCAATAACCCATAAGTCTAGGCTTAGCCAGCAACAGATAGGGTTTACAAGGTAGGTTAAGTCTACCTTGAGCCTAATGACCCAGCATGAAGTGACTATTGCTATGTCTCCCTGGATGGGATATTACTTTATCACGGAACTATCCCCAGCATTAAATCGGATGTGCCCATGTTTATACATGGGTGGAGAGAACGCATTTGACACAATGACCCCAGCCAGCACTAGAACCTGGACACTGATCCAGTGTCCAATGCACTAACCATTAGGTCCTGGGGTGGGTGGGCCCGGGTACTCCCATCAAAGTTGGGTGGGGGTGTGCGGCCCACTTCCTAAAATCCTTATCCTGTTTATGACCAAAATCTGTGATTTTTACAACCCTTGGCTATTTATGACCTGACCAAAAATTTGATACCCTCTTTATGACTGATGCGGCTGACACAATTGCCCTAAACAGGAGTTATCAAGGGTTTTTGTTGGCAACGGTCTTATTGATAATGATGAAAAAGTAACTTCTTCTAAGAAACATACCCAATTCAAGACTAGAGTGCTAAAACCATACCCTATTTATGACCAAAATGGCCAAAATTGATCAATAACCTATTTATGACCAAAACAGCTGAAAACCATACCCTTTGGGACAACACATACCTACATAGCCCATATAAGGGAGTACACCCCACCCCTGCTATACCATTAGGCCACTATGCCTCCTCCAATAACAATATTACATCACTGTAAATTTGTAGCAACATTAGTTTATGACTGTTGAACAACAAACATTTCCTCTCACCTGTCTTAAAGAGACCAGTTACAGGATCCTATTAGTGAAAGATCAAATGAATAATATAATAAATATATACTTTTAGTTTAAAAAAGAAATTACAGTTACATGTACCACATACAAGGAAAGCTCACTGATCCTCAGTGTAAACCCGTTTGTGGTGACTATTGTCAACTGCAAAAATAACTAAATTGAATCAATACATGTATATATATCTCAGATTAGAAATAATTAGGAATCATCATATCCCATGATACAGCTAGTTTTTTTGCAATGGAAAAGTTGTCAAAAATTCCAATTACAAACAACAGGCTAGCTAGCTAACTATTTGACAATTTTTTTTTAGCAAAACTCTTTTTCAAGAAGTGTTTATACTCACAACTCCAGACTCTCTGATAGGATTGAGCCATGGATTATCCAGCTGACTCAGATGCTGCTCAATCTCTGTTTCAGCTTTCGAGCTGCTCTCTGTAAGGTTTGTTAGGTTGAAGCAGTGACCGGCTATGTGAATCACTAAAAACAAGAGCAAGCACACACTTAAAACACTTTTAATAGGAAATTGCCTGTAATGGCCTCAAGCAGGGAAAGAACATATAGCTGTTTATTATCCTTTACAAATTAGCAAAAGACCACTGAGTTCTGGCACCAAGATCGTCTTCTGGCCACAATTAATCACTGGTAACAGCACAGATGTACTATTGTGCATATAAATAGAGTCAACCTTCTCATGAGAACTGCCCTTAGGACTTAGAGAGGACAGTCTCCTAGGAGAGGTGTCTGGACAGTCATACTATAGGAGGTTAAACTCAATGCCAATTGATGAGTTTCGGGAAGTTGCCTTTGGGATGGTGGAGCCAAGATATGAGCCTTGTGCAGAGCATGCAGGTATCCATGGCAACCCTGAGAGCAGCAAACACCAGGCACCATCACATGGATAGAGTCAGTGGAGATACTTATCACCTGAAGTACTTATCATCACCAGCAAAAGGGTGGGAGATGAGGGAGCTACAAGCACAAATGGCACTCAAAGCAAACTGCATGTTCTCACACAGCTGGGAAGCAAAACACGTAAGCCCTACAAAACCCCGTATAAGACCCCTCCGAGCATGGTTGCCCTGAAAATTGGCTCAAGTCAAACTTTGCCTAAAACATCAAGCAACATTTAAAACTTGAACTACACGTTTCCATATGGTTGAGAGAGAAGCTTACAGGACATATCTTTCTACGAGATGACACTATATATTAGCAGAGATGATCCTACTGCTTATAATACTGTAGCAACTGCAAGCTAGGACAGCAAGGAAACCCCTCACTAGCAATTAATTTAAACACCACTCAGTCATATGTTGTTTGGAAACAATTTACTTACCAGTGAAAAAACAAATGGTGTAAGCACAGTATTTATGGAAAGTTATGTTCTTGTCCAACAGGCTTATTATACTTCCACACCAGCCGCACTTAAAGAAAATAACAATCAAAATGGACAATAGTTATTAAAAACTAGCAATATTACCTGTTTGCAGTAAACTCACTATTTTGGAATCTGTGTTTCTTTACTAATGACAACCATTTAATTTAATCAGTTGAAAGTACTTAGTGACCAATGATTCTATATAACTTCTACAAGGCATGTACTGTCTGGAATACGTACTTTGAGATTGCTTCTGATGAGAGAGATGATGTTACGACACATGGACAGTAGGACTAACATACAGTTGAAGTTCAACACCATTGCTGCACCTCGAGCAAAAGGTAATCCACCCTAAGTAGTAAAAAACAACAATAAGAATGTTTTAATCAGTAGAACAGGACTAAATATTTTCCCTAGCCTAATGCAGACAAGGAAGATGTGCCAACCTCTCAGTACCCCTCAATGTATCAGCTAGGTGTATAATTGTTACCAAATGAATATTATTATACAGTGCAAATGCCATCCTGACAAAACTGCAAAGGATAGGGTAGCTTGCATTCCTCACAGGAAGGGTGGTACTACTCTAGAATCACTTCACTGTTAGAAAACTAGGATATTTAGCTCTGTCTACACAAGGCAAATAGCCTCATGCTATGAGCAGCCTAAATAGTGACATGTATAATGCTGAAACGTCTGAACTATGGATTTATTAACTGAACTTCGCCAAAATTGCTTAATGACCTTGAAAGTCAAAACATGGTTTCTTAGCCTGCTTCCTCCCCCCAACACCTTTATGTAATGGTCCATTCATAGCATATAGGGGATACATGATTATACATCAGCATAATTTATTAATATTACAATGATTTAAGAGGACTGTAACATTGATGTCTTCAGGTCAATGTTTTCACACAAGGGCTTGAAGTTTTTCACGTGACTCATATGAACAAGCAAATTGTTCCCAAAAAACTTTGCCTTTCTTTCCCTGCTGTTCCTTCATGTTCATGAAAAATGAGGCTTGCCAAATTGATAATTTAAAAGTGGTCATAAACACATTTGAATGAGATTATCAATAATCAGAGTTATTGATATTGGAGATCTGCTGTTGACCAGGGGATGATCGTCGCGGGCATGTGTGGTTGTGCCATTGCTGTGTAGTTTTGCCCTCGTGGTCTTGCTCTGCCTAGCTTTGCCGCTTTGCCTTTGGTTTACCCCCTCCCACCCACCTCTTGGTTCATGGTGAGCCCTTGTGTCCAGGTAAGCATACTTATTCTCCAATGAGAGTTCAGTGTGACAGGTACCAGGGGGATGTGACCCGTGGGAGGTTGCCACAGTTACCCCCCTTTACTTGCATTTTGCCCTCACTTGCTTGCTCATTGCCTGCTTTGCTGTCAATTGGCACCTACCCTCCATTTTGAATATTGCTTATTGACAAGTTAATTTATTTCGTAAATGATTTTAACCATACCTTGATAATTGTTCTCAAGTAATGGTACTTCTTTGTTGTCCCATAATTTAAATATGTAGATACAAACAGGGCAACATTTATAGACATCCATATTATCTGAAAATTGTTAAATATTAATATGATATTTTTATTAGTGAATCAATAATTTAAACATCATCAATAAAAAAACAACATTGAATATTATGCAATCACAATTAAAATTCATGGTATTGGAAAAGTCACACAGTTTATTCACACTATAAGCAAATTATCTATAAAGAAATTATTCATAAATTACTTATAAAAAAGAATATGGTCTTATATTATCTATGTTATAGAAATCAATTAAAGGCATGCATGGAGTAGGCTGAAACATTGCCTAGAGCAACAGCTTTGATAGCCTGTGTACAGCCACCTGTTCCAATCAAAAAATTCAAGGAAGAGAGGTCTTTGCATTGAAGTTTATGATCATCTTCCTAGTATAAGTTATCCACGCATTAAAGCACGTTCCATGTCACAATATTTATCATAACAAGTGGAGACAACAAAAGAAATTAATTCTCTGCACGTGATCACTGCATGATCATGAGACAATATAAGACCTTTGCTACAATTGCAGATCAAAAATAGATCACTCATGGAATAATTTTGTTGACATAAAAATGTGATAACTCCATTAAACTGGTTAAAGCTACAAAATTCTAAAACTTATGTGAATCTCTCTCAAAAATGTAACAAGACTTCCGTTGAGATTTCTACATCATATCCGTCAGTAAAACCGACAAATGTTAGTAACACTTTATTAACCCATGCATGATCAATGAACCAATCACGTTGTCTTCCGGACACTTCGGGAAAAATCGTGTGACCTTGAACAGGATTATTGATTATACTTGTAATCAGGGATGCCCTTCCTCATTGAATTTTTCTTCCGGAGATTAGATGGCTGTACACAGGCTACAGTTTTGTACATTAAAAAAGCAGTTATAAATTAATGACGTAAAAGAAAGATGTCAACATCATTAACACCATTTAGGAATATTGTTTCACAGAGCATGGTCTGGATTTTTAACAAAAAAATATTGAGTCCTCAATTGGAACTGTTATATAATGTAATTATATATTGGATATTTCAGCTCCAAAAATCTGACTAACAATAAAGTTGGATATAAAAATCTGCATTATCATTCTTAAGTAATTCGTGTTCAAAACAAATTATCTCTTTTATAGACGGCTGAGTGCTTTGGAACAAAACATTGACGTCATACCTCATTAGTGATGTCAGAATGAATTTTCCAATCGCATCAATACAATTGTTTATAAAAGCCTCTTGTTTATAAGAGCCTCTTGAATAATGGAGTGAATCACCAAACAACACACACGTCATCTAAAATCTGACGTTAAGACTTCCCGGAAAAAATTAACTTCCCTTCCACCAAATGAAGTATTTTCTTTACCCAGAAAGTGAAACCTTAAATCAATGATTCACCTTCACAAAAATATCTTCAATAATGAAACAACTCAAACAAACAAAGAAAAAAAAATCAAGAATAATCTTTTGTGTAGAGGGTGCTAGTCCTTAGAAAACGAATTAATCCCTTGATTGCAAGGTTCAGTAAAACTACATAGCGCTTATATTTAAACAAAGCTTGACATCATACACGATCAACAACTTTAAGCTTTACTAACGACATTTTGCAGAGACAATAAATCTATTAGCTACTGCGTTTTTAACAGAGAAGACAACACAACTTTGATACCGCCGTACATACCACAAAGAGGTATCTTGCGATGTCGTTTCGCGAAAAAGCCATTGTTCCCCTGTACAACCTTACTCTTTACAACTGTACCTTTCACTTTGATACTTGACCTAGATAGGCATGGAGAGAGAGAGAGAGACCGTAAATGAATATTCTTATGTACAAAAATTGCGCAAAACTGGTGAGCTTACCTGCTCGAAATTCGATTGGATTGCGTGAAATCTGTCACTTTGTTTATAAGCTTAGGGCCGCAAACACAGTACCACAAAAAGCTAACAGTATTCAATTCTTACAGTAGAGCTCAGTCTGTAGTCATATGGATCAAAAAGGCATACTTACCCACTGCGAAGTCGTGTAGAGCAACAAGGTTAAAGACCGTTCACTGTGGACGCCGCATATATTGTGCTGGAGGTTCCGCATGTATGCTGATGCTGTGTTTTGCATGACAGAACAAGCGGGAAACACAACGGAAAAGGGGTCAAGTATGTCAAGATTGCTCGCACATGTTAACTGTGTGGGTAGTGGGACAAAAAAAAAAAAGAAATCAAATATTTTCATAAAGATTACATTCTCCCTCAAAGCTTCTTCTTTAAAAATATTTATTCTTTAAAATGTACCTTTACTGATCTTTTAATAATCGCAGAATAGAAGAGAAGCTATTTTATTATTTAACACAGTCCCATTTAATACATAATTTGCTAACACTTACACCTCCCCAGGGAGGTCAAATGTTCAATAGTCACCAGCTTACCTCCGCTTTGTAGCCTGGAGGGTAGCAACGCCTGGTAGAAAATTACACATGTGTGTGTGCTCGCCTGAATCCGGGTGAATCTTTTTCGGCTTTTCAGTGAGAGTAATCGCTTTACATTCCTTGATGCAATCTGTCATTTTAAAAAGATTCGGTATCCAGCAGCTCTTACGGAACAACTTACATCTAAGACATGTAAATTGCGCGCGTTGTTTTGCCTCAAATAGCTCAAAGCAACCCAAAGAGGACGAAACTCTCAATGGTTTATCAGATGTTAAAAGGACACATTTTAAGCTTAGGAAGAAAACAAAGAAACATGGCCCAGATATTGATTTTATGCAGTTGTGGAGTACTTCAGAAGGCTACATTCAAACTATGTACAAGGAAGCAAAGACAGGAACGAAAAAACCCATGCGAAGTACATTTTGGACTCAAAATGTAAGCACACTACCCCTAGCCAGTGAACTGACGGAGGAAGAAAGAGAGGAACTTCTTGAAGATGACTGGTCAGTGGATTTCAGAATCCCCGAAGCGGGGGATTTTGCAAGTTTAACCCCAGTGTACAAGTCATTGACAGAAGAGGAAAGTGAACAAATTCTGGAAAGAAAAGGTAATGAACTTGAGAGGGAAGAAGACAAGTATGCAAAGAAAGAATCTGATGTTGTTGACACTTCAAAAATCGTATCCTTTCAAGACTTTGATCTTCATCCAAAACTTGTTGAGAAACTAAATAGAGATGGTATTACCATGCCAACAGCCATCCAGAAACAAGCAATTCCACTGATCTTTAAAAGAAAGAGTCTCCTAATTCAGTCAGAGACAGGATCTGGTAAAACACTGGTGTTTTTGTTGCCTGCTCTTCAATTTCCTGGAAAGGCATTTGGTACAGTGATTATTGTACCCACTAGAGAATTGGCCAGTCAATTGCTGTTTGAGACACGTCGTCTTCTTGGAGACAAAACTATTGTGGAGTCTTTTGTGAGTGTCACCCCCTTAGGGTTAAAATCCCAGGGGGGACTTCCGTATTAAAAGGATGGGCTGCTTGTCATACCTTTAAGGGGTTAACAAAGCGGATTTGGTACCTCTAAGGGTCTATAGCAGGAGCTTTTGCTGTATCTTAAAGGGTATTGAGCCGAAATAAGACCAGTGTCAGTTAATATGTTGCTTTAGAATACCTTTTAGGGGAGAAAAATTTTCAAGCCACGCTCAGGGTCTTGGTACTTCTTTTCAAAGTTTCTGGAGAGCATCCCTGTCTTTTATATGGGAGTGCCCCCTGGCAATTAAAATTTCTCAAAATGAAACTTACTAACAAAGATGTGATCCAAACTCAACCTAACAGCATGACTCAACTGAAAAATACCAATGAGAATTTATAACCAAAGTCACTCTTTTCGAGCCCTCTGAAAAATCCTTTGCTTTTCCCTATGAATTTCATACCTGTCTAGCTGGTGAACCCCCACCCCGTCCTCCTGTTCTCCCCTTGGAGTAAAACAATAATCCTGTAGAAATTGGTTTTAATTTATACCTTTGAACACAAGAAAAGACATATGTAGGTGTTAAATATATACCTTTCCTGTGACCAAGACTATTTCAATTCCATGTGATAATGTAATAATTTACTGGTCAGGTGGAGTCTCTGTTGGCATTATTTGGTACTCTGTGGACACCAGGGCATTATAAGGATCTAGGGCTTGCATATATCTACATATTTATCACCCTAAGTATTACTGAGGATTAGCAAGTTTTTATTCTTGTTTAGTGGTTTAAATTGTGATCTGTATAATGTGATCATTAACAACTACAATAGATATGATACATTCTAGCACATTAGAATTTTTTCTTACCGTAGTTTCTCGGTTATAAGGCGCACGGTTTTTTCGAGGAAAATCTGTTTTTTCGTGGGAAGTTTTTGCCAAAATTGGGGTGCGCCTTATAGTCGAATATTTTCGCGCAAAAAAATCTAACGACAGCAATTTTACCGGAACTTACAGTTAAAACTAGACAAATAAAAGACACTAAACATTGGTCATTGACTTTTTTAAGATTTGGTGGTTCTGAAAAGAACCGGGTGGCTCTGAAAAGAGCCGTTGTTGTTGTTTTGAAATTTGTGATGTCTAGTCTTCCTCCTCGCTATCCGTGTCAAACTCGTTCTCCAGTTCATCATCTGCTTCCTCCTCTCCAGCTTCTTCTTCGTCCCACACAGCTTCGTCCTCGGTGCCGTCCAGAGCATTTGATATTCCACAGCACTTGAATGAGTTCGCGATCAAATCAGCGGGTATCTCTTGCCATGCCTTTTGGATCCAATGCAAAACCAGTTCTTTGCTCGGCGCACGCTTCTTCCCCGACGGAGTGTAAGTGAACGGACCGTTCACCATCCAAGTCTGGTATTGGGATCGCACCTTGGTCTTAAAAGGTTTGTTGATACACTTGTCCAGGGGCTGCAACACGGGCGTAAGTCCACCAGGAATAACTGCGACTTCTACGTTTCGCCTCGCCAGAAGATCTTTGACGGCGTTTGTCAAATGCCCACGGAATGAATCCCACACGAGGAGAGCTCTTTGGTCTGGGGTGTACCGAAGATTGCGTCGAATCCACTCCATTACTCCTAGAAATTAATAAGAAATACAGTCTTAGAATGCTAGAAAGCTTTATTATCAAGGCCGCATTGTGTTAAACAACTGCACGAGAAAAGCTAACAAACTGAAATTTGCATACGCGCGTACGTGCTAAACAGCACGTGCTAGGTAACAATGAAATTCGAATCTCGTTTCTGAGAAACAAGAAGTTTACTCGTCTCGCTCGCTTGTCGAAAAGATGCTGCTCAGAATAAACAGTGTTTTAGCTTACCTTCTTCGTCCATCCAGCCCTTCTTGTGAACGGAGACCTGCATCCTGCGATTTCACGGTTGTTGTTTACCGCCTCGGCCTCTGCAACGATTTTCAACTTGAAGTTGAGGTCATACGAATGACGGCGAGAGCTTGGCATATTTACGATTGAGATTTGACTGTTTACGATGAGAACGTATCAGTAAGTTTTGCAACTGTGTTTAAGTTCGGCTTGTTGATGTTTTTATAATACAAACTCGGATCGTTGAATATTTAATAGAATCTTTATAAAAAACGAAATATGTTTCCTGAGCAGGGAAGCTGAAATTAACGTGTATGCGTTGTTTGTTTACACTCAAGTTTATCATTAGAGGTGCGAACTTTTAGCTTTTGTTTTCGTGTATATCATTAACTGTGTGACTTTTTCACTTTTGTTCACGTTTACAGAGAGTTCGCGTGCTAATTGTGCCAAGAGAATAAAATTTTATCTTTATGAACTCTTCATTTCTTGGTGCGTCTTATAACCGAGTATTTTCACATAATTTTCAGTTTGGGAACTTTGCATGATTAAGTTGCCAAGTTTGGGGTGCGTCTTATAGCCGAGTGCGCCTTATAACCGAGAAACTACGGTACTTTCTTAGTAGATTCCTCGTTGATACAGGATTAGCTTAGCTTAGTTCCTTGCCCCCGAGTGGGGGATAGGGCTTTGATACAGGATTAGTTTGTTATTAATGCATAAGTAATTTAAATTCACTCATTTTCTGTTGTTTTAATTTCTGTTTAGGTGAGTGGTATTGATCTGAGTAAACAGGAAGCAAGATTGAAAGATAACAAAAGAAAACCTTTGATAGTCATTGGGACTGCAAAGAAGATCCTT
Organism: Orbicella franksi; assembly: GCF_964199315.1. NCBI lineage: Eukaryota > Metazoa > Cnidaria > Anthozoa > Scleractinia > Merulinidae > Orbicella > Orbicella franksi. Next base: position 8,199,779 of record NC_138147.1, read on the forward strand.
GAAATCGTCGACAAGGATCCCTCTCTTGTACGGCACACAAAAACTATTGTGATTGATGAAGTAGACAAAGTTCTTTTGCCGCTTCATAGAAAGACTCCATTTAAGAAGCTAACCCACCGAGAGAACCATCCCAGACCAGCAAAATTGTTAGTGGAGAAGATCCTTAAGACCTCTAAAGTAAGCAGACTTTTTTTATTCCAACACTGTTCTGCACATCCAGGTACTATTAATAATTATTATTAAAAGCTTAATGTACCAAGAGGGTTTAATTCAAATTTAGCATAAGGCAGATGGTGCTTATTGAACTTAGGGAGGGGGACAATTTATTTAATTGTAACACTGTGCTACATATGTGCATATAAACAGTAGCATAACCTGTCTTGTGTATTAAAAATCGGAACTGTTAAGTTTGTCCCCAAATTGAAACAGAATGTGCAAATCTTCTGGTCGTGTAGTCCCTGGAAAATTTACATCTTTCACAAAGAGCATGCCAATTGCAAAATGAATGAAAAAGAAGAGATTTTGCACATGAAGGCGGGCTCTACCACTGAATATATAGATCTGGAAATTGTAACATGCATGAACTTAAAGGAAAAGAAAGTGGACCTGTTTCTTGCATTTGTAATGATGAAGTCTGTTATTGAACAGAACAGAAAAACAGATCAGTTCAGGAAAACCTTGAAAAAATATACTCAATGTATAATTTAATGAATGTTTTTAAGGTCAAACCAATTCAGCTTATTGGAGCTTCTGCAACTGTGAATGATGAACTCAAAGAAGACCTAATAGAACTTGGTTGGGGAGACCATGTGACAGTCATACAGTCTCCGTCTCTTGAAGGAAAACATCGTAATGTTCCGCCATGCATTAAGCACCAGTATGTCATTTGTGATCACTCACTTGGTATTACCAAAGCTGAGGCTCTCGCCAGGTGAGTCCTGTTATTTACAAGCTAAAAACGTGTTACCGTCTAGGCTCAATTTCTACTAGTCTCCTGCATCTGGTCTTTGTTCCTCCTCAAGAAAAATGCTGTGAGTTCAGGAGAGGAGCACAGGCTCATTTCCCCAACAGTGGCTGGAAATCGAGCCTAGTTATCTTCAGACTTTTTATATTTAAGTTCACCATAAATTCAGTTTGTTATGATTGAAAACTTAATTTATAATTAATTTTATTGGTTTGGCATCAATGAAAGAAACTATGGTAATATAATGTGAATATCAAAAAATTTGTGGGAGATTCAGTGGCCTGTTGGATAGCTCTGGATTGAGAGGTCTGGGTTTATGCCCCAGCCAGGGCCATTGTGTTGTTATGGGACAAAGCACTTGCTGGGGTTAACTCTCACAGTGCCTTTTTCACTGATGGTCAACATTAAATCTGTTTTTATTAGAATTTTCATGGATTCAGGCCAGAAGTCAGCCCTGGTGTTTATTCATCGTCTCCAATCAGTCGACAGTTTTGTCTGGGAGTTAAAAGAGCTAGGCATAAATGCCGTCGCTCTCTACAAACAAGTTGCTAATCAAGATCATGAAGAGTATAAAAAATTCCTTACTGACTTTCGGACTGGGAAAATAAATGTTGTGGTTGGCACAGAGGAAACTGTCAGGGGTCTGGATTTTAAAGAGCTGAACCATGTTTATTTGACGGAAGTCGCAAAGAATATTGATGAGTATTTACATCTTGCTGGGAGGGTAGGACGGCAGGGGAGGCCTGGCACTGCTACGACATTGGTATCCACAAAAGACCCAAGAGAAGAGATAAGGATGAAACTGGAATATCGCAGGCTTCAGTTACCCTTTGAACAGATCATTTTGTAAATGACTTTTTAATTAAATAAGCTTTGTGCAAAAAATTAGCCAGGTGTTAGCAGGCATCTGTTTTCGGAAATGCAAGAGTTGAGATCTTACCTGAAATATTTTGAACTGATCTTAATCTGAATAGGCCACTGTTTTGTCCATTAAATGGCTTTGATCCTGTTTTTGTAATAATATCAGAACAGCTACATTTATCAGTGTGAAATATTCTTGGACGAGTCTTAAATCTCTCTCTCCTGCTCTCAAGCAATTCAGTTTTTTTAGGCTATGAGAATACAGTTGAACTGCAGCTAATGGACCAGTTTCCTAGGAAAAGGTACTGCCAATGTCTGGACACTTAGTCATTGTCCCAGCTACATGCAAACACCGAATTATTTTGTAACCTCACATAAGAGAAGTCTCTGTTAACAGTCAGTAGGTCAAGTCCTAAGGGTGTTCACTTTCAGGTTTCTCAGAAATTGAAAGTACTGTTAGTATTCTTGATAGCTGAAGTCATGTACAAGTGTCTGCTTGCAGCAAAAAAAGATAAAAAAATGAAATTAAATGAAATAATACATTAGTTGACCAGACAAGACAATTTGAATTTCGCATCCAGAAGCAAATGTGGCCATGTTGCCCAGGGTTGAATTTTCCTCACTTAGGCCTATTCAAATGCTCTGGGTGTTAGGACATTATTTTTATTTAACTTAATTACATGTCTTTGCTGTAAAGAATTCCCCATTGTGGTAGTTCACAAAACTCTTCAAGGTTTTATAGCAAAATTGATTTATTAAAAAACTGTAAGCTAGATATAACTGCTGTGGTATTACTGAACAGAAGTAAACTACTACATTACTCAATTTTATTATCCTCTGTTTAAAAAGTTAACAGTAAATTCTAAGAAAGAAACAGTCTTGTTTTGCTAATAGGCATTTGAAATTACTGCTCTGTCACCATTTGCACATGGCCCAGAAAATTTCTTTGTAATACGACACATGGAGCTTTAAGACTAATAAAAAGTAGCAATGCATCCAGGACAAAAGCTCACACTACCATATGTAAAAATTAATTTTTCTTTCTGCAATCCACACACTAACAAATTGTACAAAAGCAACAATTCTATTGTGTTCGTTGTTATGACAAACATAAAGGTCCCAGATAAATTTTGAGGAGTAGCTGTTATTGTAGTTGAGTCTGTGGTCAAATATTCTTTGTTTAGAAGGTTTAGAAATGAGGCATGAGGGTCAGCACAAAGCAGTATTGACCCTTCTGCCTGGTTTGTATGTCAAACCACTGATAATTGCAATAAAAGCAATTGTATCGAATCAACAGATTCATGAAAGAGCTTGACAGTAACTTTTTGGGAAAGCTAGCCAGTGTTAACAGGTTTCTATGAGTAATGCCCCTTTCTTTTTTGGATAACTGGACTTGCCCAATAAGTGATTACGTGGTACTGACAACCAAAACAATAAGACTGATGCATAATTATTAAGCAACTAGGTGTGTCTGTGCCTGTGTTTGCTGCAACAGTTTACTGTAGTGGTAATGATAAAGGCTTGGTTGTCTAGGTTCAATGGGAACTTAGTAACTTCAATGATGCTGTCACTGCCTACTCTTATCAATTTCTTAAAAGATTGTTAAATGTACAGTCCAGTTTATTCTGATCATTACCGTTCTGGGGCTACAAAATGCTACATTTATTTGGCTTTACCGAACAATTAGTTTCTTAATGCTAATATCACTTGGTAACCTTGAATTGTCAAATGCACAACATTGGAAAACACGCCTACATGTACATCGCTAGTTTCTGAGCTATTCATCACAGCACAGGCACGAACTAACCATGCACAAATAAAATCAAACATTCGTTTGGAAAGTACGATCACCTTTTTGATAATCTTTGGCGGCATATTAGGGGAGTTTGGTAGAGCCATGGGTTTTACTTTGGCGATACATCATTGAGCCAAAATACTCATGGCAAGGCCAAACAAGCCTGATACGCTGCCAAAGTGTACCAAAAAAGGTACAATGACATATTTACCATACCCAAATTCAGCCAAGTGACCACGACATTGTAGCCACATCAGGTCAGTTATTTCAAATCGCAGGATATTAGCACAGACATGGCTTCGAATTGCCTAATTGCAAATATGGTCACAGTGGCCTGCATAAAATTCTCTTAGGCTTTGTGTACATCTGGGCATGCCCACTTGAAGTAATTGCAAAAGGTTTGTTGGTTATACTAAGCGTTCTTATATAAAAATATAAGAAACAATGTTTTCAATCAGGAGTGTAATGTTTCATTATTAAATTTTGTAACCAAATTAGCACGCCAGTAATTTCATGTTGCGGACCAAACCACTTGCAATCAAATCGTTTGGCTTTTTCCTAAAAAAAATAATATATATAATATAAACTTGAACCCTCTAAGTCGCACCTGATACCTGCATACAAATGGTGTACATACAATTCTTAGAGCAGTAACTTTGATTATCGGTGATTACTCATTGTATTCTCCTGACCTAAATGTCTCATTTTGTACTTAAAGTTTTACAAGAAATTATATCCTAATCTGCTTGGGCCGAAAGGGTTAAAGCCATTGATAATGTTTGATTGTTGAAATAGTCCCAAGGCATTGTTCACATCTGGGCTTTCCTAATCAATATTGTATCCTATTTTATGTGGTTCGAACTTTTCCTGGCACATAACTTTTATCTATAATGGGTTCTGTGAGGAACATATGCAGACAGCGTTCATTCTGAGCAAGGGGATGTCCAGACACCCTGGAAATAAACAAAGATATGAGTTAAAAATGACTTAATATGATAACTAACTTAGTATGTGACTAAGACGTGGAGGTGTGGTGGCCTTGTGGTTAGTGCGCTTGACTCCAGATCAAGTGGTCTGGGTTCGAGTTCTGGCCAGGGACATTGTGTTGTGTTCCTGGACAAGACACGTCACTCTCGCAGTGTCTCTATCCACCCAAGTGTATAAATGGGTACTGGCAAATTTAATGCTGTGGGGTAACCCCACAATGCACTAGCATCCCAGCCAGGGGGGAGTTGAAATACTCCTAGTTGTTTCATGCCACTAGAACCAGAGCTGAGCGATGACCTGATGGGCCTTTTTGCTCATATACAGACTCTGCCTTTACCTTTACATGACTAAGAGAGCCAAGAGTACTAATTAGAACTGTGTTCTCAGTTAGCATTGATATTTTTGGATTGTTTATGTTTACCTTAGTTTTTATGGACAAGATTTATATCTAAATGACTCAAAAAGTGTATCATCACATTTCCAAACTGTCACTTCAAAGTTTGTCAAAATTGCTCTGCCATGCATGACATTGTTATCCCTCCACACTATTTGGAGATGTGATAATGTCTGTTGTGTTTCAAATGCTGCATACAAATATTTTGAGTCTAATATACAAGAGTTATAAACTTGTTCATACCTATTGACAAATGCTTCTAGGCCCTGCCTTCTTTCTTCAATAAAATCATCTTCAAAAATTCCTAGAAGGAAAATGAATGAAACTCTTAAAGTAACAAATAAGAAGACATGTTTCATTAAGGGCCAGGCACTGGGCAAATTGACCAGCTGTGAGGATGATTTTGCCTGCCTGGTTTGACCATCAAGAGGAAAGTTTTTCTTATAAAGATGTTCTGTTCAAGATGTTTTGCCTGCCAGTGAAAACCAGTTGCCCTCCGATCCTGCTGTAAACATTAATGAAACCCCTGAGTTAAATGTCTTAAATGACCAAGGCAGGTCATATTATGTTATAAATCTCTAATCTCAAGAGAAAACAACAGCCCCTTACCATCATCTCCTCTGAATGGTAATTGTTTCTTTAATGCATCGCCAGGAAGAGGAGGTACCACAATCTGAAAAGGTAAGCACATAATCGTTACTTGCCCCCAAGCCAAATCAAGCGGCAGTTCTGGTAGATCAACCTCGCAGCTGGAGCAGAATTTGTGACCTTCTGGAGACAATCAACTTCTTTTTGGTAGTTTAGGTCACAAGGTTGCAGTTAACATTCATTTGTTGGATAATATAGCCTGCAAGAATCTTTCCAACCAACTACAGTACTAAGCAAAAGTAAAAGCAATCATAAATCAATCATCTAGTTGTTTGAGAGCTTTAATTCCTTTTCAGGGCAGTGGAGGGAAGGAGGAGTGAAGGGAGAAGGAAAAACCATAAATGAAGTTCTAAAGTAAGTTTGTTATTACCTTGCTGTCCCTTTCTAATTCGCTTCTTAGCCATTTGAAGTCACTGTACCGTCTCCTTACAGATGACTCTTTGACCTTAAAAACTGGGAGATTTGTCTGCCATAGGAGAAAAATATTGAAATTGTGACAGGTCTGCATAATGCAAATAAGGTAGGGATATTGTTATATACATGTCGCCCAGCAACAGATCTAACAATTACTACAGGACAACTGTTTCCCATCTCATCCCGAGTGCAACCCAGGTTTGCAAACTACTAAAATTGTGCGGTGTACAAAGTAACTGGACAATGAAAAACAAACAAATAGGTAAGTAAAATAGGTCCTCAGTCATTCAAAGAGTGCAGACTTAAAATGTTTACTGTTTTGCAACATCTAATGTCCAGGTGGCAGTGGTAGTGCATTCCAACCCCTAATATTTTTAAGGCTTTCGTGCAAAAAGGGTGTATGTACCATTTTGGGTCAATTTTTATTTTTTGCAGGATCAAGCTAATTTTTGGCAGACTGACTCATTTTGACATGAAAAGCATTGTTGCATAATTGTTTTTGTTGATTTGCCCTTCCTTTTTGAGAACTAATGTATGTAAAAAAAACTCAATTTTCTGAGCGGCATCTTTTGGAGCAAGTCCTTCAAAGGTGGATTTTGACGCAGCGCGAACTTAAAGGGTTACGTTTAGCAGCTTCGACAGCACGATTTTTTTTATATAGATGTTTTGATTTTTGAAAGAAGTAGAGAAATAGACCGGAAAAAAGTACCGCCCAACCTCATGTTGAACCGGTGTCACGACAAAACAAACTCAGCTGCGGCCCGTTCAGTGCCTTATCCGCTTGTGCTAACGAAGCAACAGTAAGAGAATTGCGTAATTACATAAATAATAAAACTAGCGGCAAATACCACGCTTCAGTGACTTCATCGTTTAACAAAACAAAGGTTTCTTTTGATTTTCGCTCAACAAAAGATCTCCAAAAGATATCCTTGGAAAACTGAGTTTTTTTGCAAATGTTGTTTCTCGAAAATGAAACGCAAATCAACAAAAACAATTACCCAAAGATGCTTTTCATTTCAAAACAAGTCAGTCTGCCAAAAATAAGCTCGATCTTGCAAAAAGTAAAAATCGACCCAAAATGGTACATATGCCCTTTTTGCATGAAAGCCGTCATTTATTATCTGTGTGAAGTATACATGTAGAAGCTGTAGTGATGTACCTCTCCTGCAGTGCTGCCCTGGATGAGGCAGGTGCTGTCTGGTACCCTTGTTGTTGCATATGTAAGTATTCTAGATTTCAGCTAAATTCCAGAATACAGGCCTTGTTAAGTGTATCTCACTGAGTAAGAAGTGTCTACTGTTCTACGCCTCGTTCTAGGAAAGACTCCATAACAAACAAAATGATTTGGTATTAAATCAGGTCGAAAATTTCCGGTGTGCACCATGTGCTCTTATCTGGCAGTGTAATCTGTAGCGCTACCAAAGTTAATCACGATCGGTTAGTAAAAGTGATTGTAAACGTAAATCAAACCCTTACAGTGTGAGTAAGTAGGCGTCAATTAAATGAACTCGTATTTCCCGGTGACCAATCGATCCCCGTAACAACAAGGGCATATGCCAATGACTTTTTCGTACGCAGAATAATAGAATAAGATCACTAAAACAAGGATGACTAACAAATGATTTCATCGAATGTGTTAAAACAAATTCCGGCAGATAAATATTTTTAACTAAGCGCAGATTTACAAATGTACCAACCCTCATGCGGACTTCGTAGTCGGTGTAACGTTTTTTACCGACTCCGTGTGTCTCGGGATTGACAACATCGATCTCTAAAAAGTTCGCTGGTGCTGCGTAAGCATCATCTAAGGTTTGCTTCTTTGATTCAAGCCTCTTGGTGTCTTGTCTGTCTCCAGTTTCGGTAGACGTCGCCATCATCGCTACCAAAGCAAGATGTCCGCTCAATCAAGTAACTCCCAGTGGCCTTTTCGCATCAACTAGAACCAGACTCCTGGCGATCAACTTCAGCGCCAATGTTGTCATTTTGCTGTAAGAGGTAGTTACAGTAATTTGAGTGGGGAAAATGCACAACTTACAACCCGGGGAAACGCATTTCTACCCCCATTTACATTGAAAATACTTAAATATGCCTCCTAAAAAGAAATCTGGAAAGAAGAAAGCTTCTGGAAAGAAAAAGAAAGGAAAGAAAAGTGGCGCGTCGAAGGAGCCCAAGCTGACGGTAGAAGAAGCCATCGTTGCTTTTCAGTGAGTTCACTTTCATAGTTGGTAGACTGCGACGAATTACTCTACCTTGCTTTTGGTTTTATTTGGGAATCCTTTGCACATTTTTGGGGACGGTATTTGCAAAACAGTTCTTTGTAGAGGTGGATTTATTTATCCTCATATAAATAAATTGCTAAGCAACAAACACCATGCTGTTTAAAAAATTAATCAAGCTCTAAGAGCTTTTTATAGATTTCCTGAATCTTAACAACACAAGCTTAAATCTGGCTGTAATAACATGCTCAGCTATGTTTTAAGTATTTACAGTAATCAAGTTATATTCCTTTATTGACAAAAGGCATATGGAGGGTCAGTGACCCATATGTGCTTGCAGAAAGTAATGCAATTATTTTTGTGTTTAAATTACAGGATAGAAGTAAAACAAAGGAATTTTGATGATCTAATGTATGATTTGCAATCCCTCAAGGAAAAGAATGAAAGACTTAAAGACAGGGTAAGGGATATATGAACCACTTCCATAATTTCATACAAATATCTCAAAGTACAGTTTTTCATATTTTTCATAAACAAAGAAAAAAAACCCGTAGATCAATTTATCATGCTGAATTTAATAAACTTGCAAAGTTTCGTAAGAATCTGACAATGCAAATGCATGGAAATATGGGATGCCAAATTTGCCAATTGTTAGACTACAAGTAGTCCCTCTTTCGCTTAGTCCGTCGTGTGTGACGCGAAAGAAATTCGCCAGAAAAAAATGGCCGCGCGAAATCCTGGGGGTTAGGAGCGCGCGAAAGGAGGGACTACTGCCTAAGCCCAAGAGTTTGCCCTTTCACGGCCGAGTGATTTTTTGGTGTAGGATTTCTCATCTTGACGTCCTCTGGGAGATCTGAATAAAATTGCTCTACTCCACTCTTCAAGTAGCCAGGCAAAAACATATGCCGTGAGAAGTATATCTTCGTTCAGTATTCGTTCAGCGAAACTGTCCAAGAAGTTTTAAAAAGAAGACGACGAATGAGGCCTCTTGTAACGATTTTTGCTACGTCTAAAATTTATTGCGAAAATTTCAACAGAGTTTCAACCGAAAATTTACATTATACATTATACATAGGAGATCATCCAACTGCGGTGAAATGTTTGCTGATAGCAGCGGAAAATTTCAGGTGAATGTCCAGTGTCAAGTGAGAGTCCGGTTCAATCTTTCAAATGGACGGCAGAAAGGCCAAGCTGAGTGAATTTATATTCGCTGACTTAGACGATGCTGTTGAGCGGCGAAATCACTAACACGCTCGCAGTCGGGTTGGAGGCAGAAAGCTTTGCCAAACAAAACACTGGATAAATTTAAATCTTTCCAAATCGCCTGTTGGCAGATTCGCAAGAACATCACGGCTTGCGAAGCACGATTCCAACGCTTCGATTTGCTCTGGTACTGCTTCAATTTGCTCTGGTTCCAAAACATTCCTGTAAGACGTCACAGGTATCTCGAATGTTGACAACACATTGTCAACGCTCCTAACATAAGCCAATCATATTTTTGCGTTGTGAGAGAAACGCATAATTCAAACTCTTGGGCTTAGGCGGTAGTCCCTCCTTTCACATGCTCCTCGCCTCCAGGATTTCGTGCGGCCATTTTTTTCTCGCGGTTTTCTTTCGCGTCACACACGACGGACTAAGCGAAAGAGGGACTACTCATAGTCTAGCCAATTGTTATAAAGAAATGTATACTAGAGGGGCAAGCGGTCCCCCTCCCCCTGGCACGTGACACTTTGCCATAATTTTTTTAGGGGGTTGGGAGGCTGACAATGTTTGGTGGGTTGACCTGGACAAATCTCTGTCTCTGCTTTCCTGTAGCCAGTTAGGGTATAGAATGATCTAGTTAGTTTTAGCTATTTTGTCAGCAAGAAGGGTTCTAACATCCAATGTGTAGTTCTAGAAAATATTCATACCTCCTCCATCTAAGGGATTTTTTTTAAGATGCACCTGGGTGGAGAGAGCCACTGCAAGAGTAAAGCATTTTTCCCAAGAACACAACACAATGTGTCCAGGCCAGGGCTTGAACAAGGTCGACTGCTCGATCTGGAGGCGACCACACTAACTGTGAGGCCACCACATGTCCACTTGTTTATCATAGATTATTGTCAAATATTTATGAGAAACAGCAAAGTTTTAAGAACTTAAGTCTCAATAATTCTAGGACTCCAGTTAACTGTAAAATGTAATCCTTTTTCCATTGTATTTATTGTCTCTTTCAATAATTTTAAAGAACCAAAGACTGAAGGAAGAGCAGCTTCTACACATCAAAACTTTGTTAAAGCAAGTAAAGGAGAAAGACAAGGAAGTTGAGAAAACAGCTGAGGTGGGACATGAACAAGTCGAGGTTGCACTGCTGGGAAAGTTTGATACAATGAAGGCTGAAGAAGCTGAAGTTCAAGGTACACTGAAATAATTTTTTTTTTCCACATTGGAAATTATTGTAAGTTATTTATTTATTTATTTATTTTACTGCATAGGAAATGTGTACTGAAAAGGATACTAGCCATTTCCTTGAGTTCCCACAACATTAGATTGAAATAAGTGGCTAAGCAAACAAATTAAATTAATGTTCTTAAAAATGATGATTCTTATACTCTAATAACATAAATCTTACAATGTGTAAACTGATTTAAATAATTTATATTTGAGTTTGATCTTCTCATTTCCATTTGCAATTACTTGAATCAAATTGCACAATCAAAAATTATTGGTAAATATTATCTATATTATTTGATATAATAATGTTTACAATAACATGTATAATTTAACATTTGAATAAGGTATAAGGTAGCTAAGAACAAATTCTGGTTTAAAGGTTTTTATTAATGGTTTTCATCTCTAGTACTCAATGATCAAATTGAAAAGAAGGAAGCTGAAATAGCAGATGTGAGAAGAAATATAAAGAAGCTTGAAGAGTATCGGGTACAGTATTATTAATAATACTAAATAATAGCCTTGAACTGTGTCTATTCGGCAGCATGAAGTGATCAAGTAAGGGTATTTCAGCTCCACCTAGTCAGGTTGCTAACTAGTCCATCACAGAGGTATCCCCAGCATTACTCAGTCTGGAGTTCAATGCACTAATTTTTCCATGTAGGCTATTGCTAGAACCACACACTAATAAAAAATCAGCCTCTTAAAGTTTTGAATAGTCCACATTTGCTAGCTTTTACTAAATCATGCACTAATAAACTCATGAACGTAAAGCGTCAAATTTTTGTATTCTACCTACTGTAGGTCAATACCCGACCAGTGAAGAGATCCTGGGGCGGACCTAGGGGATTTGGGGGGACCAGTCGAACCCCCTAAATTAAAACAGCTAGGCAAAATGTCATAGGACTTGTAAAAAATTAATATGAAAAAATGCATTTGATCCTAAATGGAATGAAACTACTGACCATGTTTTGTGAATAAAGGCAAATAACTGACTTGGCCTCAGAATGCTGGAAATTATCCCTTTTCCAAGGACCTCAATTTTGAAAATTTTCCGAGGGAGGATGCTCTCGAACTCCTTCTCTAAAATCCTGTATCGGCCCCAGAGACCATTTCATTTATACAGATAAGACAGTGTAATCATACAAATTTATACAGTCATGTACACTTTTAGTTAGCACTTTTGAATAAATCTTGACCAAGAAAATTAATTTGTTGTTCCTTTTTGCATATTTCTTGTAATGTTAGGACAGAGGTGCTGAGGAACATGCAAAGCAAATAGTAATACTAAAACAAGATCTGAAAGAAATGCAGGATTCCCATGATGACATTGCAGGTAAGGAGTGACTATTTGGCAGCTTAATTTTAGAACACGCAGGTCAGAGTGAAGGAAAGAAATGCCAAATGCTGCTTTTCTTATTGTTTGATATGTCCATAAATTATTAGAATTCTCTCAGCTGGTGCTGTAGGAAAACAAATGGACACCAGTAAAAATAATTATTTTATATGTCAACATCAAAGGGCTACATAAAAGCAACACCAAATTCTGTCAGTAAGTATTAATTTAAAATGGCATGCATTTATAACAAATAACCAAAGATAATTTGGTAATTTCCTGACAGTGTTCGTTTATTCCAACCCCTCTTGCTCCTCATTGGCATTCCTTTTCATTATATTTTACATATTGGAATTTTTGGATCAGTCTGCACTTATAAGATCTACAGTTGTGTGTCAATAGAACTAAGAAACACGTCAAAGGATAAAATTCTTAAGTGTGATCAGTGAGTACTGTATTGCCCGTGAATCCCAGGAGAATTGTTGTCACTAGTTATAATTATAATTTTGTAGATGTTAAAGGGCGGAGGTCTTGTGTGTATTTGCAGCTACTGTTTTAGTAATTTTAATAAATATGTTATTTTCTTTTCTGACACTGTTTACCACTTACAGCTCATTTAGAAAGAAGCTTGAAGATAGCTAGAGATGAAATCGAAACTTATACTGAATCAACAATATCAAAACAGAAGGACATAGCAAATGAGGTACAGCCAAAAAACCCTTGCTTTTCTTCTCTTCATTGATTCCATGTGTACAGTATAACACCATGCCTCCCCCTAAAAAAATTATCTGACAAGAAATTACAAACAATGTTAGCATGCTATGTTTAATTGAACATTTTACTTGACTTATTAACTTTAAGAATTTCACTTTAAATTCATTTTATTTGATAGTAAATGCTTAGTAGGCTTTATAGAGTAACATTTTGTATTAATTAAATAATATATTTTTATTAGCTTTTGTTTTGAAAAAAAACTATTTGAAAAATTTGTATTCCCAGAAAGCCACCAATAACTTGGACAAGGATAGCTGTGGTGAAATTCTGGACAACAGATGGCTCAAAAAAGAGGTACAGTATCATGGAGATTCTTCTGCTACCAAGCTAAAATTTTGTTGCCACAGTGTTTCATCCTTCTTATAGTGGGGGAAGTATTGTGTGAGTAGGTACACCAAATAACATTGTCTAACAACCCAGTGTGTAAAAAAAGCCCTAAATAACATCACATGACTGATGACAGAGATAAGTTTGCAAAGTGACAGCAGTATAAATGATGAATTTGACACCTTTTTCTATCCTTGCAACAATTACTGCTTTCCTAACATGTTAGTATTCAGAGACTTTTGTTGGTTGTTCAAAACAGAGATGGCAAGTGTTTTAACACGTGGGATGCTATGTCTGTAAATTCAGTTGTAACATTATGATATTAAAACTCATATTCATTGATTTGTTATTGTTTACCATGCATATTCTTTTGGTTTAAGTATCTGTCCTACCTGTAGTGATGATTAATTAGCACACTGATAGAGGCTTAACAAAAACTCCAGTCAGAAAAAGCCAATTCTGACACACAGTAAGAACTACTTTGGAAATGCTTATTTTTGTTTCAGGTCTCTATTCATCGTGAAGGCCATGCTGACCTCTCAGAAAGTGTAGAAGACTTAGAAAAGAGAAACTTGGAAATTATGAGTGAAATGTTTGACTGTAAAGTTGAAGACCTCAAGTTCACCAGGTCAGTATTTTGTTATCCATCTTGGATGATTACATACCCCTATAATACCTTGGACCTTTTTGTCCAAGCTAAATTCTGATGGTTTTTATGGTTAGTCTGGGAAGATAATAGCCATTGTACACTCCAAGATAAGACAGATATGTCCAGGAATGCACGCTGATGGGATGCGTGCTCTTTATGATAAGCATCACAATGTGTCCTCCTCATTTGTAAGAAAGCCACCAAAACACATAATAATTTCAAATATGAAAATAACACTTTGTGGTGCTTCTCATTATAAGGAGCATGCATCTCATTAGCGTTCAATCCTGGACATAAGTGCATAGGGGCAGGGTCATTGTGTTGTGTTCTTATGCAAGACACCCCCCTCTCTTCATTTCCCTCAGTCTGTAAATTGAGAATTAAACCAAACCAGTTTGTGTTCTTTGGCAAGAAACATTGTTCTCCACCAAGGAGTATCATGGCTGCTGCAAATTCTGGTGCAGAAGGTTTTATACATTGGTGGGCTTTGAATAATCTGAACGTTTCTTTTCAGGAAGTTTTATCTGAGTTGTATAGATGATGATGAGAGTTCAGATGAAGGCAATGTTGAAGATGATTTTGAAGAAGAGCTGATTGAGGCACATGGAGTGCTAGCAGAACAACACGAAAAGCCTGATGATCTGCTTGATAATTACTTCCTTCCTGGGGAAGATGACTTTGAGGTACAGCATCACTTCTACTCTACACACTGGGTGTACTGTCAGTAATGTAAACTACATCACAGTTTCAAGTTGGAATCACTGAAAGAAGTGGCCTTTAAATTGACGAGAACCTCCAAGGAGTAGCTTAGTAAGATCAAAGCTGAAATAACAAAAAACAATTAAAACAGACCACAATTTGTTAAGCCTGGTTTGGACAGACTGAGGAAGATTACAATCATCAAAGCTGAAAATTTTAGTCTATATTTTTCAAGATATGCCATCTATGACAGCATCTATAAAATAAAAAAAACAGGAGCTCCAGGAGAGTCGAAGAGATCTGGATTTTGAGTTTGCCTTCCATTTGGTTTTCTTTGTTCTGATAACCTGTTTTCTTAATAATGTACTGTTAATTTCTAGAACATAATTGTCTAACAATATATACTTTCAACAAAAAATTTGTGGCCTTTAGATTAAACTGAAGTTGCATGTTGATCAAATTTCGTTGCAGGACTCGCCTCGCCTTGGGCCAATGGAACTACAGCTTTTATCTGTAATCGGAACAAAGAAACGAGTTCTCCCTCACCCGTTAGATGCAGACCAAGAAGTGAATGAACTTGTCGCTTTACCAGACTCCGGAGACGGATCGAGACCAGAAAACTACACGAGTCCACGACATTGGCCGATTACTAACAATATGCTGCAAACATTGGCCACACAATAGAATAGGAAAAATTAGAAAGTCGAAGAGATTCTACATGTATTTACACAGATGAGAACATTTGCCAAGGTCAAATACGTTGAAGACTTTCACGACCTTTTTGCGGTTGTAGAGTTTGTATCACCTTGCAAGACAGGTTGCAAATTTTTTTTAAGCATCACTTCTGTACATATTATTTATTTCATTGCCTGTAATTCTTCTAACATTTACTGTTGAATGTACAAAAGGGTATTACAATAGAATTCCTTTTCTGGAAAGTCACGTCTTCATTTATCCTCAGAGGCTTGTCAAAATCCATGAAACTTTGCTCGTTACCTTACTTTAAGACAATATCTGTGCAAAGTTGTATGTATTTTAAAGGAGCTCAGTCACGGTATTTTGGCGACGTACGAAATAACCTTAAAATTGAAGAAAACCTGAAAAATAATAGTTATCTAAGATAGAAAACCACTCAAGAGATAATAATAAACCATAAACTGAAGGAACAAGGATGGTTAAGGATAGAGAAGATTAACGCGGATTACAAACGGCGAATTTGAAAAATTTAGGCTAAACTTTTCAGAATGTGCAAACAGTCACGTAGCTAATAGTTTTCAAAGATATTCTCCATTTTGTGATTTGTTTCCATACCATATGCCCGGGTTGATGTCAGAAGTCTGCTACCGTTTCCACAATGTAAGATTAAAACAACCCTGGAATAAGACAAGGCAATGCAAAGACTATCATCCACTAATTAAAGGATTTTCAGACAAGTTTGATTCATTTCTGAACGTACTAGGCCCTGTAGGAAGTCATGTTTGAGAAATAATGGGAAACATTCTCCATGTTTCTGTAGAGTTTTAGTAGAATTATCTGTCATTAGTAAAAATCTTCTAGCTTTCTATCACGAATGGCGTTCTCTGACTGGCTACGCTGCTCACTATATATCTATTTAACAAGTAGACCCGTATCTCGAAAGGGCTACGGGTCAATAGCCCTTGAGGCGAAGCCGAATGGGTTGTTGACCCGTGGCCCTTGAGGGCGAAGGGTCTAATTGTTAAAGTCTTTGTCCGCCGTTTTCTTACTGAGGAAAATAATAGTTATGAAAATCTTCTCGAGGTAATCAAGATCCGTTACCCGAACTAAGGGGCTGCACAGTAGTTTGCTAAGTTTAAAAAGGTTTTCCAGTTGGCATAGTATCACGAAGAGAAGGTCAGTTGCGGATGGAACAGTCGATATCCGGTCAGTGTAAAATAAGTACTGCGGACTGGGGTAAAATGCAGACTGTAGACTTTTTAACTGAATCGTGTTACCGTTTCCATCATTGAGAGCTAACCGTAAACAGGCAAACCGAAGCGTTATTTAAGCCAACCTGAGTGATATTCAGGCTAACCGGAGCATTGCAAACTTTCACTACGATTAGCCCGAATAACCTTGTTTCCGGTTAGAAATCGATAATGGAAATAACACCGTCGATATATACTTATATATATAATTAGAAATTCTGTCATCTGTAGTCTGCAGTCTGCATTTTACCCCAGTCTCCAGTCCGCAATCTGCGTTTTATACCGATCGGTTGATATCGAAGGTGCCATATCGGAGGTTCGACTGTATGTTCCAAATCGATCATGACAAGCCTTTGTACTGAAACTTTTTGACTTTATAATTATACTGGTACCTAAATAACCATTTAATTCCGTGATTTGTGATGGTATACGCATGATTTCATTTCCTTGCTGATATCGATATCGTGGTAGTCCCATTAAACAGAAGGCTTTTATTAACAGTCAGCTCAATGCGGTTTGTAGCGGGCTGAAAAATTCGTAAATATTAGTTTTCTATAAATATAACTGAACAGTTTTAGGCTATTTGTTGAAATCAAAACTCCGTATGTACAGTCAGTGACACCTGGGTGGAGAGAGGCACTGTGAGAGTCAAGTGTCTTGCCCAAGAACACAACACAATGTCCCCGGCCAGGGCTCGAGAGAGACGAGCGCACTAACCATGAGGCCACCGCGCCTCCCTTAGCACTAAGGTACACGCATTTAAATGCAAGTTGAAGAAATATTTATTTGGGAATAAAACGAAAGAAAGCGTCACGCTCGATTGGGCCAATTTCGCTACTCGAGGACTATTACTAACAGTCCTCTAGTAGCGTAGTCAATTAGAATGCAGGATTTGCATTAGTCCACTAGTTGGGTGATACTAAAACAGATTAGTATCACCCAACTAGTGGACTAATGCAAATCCTGCATTTTGGCCCAATCGAGCGCGACGCTTTCTTTCGTTTTACTCCCAAATAAATATTTCTTCAACTTGAATTTGCTAACTTTATTATTGCCTTTTCTGTCCGACTAGTTGGGTGATACTAAAACAATTAGACCCTTCGCCCCCAAGGGCCTCGGGTCTAATTGTTAATTAGTATAAATCTACTAGCGTTCTATCACGAATGCTGTTCTCTGAGTGGCTCCGCTACTTACTCGCTATTTTGTGACAGATAGTGAGTAGCGTAGCAGTGTGCGCTTGTTAAAAAAATGACGGCCACTTCTTTGCGTTTTCGAGGTATCTGTGAGGAGGATTTATAAAACGTTTTGAACGCCTAGCAGATTAGATTAGATTTTCACAATAGGAAAAACTACAGGTAACCGAAAACAAATTAACGGTGTAATGTGCGAATACATGAGCGACTAGAAAATAATATTATTGATAATTTTTGTATCAGTTGGAAGACTTCAATATAGTCATCTACACATTGTAACACATCGAGGAGTAGTTCCTTTATTTTATTTCGTTGTTTAGATTTAATTAGTAATTTCACTGAAAGTGGGATGGAATTCCAGACGGAGACGCCATTTCTTCAATTCTTGTAAAGGATTTTTTCATCTTCTCTGTTATTGAAAATGTTACAGAGAACAACTATCATGATCACCTCATAGAAATCTCAAGCTCATAAAGTAATTGTTAAATAGAGACGGGATTGGACGTTTTGGAGAACGAGAAATGCTGTCTGACCACAAGCCGTAGGTGAGTGTTTCCATAGCTTCTTCGAGTTCTCCCAAACTTCTTACGAAAATTTGTCAGAATGATCGAGTCATTTATTAGTTTCAACACACCGTGGGCGCAAGGGGCGTTGCCTCGAGCACGTGGACTTATTCGAAATGGCATGGGCATGAATTATAACAACTCATGACAGCTGCAAACAGGTTAAAAAAGCGATTTTTAAACCGCAAAATTTTGCAGGTTTATCTGTTTACTGGAAGCTCGTATTTTCAAGCGAAAAACAAAGTCGGAAACGACGGGGCGCGGATTTTTGTTTAGAAGAATCTTTGAAGACATCATTGTCTACAGTTTGCTTGATTAGCATACAGTTTCACGAAGAAAAGGTGTGTTTGATATCAATCAGCACCGAACATTTCAAGAGCTAATAAAAGCTCTCCTTCCTTGAACGAAGAATGAGAACTGCAAAATCTCCGACTTATTTTAATACCTTATCCTGATGTATTTCCGCCACGCCTGAAAAAACCCTCGGGACAATGGGCCACGAAAATTAAAAAAGGTGTTGGCAAAAAGAAAATTGACGCTACGATGTTCGTAGTGTTCATTTTGTAAAATACATTTTGGAACGGTGTACATTTGTGGAAGAGAATTTTCTGACCAGAGTATTCCAGGTCACTTGCGTGCAATGACTCTGACTATCGTTTTTAGCGGTGTTTTTGTTGGCTGTTTATTTTTGTTTCAAGTGCTGTTTTTTTTTTGGATTGCGTGCTATACTCTGAATTTGGTAACTTTTTCTTACTTAATGGGTATTGAAAATTTAACATGTTTAAAATAAAAGATCAAACAGGAAAAAGAGATAACAAAAGGCAATCAATTGCTACAGGTTTTGAAAACCTTTGGCTGGTTATATCACTTTTTGGATTATGTAAATTTATGAAAAAAATTTTTTTTCCACAACTTACACACGTTTTAAGATTTTATTCGTTTTTGAATATGTTCAATCAAATAGTGAACTTTTTTATCTATCTGAAATTGTTTTTTTTGTTTGTTTTTTGTTTTTGCTTGTTCGTTAGTTTTTTTTGCAAACATAGCCCCTTAGAGGTATAGAGTGAAGTACCCTTAAAACCCACAATATGCTGCTGATTTTGTCCTTGTCATGATAACTGGGAACATGAGGTAATTAATAGTTTAATACATACCTTCATATACTATTTACAAGAGTAACCTGGTTTGAAAGTACTTTACGCCCATCTGTTAACAGATATACATGATACAACTAACTTTTAACTTCCTAGGTTAGTCTAATATATTATTAAGTAGGACAGGAACTTAATACATTGAGGCAGATCGACTGGCTTGTACATGCATATGGCACCTCTCAGGATTCTATACACAACTAATAAATAAGGTAAACAAACAGCCTCAATTCTGACTCTACATCCTGAAAGTGCCGAAAGCCCCTCTAAGATAATTTAAATTTTCAGTGAAGGTGAAATATTGCACTCTGAGGAAAAATATACAATTGATGACAATGCAATTAGTAGAAAGGCAATGGAAAATGAGAACACAAACTCAAAAACCTCTCACTCCTTGCTAAATTGTTCAGGAACTTATGAACCAAATTTAGTTTCGCTAAAAGCACTATCAAAATTATGCTGAAGAATTTTAAATTGTGGCATGTGTTGTCAGAGAGACATCCATAAAACAACTTGCACTGTATTAACTAAAAGTTAAAATTAGCAAACATCAAGGATTGTGACAAGCTAAGTATAACTTTTTTCGCCACAAAAAAGTTTTTTTTTGCAAATTATATTCCTTTAAATTTTTCACAAAGGAACACTGATAATCTGCCACTAATATAGACTAGAAAAAAACACCTCCAAGTTTGGCTTGTAGATACAATAATAATATTTTGAAAATTTTAATAAATTTTCAAAAAGGAAGTCTGAACAAAAATTATCTGATCTCTGATTTAAAGCCTAAAACCTAAATTTACTTACAACCTTGTTGATGAGGCAAAGAAATATAGTAAACTGTGAAGCCATGTTATGAAATTAGAAAGTAAATAAAATGGAAATGACCTTGCAAAAACTAGAAACACGTAAAATGAAGTTTCTTTAGAGACAAACTAATAGGTTAGTTATTTAAACTGTTT
The DNA here is from genome assembly GCF_964199315.1 of Orbicella franksi. NCBI lineage: Eukaryota > Metazoa > Cnidaria > Anthozoa > Scleractinia > Merulinidae > Orbicella > Orbicella franksi. The sequence continues at coordinate 8,220,085 of NC_138147.1, forward strand.
AAGCAGTAATTGTACATCGTGACCGACAGGAAGTTTCAAATGGCACCACATCAGATTACGCAGATTATGGAAATTATGCCTGGAAAAACCCTACAAAACATAAACAAAACTTTTGTTCTGTGCAAGAGGAAATCTTATTATTCTTAGCATAAAGCTTTGGTTGCTTCCTAACATCTTCAAAACTTCGTTCTATACTAAGTATTCGTTTGGCGACACTAAAACACTAAAACACAAGAGTTGATACAAGTAAACCGAACACAGAACTGTGGTTGAGGGTATCAGATTTTCACACCAACTGAAATCTGACAGTACATAGTTTCGTTACCATGTTGAAGCCATCGCCATGTTCCACTGCTACCATGTTAATGTTTTGTAAAACACTCAAAACCGTTACAGTGAGCGGACTAAAACCAAACAGGGAAAGATTTTGTTACTCACTACAACTAAATGGGTTTCCTTTGCGACTAAGAGTAATTTTGTAGGTATGCCCGCAGCTAGTACAGCAGGGTAAAGCTTTTTCCTCCTTTTTAGGAATATACCAGCAACGGACACAACGGATCCTGTACTTTTTGTATCTGATTCCACAGGCATTACACAAATGCGTGCCATCCTCCGCATCACGCCACAGAGGTGTCTTGAAAGTTCCGCAGGATGCGCATTCCTTCTCGACTTGGATAGGCGCAGTTCCCAAATCCACGTCCAGTGGGCTTCTGTCATTAAACAACGACTCCGGAGAGTTTTGCAGCTTGAAAACTGAAGGATTAAGCCCTGGCGAAGCAAGCCTTCTTCTCGATGTCTTGCAATCGAACTCTGGATTTGAGCAGCGACGTTTCTTCTTGGAAGTAAAGCAACAATCGATCACCAGTTGCGCCTCGGATCGAGTTTTTAGGCCCCTTTTACCTTTCTTTAGCGTCGTTTTCATGTGAAGAGTGACGCCTTTGAAGCTTGGATCCCAAGGATTTACGCTTTTCACGGGCTTGAGAGGTTTTCTTGGACTCACTCGCTTCCCTAGATTCTTCTTTGGAGTCTTCAGCAACACTGCTTGCTCACCTTCATTATAAACGTCATTGGATGTTTGACTCGATCCTGTGCTGTCATCACCACTGCTGAGGGTGCAAAACAAGTACATTGGTACAAGCGCAAAATAATCCTTCAAAACAGGTGGCTGAAGAATTTGCTAATATGTGGCTGTGCAGCAAATTAGATAGTGGCGTTTACAACTTTGAGTTAATTTAATAATTTCATTCATATCAAACTGATTGACAACAAACTTTGATAAAATTGACAGCAAAAATAAACAAGACCGGTTGGCGTTGGTGAAACTGGGAAACCAAATGCAAAAGCTGATTTTTCACCTTGCACATATGATCACAAATTTTTGCAAGTCTTGCAATTATCACTTATTGTCGCGAGAAGAAAAGAACGCTTGGTTTCGCTGCTCCATGCTTTCAAATGCAAATCATCTAGTCACAATGATTCCAATTTGGCTTTTCTCGGTGAGAAATGAAAAGTTCTCACACACGAAAAAGCACTTGTTGATATTGCTGGATGTTTATATTTCTAGTAGCTGTGGAAAACTAACTAAAATCGTTATCTCAAAAAAAATTCTAGCTTTCCTAGTCGAGACAAACTGCTGGAAAGAAACAAATATTTAAGAATTTGGACAAGCAAGTCGCAAGTTTATACTTGAGAATAGAAATACACAAGTAAACAGCTCGACTAAACCAGCAACAGTTTTGTCGGACCAAAACATGCAATTTCCATGTCATGAACATTTAAAAAATACCTTGAAAACGTAAAGGTAGCGTTCGAAAAGATGTCATCATCGTGGGATGGAGTTGTGGAATCTGAAGAAAAGCTACTGTTCGGCTCACGGCTAAGATTCTTCTCTTCGTTCATCAGGGAAATGGGATCATACGTTGCTCCACTCATGTTGGGAAAAAATCCCTCGTATCTCCGAAGATCAGCCATGGATTTAGGAACGCCAGACGAGGGATAAATCAGATGTTTTCCGAAGAAAGAAGCCATATTTCTAGCCACCTTGCTGTTCGTACGAAACATCGCAGTGGACTGCAGTGCTTCGTGCTGCTCGACAAGTTTGAGTTCCGCGCCAGGCAACTCTCGACCAATCAAGTTGCAGCAATGTGGCGCGCAACTGTGGAGTGCACGGCGGCCCGCCAACAATTTTCCCTCCTCTTTTCTCTCGTGCCATGGCATGCCATTTGAAACAAAGAGGCCTGGAAGTTCAGGTTGTAAACAACACTCCCCACTGGGTCTGCTTTCCCCAGTTGGTAAAGATAAAATCGTTTGTTAACAGCTGTTAACACTTCAACTGAACACAGGCACTGATTGGCTGGAAGAATCGCGTTTTCTACCCCAGATAGGTTACCGCTTGACTCGCACGTCGGGGGTAGGGAGGAGACAGGCAGTCCCAAATCTCGAAATCAGCTTGTTTCAAAATCTCCAACAAATGGACAACCTTAAATCATGTAAGCAGATTTAAGGAAATTCGTTTTTTTTTTTGGCGTTTTTTTTCACTATCTGATTAATATGATATATGATACTTAGATTTTATCGCGCTTTTAGAATAGTTAGGAAGAAGACTTTTAGCGAAATTAAGCGTTTTCCTTCTTTCAACGCAGTGATATAAATATGTTTTTAATTTTAAAAGACTATCTGAATCTTAGCCTACGTAGCAAGCGTTTCCAAAAGCACGCGAAGGCAACGAAATGGAGAGCGAGTGCGAGAAAATAAGGAACAGGTGGAGGGGGAAGGGTGTCCTTCCCTCCCTCCCTACCCTCTCCCTTCTCAGTCACCGCCTCTCGACTTCTCCCTATTTTTTGCTCACCCCAAGCGCGGTCGTTCCCTCGATGGGTTTGTGGCCCCCTGACTCTCAGAGGTACTGGGCAGTTTATTACATTTATGGTTAAGCCTTATTACATTTATGGTTATTCAGTTTATTACATCATTATGGTCAAATTTTATCACATTTATGTTTAGTGGATATTTTGCATTTGTGGTTAAAAGTTATTACATTTATGGGCAATTTTTATTACATTTATGGCTGGTACATGGCATTTATGTTTTTCTGATTACCTTAATGCACGAAATTTTCGCAAAACGAACGTGGCTCTGAACCCACTCCACAGAAGTTTTTTTAAACTTTGCAAAAAGTTGCATCTTATCATGCTTATCACAATTCGATAATAAAAAATAGGGGTCACCCAGCTCGTTTTTGAGTTATAAGCGCTTAAAGCTAAAATTAAGGGTGTTTTTAGCAGGTCATATTATTCCTGTGGTGATCTGTTATGTAAAATAGATGATTGCAACTTGTTTACCAATAATTGGGTATTTGCATGTTCCCATTATTGTAGCATCACTTGTTAAACAGTGGTAGTGTTCATCCTTCAAAATATAGCTGTTAAAAAAGTGCTGGAAACTGTTGCCAGCCTCCTGAAAATACTCCTGCTTCATCTGCCGGTGCGCTAGCCAATGATCCATGAAAAGGCCTTTTTTTAGTTTTCCGGACAAAATTATCGTTTAGGAGAGTGGAAATGACTGGTGTGTTCCACCCCTCTAATCAACCCCTCCTGCAATTATCAAACTTCAGAATGGCACCTGAAGTTTTGGTGCAGTCAATACCCACTAACAGCACTTGAGGGCATGTGGACACCTCCCATACCCGGTCACTTTTCTTAGCAGTGACGTTGGACTAAGTATAGGAATCAGTAGAATAGAGAAATTAAACTGCTGGCGGCCGATCTTTTGTCTTGGTGTCTTATTTATCCGTGAAGTGAACGCGAACCAAAAAGGGCAGTATGGATGAGAAGGAACTGGGGCGAGACGAGGGAAAAACAATTGCTCTTTTCACGGTTAACTTTCCTCATTTGCATTACAACGTAATTCAACCTGGATGCCAGGCAATTTCGGGCAGAAACTACAAAACTGGGATTGTGGGTGCCTAGCAGTCGATTACCAGCCGCCGTCACGTTCAGGAAAGGAGCCCGCGCTGCTCGAGAGAGCGGCGAGAAACGAACCTTGTAAGTGTCACGCCTATGTCTTGTTCCAGTCCCTTTTAGTCTGAAACTCTCCCTTCCTGATTTCGAGAGAAAAAGACTACCAGTGGTCTAGAGAGAAACAGAAGTAGGCGTCCGAGTGTCCTAACACTCAGGTATGATTCCAGCCAGATGAACGGAACACTTACTAACCTCTCATACAGACATCTCACTTGATTGGACCAAGGGTGCCCTCCTGTGGGAGGCTTAATATCACATTCACACATACCTCAGTTTAAAAATGTTCTTTTTTATTATTTCATTATCGTGCAAGCACAGTTATTATTTTATGAACATAAAATTAAGTTTACCTACAAGATGTCACTAAAACTAGAGCACATGATAAACGGAAAGCTCACAGTAATTTACAATGCTGATTTGTAAGCACAAATTATGACTATCAAACATGATTTTTATGAGCTTAAATTACCAAATTGTGGGTACATTTCAAGTCTAAATTCCATTTTAATTCATACTCTCTTAGCTATATGCCTTCCATGGAAGAACATGTTTGTACCTTCAACTCAGTGACTAAGAGCTGAAAAACAAGAGAAACTTGCCTATTTACATTATGAACACTCATATTTTGTGAAAAGCGAGTGCAGTTATTTTTCCAAGAGTACTCTTGGTAATGTTTACCTCTATACTCAAAATTAATTGAAAATAACAATATTATTTACATGTAATTGATGGGAAAAAAACAATGTACTGATTCATTAATTCTTATGAACACAGAGAAAAAGAAATTACTAAATGAAGTTGGATAATCCAAATATATAACAATATGTAACAATGAAGTGGAAAAAAAATAATAACAGGTTAATTTATTTCCTGTTGAAAACTGCAACAATACACCAATTGCAGACAAAATTGTCTTGAAGAGTGCTGGATATTTTTGCTTCAGTATGCCTATTCTCATTTAACATCCATAAAAACACTATATATGCACTAATGCATACTTCTTAATAAATCTTGTTTTTCATTAGTTTGAAGAAGGGAAGCTCTACACGTACCAATCTTTCTTACCCCAGTCCAACTTAATTCCACCCCCCCCCCCCCCCCCCACCACCACCCCACTGCCTTTCAGCCCAGAGTTCTCCCTTAAAAACTAGTACATATCCTGCAGGAAAATTCTCAAGAACATTGCTGGAAGGATTTTCTTAATCTTCATGTTCATCCTGAAAACAAAGGGAGACCAACTTTAGAATGTATGTACCAATATACTACATATACACAGGGGAGCAGGGATGGCGTGGTGGCGCCTCCCACGACTGTCACCTGAGTTTGATTCTGGTCTGGTGCCATATGTGTGAGGAGTTTGTTGTTGGTTCTTGCCTTGTTCCGAGGGTTTTTCTCCAGGTTTTCCCATTTTCCTCCCTCCACAAAAACCAACATCTCCAAATTTCAATTCCAGGATAGAGGACTCGCATGAAAACCAGCTAAGGCTGATGTGGCTTCCTCTCTAAATATTGTAATTTATTCTACACCGCATTGAGATATTCACCCAAGAACAATGTCAACTCGGCGTGCAAAGAAAGCCCATGGCTAGTGGATTTTCTAGTGGATTTTCCAGTGGGCCTAGTAGATTCTGTCTTTCACCTGCCTGATGGGCAAGTGGAGTTTTAAGCATAATTTTAAAGGAAATTTAATTACAGAAGTTTCGCAAGAGACGAAATTTAGGGGGGCTAGTGAAAATGACTTTTGAGCTACTTCATCATACAGTAGTCCAGGCAAGCAAGAAAATTGTGTGGTTTTTTTTGCACCCTGCCACTTTAATTGACAAATAAAGATTTGTTAATGATATTCTATTTTTCTTTACCTCTCCAAAGCTTGGCTCTCTAGATCTATGACCAGCAGCCTTTTTCACTCTCAGTTCAATCCTAGAAATGAACAAGAAATACACTTAATTTCTTAAAGAGAAGTCTTTGTCCCACAATGCCAGGGTTTTCCTGTTTCCACTCCATTAAGCGAAAAGTATGGGATCCTAGGCTGTCATATGGTTACACCCATTATTTATTTGTCGGTGCCCACTTTCCCACCTGGTGGGGGTGTTGAAGCACCTCATCCAGGAACACAGTACATCATCCAGGAACAAAAAATCATAGCCCAGCCCAGAGATCAAAGCCTGACTGTTCGTTCCGGACTCAGTGTACACTCTCCCTCTCCCATTAGACATCTAGTTTATACCTAACTCTATAGCCCTACACTAGTATTTTTTTTATATCACAACTCTCATTTTCCATCGGTGATATAACCACCACAATATTTTGACAATCCATGAGTCAAATTACCTGTGTCTTTTATGTTTTCTCTTCTTGTGGGAACCTAAAAGGAAAAATACAATTTTTTCATTGAAAATTTGATGCTGTTTAACATGGCCAAAATGTGTAATATGCTTGTAACTTGGAAAAAAAACTGGAAAGCTACCTGGTAGTATTTTTCACTCTACTTTTACAAGAAAAAATTTAAAGCATTGAATAATAAGAATAAATTAATGCTCAAACAGATAAAAGTTTGAATACTGTTTAACAATAAATTATAAAGGAATTACAAGACTGCAAGTTCTTTGATGACAGCAATATGCACCAACTACATGTAGGAAATGTGTTTTGCTTTGGGAAAATGTCTCTTGTAAAATAAATTTTGTTGCTTGAAGCTCTTTGTTGTTTCTCTTGGAGTAGGCATTAATTAAAGCATCTCACCTTTGTGAACACGCCCAATGTGGCCATGTTGATGATGGATTTGGTCCGAGTGAGATGGCTCCTCTAAAATAATGATCACATTTGAGGGTAAATGCATGATTGTGTACTCCTACACATAACCAAGGAAATTTCAAATATCACGGATATTGCAGGGAGCTTTTCTTAAAAAAAGCCTATAGTATTTATAGTAACTCACATAAACAAAATGAAACAGACCAGAGAGAACTTGCCTTAAAAGATTTCTAATTAACAAATAAGCATCACATGCAGAAAGTTGTGCATGGAGCTAGTGGATTTTCAGTCAGGCTGTTGGATTTTGTTCTTCATTAATGGTTTTCTTTGCACCCTGATAAGAATCATTCCCAGTTTTGGAGGATCAAATTCCATGCATGCTATAATAAGTACATATACTCAAGTTCAAAGTTAATTACTTTGTTGTGTTTGTGCCCAAATCTTCTCATATTCAGATTTTCTTTCAAACTTTTCCTTTAGTTAGATAATGACCAACTCAAGTCAGAAATGAACAAAAAAAAAAAAAAATTAGGATGTCACTAATTTTGTTTTGGGGTAAAGCGTTTTGAAGAATGTACATTGTACTGTTTCAAGAAGCTTTGGTCATATAATGTACAATAGGATACCCCTCCTCTGTTTTCAGTGAAACATTAAGTAGTACCGTTCTAGAGAAGGAGAGTTGTTAGTCCTGAACACCTAAATTATTACAAAAATTCAACTGCCAAAAGAAAAAGTGGAATATTTAACACTGCTCACATCCCGTGTTTTTTTTTTTTTTTTTTTTTCCTTCATTAAAAAAACAGAGAGAATCAGTAAAGGAAGTGATCTGTGAAACTGTAAAAAGAAAAGGGGGGGGGGGGAGGGAGGGAGGGGTCACTAGAGTAAACTTTAGGCAAAGTTAACTCAACCTGTACAAGCATTTAAATTGTGTCTATTTCTTCCTTAATGCATGCATGCGCTCCACACATGACATGCTGTGACATTGCAGCATGAGCTTTGTGCACAGTAAGGACGCATACTGGTATATACAATGGGTGCGAAAGTCTTAATTGTATAGGCATGCACATACCACATTTGTCTCCGGTCAAATAAGTCTATGTCACAGCCCCCCGCCCCAATAGAAAAAACCAGAGAGTGTCTTTCAGGAGGGCAGCTGTGATACAGGCTACCTATTAATAAGCAGTGCAGTGTCATTCTACTTACTTTTTTCAGGAAGAGGTTCTGTCAGGCCTCCTCCAGCTGCAATTGCCTAATAACACAAACACCATTACAATGAAAGGTCTGGTTCAAAGACTATAAATCCCCTATACAGCCTTGCCCTGTCAAATAAGCCTTCCTTTTCTGGAACAAGAAATACACTAAGCCAACAAGGGTGCGAGGTTGCCTACAATATTTGTGAGCGTTGCAAGAAATATTACAAACAACAAAATATAGCAATTTAGAATAATTAGACACTTAACGGATCAAGCTCAGTGCAGATTATCAGTTTAAACTGACAATCTGCTGACATTTTGAGATCTGGTGACAGCTATATCACTGAAGAATGTCACAAAATGCTTATATCTGTGCTTAATGCATGGCAGTGAAAAAGGAAAAATAAGCATGCAACCAACAAATCCCTCTTATTTCACAGTTATAGTGATGACAAATGCACTTACCGCATGTGATGTTATGGATGACTTGGAGAAAAGTCTCTCTGCATCTTTGAATTTTCTGTTTCTTCTTTCAACTTTTGTGTTGGTAGTTCTATAAATATAGAGTCATTTTAAGCTTGAGTTCAAATCCACAGGCTTGATTGATACCTATGTACTACATACATGTATAGGACTGAGCAATACTCAGTTTAGCTTACTTATTTGTGAGTAGTCTGTCCCATCCTCTGATTATGTTTCCATAGAGCTGTGTATCCTCCAAATAGCTTCCTTCAAAAGCATATATCTGTCGCTCGAGATTGGCAAGACTTTCCTAGTAATCAATAACAGAAACATGGGGAAAGAAACCTCTTAGTCTAAAGCAATAGTAGCAAAAAGATAAAAATTGTCTATTTTTCTTGGCTATGATCATTCCTCACATGTATCGTGACTGAGATTCAACACAAAAAAGTCAAGTATAGATCAACATCCAAAAATTTAAACAGTTTAAAATTTTTTCAGGTAACAGATAACAGGTAATGGGTAAAGGAAAACAGGTACCTGGTAATTCCTTCAGAATACATTGCAAAGTTTTAGCTTAACCATTATTGACAGCTAAATGCAAGTTACCAGGTTAGGCTGTTTAGGGTTAACTCCCACTAATGGTAATGACAACACAATATAGTCTCTAAAATAATTACCAGTCAAATTATCCTTTACCAATTACCTGAATAAAATACTGTGCAAAATTTATCACAGAATCTCAAATTATTTTGTCGCTCTAACATACATTTTCCAGACATATTTCAAAATCTCATGGTCTCCCAGACATGTTGCCAAATCTCCTAGATGAACGAATAGATCTTTAGATCTCTTAAAGTATGTTACCATTTATTTTCATTTATTTGGGCAATTTTAGGGCCTATAATGGGATGTTTTCTAGGTTTTAAGGTTAAATCAACACTGCCTCATCTGTTCCACCTTTTTTCTTAATATAAATTTACACTCCTTTAAAAAGTTACCAAAAATCAAAAATATGGTTTTTGGGGGATGTTGGACAAATTATGGTCTCTGAAAAAAATTATACAGAAAATATAGAATTAAACACAAGGTGCATAATTTGGAGAGAGTTATTCACAAAATTGGAGCAAACTCTTAAACGACCTGGTTATATAGTACCATTTACCAAATAGGGATTGGAGATTTCTGCATTCTAAACTGAAATTCTAGACAAATTATCTAGCAGTCAGTGAAATTTAAAGGAAATTCCCACATTCTCTTTGAATTGGCTACTTTCCTGGACCCCGCAAAACAGTCCCAGACAGGCCACATAAAGATATCTTACAATTCAAAAATAAATCTTACAAGGGAAAACCCTTCCCGAATGATCAAAGTTGCAAATCTCTACAACGGCTAACGCAGTGATAGAAGTACACAGGAATCGAAAACTGTTGAAAAAAAAATCATATTCAAGGAATAATCGTCACATCATATGTGAGTGTTGATCATTTTTGAAGACATATTTGACGATAAATCCAGTAAACGTGTATATTTTTGGGCGCCCAATCGCTCTGACGTCATGGATGTATCGTTCGACCATCTTTCTTAAGATTCAACGCAAAAAACGAACAAAAACTCAAAAGGGAAGCACATGGATTGATCATAAGAAATAAGTTGAGAGTTTGACGACAACTTACAGCGATCTCTGCCCTTTTCTTGATGAGTTCGGCCAATTCTGTTCTGGTATCTGTCACCTTGTTTGGTGCCGCCATTTTGTCTTGCATTTTGGGCTTTCCCGGATGTACTCATCTCCATATCCCAAAGAATGACGGGTAAGTTTTCGCGCGTTCGTCCAAGCGATGTAGCGCGTCCGGTTTAAACTGTAGGTACCTAAACCCCTATATAAAAGTAAAACTCATAGAGCTGGCTATCAAACTATATATGACAAGAATTTTGAAATAAAATGAATTTTTGAATTTTCTACGACCTACATCCTTTGCTTAGACGCGATGTCACGCGAGACACCTGTAAGGGTGCTCTAAAGGTATACGGTAAGCCAGACAACCTTAGTCTCCCAAATCCTGATCCGAGGACCCCGTTTCACTACATGGAGCCTACAAATAGAAAATTTAATGACTGCACTAAAGAGGTTTTGGTGGATCTACAAGCTGAGGACAACAGCACATCGAGGGAAGAGTGCTGACTAATTTAAAACAAGACCATAAAGATTGTGTATTTTCAAGGACGGAAATAGAACAACTACCAACGACCCAGTGATTGATAACATTAAAATCCACATATAACTTTCTTGGTATGAAAATTCTGGTGTTCATTTTTTGTGCTCTCTTGCCTCTCTTTTTTTTTCGGTAGTTTTGATTTTTCACGATTTTCCTAAAACGCAAAAATCGCAAAAAAAAAAAAAATCCTTTTCGCTTGAAAAATTGCCTTCCTTACAACTCCCCTATTACCTTGCCAGTAGAGCCGCTTCGATCTTTCTTAGATCTAGGAAAGATCGAAGCAGCTCTGCTACCAGGGTACTCCCGTATATGCAACAACACTTCCGGTAGCGGAAGTGAACATCAATTTTAATTTAGGGTCCAGCTAGATAAGATGGTCTCCGGTAAGCTGCCAGTAGCAAAACCCTATTTGACAAACTAATGATTCCCTTCATTGAGGGTCGTACAGGGGTATTCTCGTGATGCGTGATTAGCTGATCTTATTTTCCGTGAAACTTTGATTTAAAAAATTATTCTTCGTAACTCGTGACCTGAAGGTTTTGCGTGACCCGTGAAGAACCTGAATTATTAACCGATATTCGTGATTTTACCACTCTATTCTACGTGATTTTGTGACGTAAGTCCTCCGAATGGTCAGGGTCGTCTATCGAGAGTGACTTAGGTATGCGATTTGCAATATGGAGCCTTGAAATAACCATTCGCGATTTTGCTTTCTTCAAACACTGTTTCTAATGTAAGAACAGGTTATTAAAAAGAGTATCTTACTTGCCTATTTTCATGATTCGGGATAATGAAATTTTTATTTCCCTGATCCGTGATCCTCAAGTTTTTTCCGTTCGCGAACCGTGCCAGAGACCCCACCTGTACGACCCTCTTCGTTTGATATCTAAATTGGCTGTCTGGCTCCAATAGCCAGACAACCGGTAATTTTTCTTTCTTTCAAAATGTACTTTAATTGCAAGTACGAGTACAATAAGGCTTGTTGTCACTGTTCATTACACAGCTCAAACATTCAAACACTCAACATCGCCGGAAAAGCTGTCAGAGTTTGCTGAATTAGAAGGCTACCGCCAAAATTAAAAAATATTAAGATAGATTAAAAAAAAGCCCCCAAATAGAGAAGCACTACAATGTAAATCTAAATCTTATTTATAGTGGTCATGCACTTAGCTATACAAGCACTAGGCTAAGCTAGTTTGCAGGCGTGCCACTGCAGCAAAGGAAACAAATATTTCAAATAAAAGCAACATAGTTAAAAATCCCCCGCCAGTAGGCTGGTTGTCCAGCGGCACTCCGCTGTAGTCGGTCGGTCAGCGGCGTTCATTGTTGTATAAAAGCCCGCGCGATCAGCCCTCATTCGTCCGCCATCTTGGTTGTATCTAGTTCTCGTTACGGGGAGATTTCGCTTGCATTAAAGATAAAGCTTACAGTTCGTCGGGGCCTAGTGTGTGTCCATTTAGACTACTGGCGCCCACGATATACATCATATCTGACCGTATTTGCAAAAACATGCCCGAAAAGAAATCAAGGCAGCTCAAGGGGCCCAAGTGGTATGTTATGATATCCTTGGGAAGATTGGAGAGCGCTCACGAAACTAGAGTGGCAATTCCGGCTGCGCCTCGAGCAATTCTTACTAATCTTCCTCGGTGTTCTCCAAACTTCCTGCGTGCATGTGCGTCAGAACTCTATGATGATCGATGCACGTGAAAGCATGAATCAATTGTTAACTCTCTGTTCGAGTCTGTGTTGTTCAATTTACAAGTAATATTAATTGTACAAGATATTACATAAATTTCATAGGTTTTTTTTTTTGAAAAGGGACGATCTCAAGCCTATTTTCAATGTTAAACTATGTTTCCTTGGAATTCCATAAACCGGATTTTATAAGATGTAATTATGTTATAGTAAATGTACACCGCGCTAATAGAACCATGATAGCTTCTTTAGTGGATGTTAAGAAGGCTCCCTATAGTTTTATGACTGCATCCGCCATGAAAATATAAACGTAACCCTTTTGTTACCATCTGAAATACGATAGATTGGTGTTTCCGTAGACAGAATTGATGATTGTTTTGCTAAATTGTACTGTGTTAAGTTCATGTTGTAAAATTTTGTAACCTTGACCGTGCCAGCCCATTAGAGGTTCGCACAGGGGGTCTCTGGCACGGTTCACGAACGGAAAAAATAGCGAATCACGGATATCAAAATTTCATTTTCCCGAAGTAAGTAAGTTTCTCTTTTTAATCACCTGCTCGGAAAATAAAACCAGCTAATCACGCATCATGAGAATACCCCTGTGCCGTGACCCTCTCATTAGGCCGCCACAGGTAGGCACATTTAACAGCATTGCCAGTAGCAACGATTTCCTGTATTTAACCAAAATATCGAGACCACTGGCAAGATTTACTTTATCTGGGTCAGTAGGCTAACATGACTGGCAGACGATTCGGTCCAGCTGTTCATTAGTCATTCAACACTGCAAATCACTTCTTTCTATCATGTAACGTTGTAGTTTCAGGAACAAACCTAAGTTAGGAGCGCAGGTGGGCAAGGAATTCCTGCCACCACATACACCTTCTTAGGAATATCTTTCACCAGAGCTCTCATGGGCTCCTGATATTCATTATATTAAACGCGCGAGTGCGGCTTGCCTAACAACAATGAAATGCTATAACTGTGTTCTCATCGGGCATTTCAGGCCCCGTCTACTCTACGAGGAGAAATTTGAAAAAGGAGGTTTCATTCTGAAAATGCATCGAATGTTTTCCGTCCACACTATACGCCGGAGAAATTTGAAAACGCAACAATACTCGCCGGTCATTTTGGATTTGTGTTTGAGGAAAACTCAGACAGAGAAATCATATGATTACCGTGACGTCATCGTTTTCGAAAAGCTCCGTTTTCAAAATGTTTTCCGTCTACATTAAAATGCAAAACCGGAGGTTTTCAAATTCCTCTGGTTTGAAGAGCGTTTTCGAAAAGCTCCATTTTCGAGACGGGTTAGTGTGAACGGTAGGCCTAACCTAGAAAAAGGCCTAGAAATCATTAAAGCTGTGTTTTCAATTTTCTCTGGCATAGTGTGGAGGGGGCCTCAAAGGCGGGGCTTCAAAACTCGCAGGAGGTCAAATAAAAATAAAACGATACGGGAAAGGGTTGACTCCAACGGTTAGTATGGGAGACGGAGTCTCCGGGTCATGGGCTTCTGTTTCCACTTAATTGTCTGCACCCGCTCACAAGAAAATTCAGAATAACTTTCTGATATTTTATGAAGTCAGCGTGACCAAATATAGCAAAATTGTTCGTAAAAATTGGCAGAATAATTAGAACAATTCTACTTTACTTGGCGCTTTTTTCCGGACAATCTATAAGACCATCTTTTACGACGACGGGATGGAAAGACAAATTTTTAAACGCCAAGAAACGTTCAGCACAAGCTCTATGTTATGTTCAGCACAATCTCTATGTTATGTTCAGTTTGAATTATTTGTTTCAGTTGTTTGCTCGGCCCCACTAGCACTTGTGCTATAAACATTGCCGAGGATAAATAAAGGTTATTTAATTTTACTTTTTTCATCCTTTAAAACTTATCCAGCCGAATTTGATGTACTGTTACTCTTACTTATTCTTACCTATTTAGTTTCGGTTTGAAATACAAACATTCTACGCGGGCTAAATCTATAAACTGAGAACGTACGTTAGAGATGCTTGAAACTTTTAAGTTCCAATAGCAAGATATTTGCAGCATACTGTTCTAGTTTCCTCTCTATGTCGCCCTTAAACTTCCTTTGCTTTCCTGAGCCATTGTTATACTATGTATCAGTTCGCGTCGCCTCGGATAAGAAGCATATCATGCAAACTATGCCGATAAGAAGAAGAATACCAGGTAATTTAGGTGATATGAGTTCTGCAAGGTGGTAAAGTTTATATTGAACAATTAGATTATAGCCGGATTGCTATCACGTGATAGTCGGTTGACGAGGGCGCCGCCCGAGTCAGCTTATTTATTATTTTTTATTGGTAAAGCAGGTTGGGGAACTGACAAGACATTAAGTCCTGATGTTATCACGCATAGAAATCGAGAGCGCATAATTTAATTGTTTTAGTATAAATCTACTAGTCGTTCAAAACTGGAACAAAATACTCTTCACAGTCACTTCGTGAAAACACAAAGAAGTGGCCGCCAGTTTGTTAACAACTGCACACTGTTACGCTACTCGCTATAAAAGATTATATAATAACCCAAGTTATTCTCGCATTTTGATTGGTTCTCGCCTATGATCTATTAGAGGACAGACGCACGATTGACGTCATCATTTCAAAGTTTTTCCCTCTGTGTTTTAAAATGGCGGAAAGTTTTGAGAATTTAGATAATATTTTACATGACTGGGCAAAAGATAAGGTACAAGAAAGTCTTGTTTAGGCATTGAACAGGTACCAGAAGCATAGTCTAGCAGGAAGAATAAAGATAAAGTCGTTTCTGTTTTAGAAAATGACTCAGAAAAAATACTACAGCAGTCTCAGTCGGCAGTCGAGCGAGACTAAACCAAACACAAAATTGGTCTTGGTAAGCCGAAAACCATTGCTTTATCTCGAATTTAACAACCCCAATAAACAAAATGTTTATGAGATTAATTTATTTAAAACATTGAACTTCTCTCAGTCTCAAAATAATTGTTGCCACAGTGATTGTCTGGCATGAAACATCAAAACCACTTCTTAAAATCAGTTAAAATAAGCACATAACCTTGCTTTCTGATGCGAATGTTCCAGTCCGTTTCATGGCACAGCAGCGAGCAAAGTATAGCTCACTAGAGCTCACGGCCAACTGCATCGCAGCTAAAAGGTGTCTCCGACACTATTTCAAACTGATTTGAGAATCACCAACCACAGAGGACACAAATTTCCACCATCACTTACGCTCCTTTCATTCAAAACTCGAATCGAATGGCCTCCAGGTTGACCGTAACCGCAAGTTTTCCGAGCGTAGTTTTTCAACTCCTGCAATATTCGAGGCAACATCTAAGCTTTTCGGCTCACAGAGATGCTCTGATGGCAAAAACTGACTTGACTTATCCAGCATTTTCTTTAAGATTTGTAGATTTCGCAGTTCAATTCAGCTTTCGCTGTAAGTTTTCATTCCACGAGAAGTAACGCTCGAGTCAAGTTTGATAGTGGCGTGATTTTCCTGGACCAATCACAATTCTTTGCCACGCATAGCAACCAATGAGATTGCTTCAATTTGTATAGACAGTAGATTACGTCAAATGGCTTTTTTCGTGTTCGCCATAGTGGGCTATGGCAAGCCGTTTGTAGCAAAATTTAATCCTTGCGATATATGTTTAATCCTTTAAATAACGGTTTTATTTAAAGATAGAAAAAGGCATTCTATCCAATGGTAAATAAAATTTTTGGTTCAATTCAATCTTTTAATTTTCACGATTCAATCCAATACCTGGAATATTGATTCAATCCAATACCTAAAATATTGATTCAATCCAATACCTAAAATATTGATTCAATCCAATACCTGGAATATTGATTCAATCCAATACCTAAAATATTGATTCAATCCAATACCTGGAATATTGATTCAATCCAATACCTCGAATATTGATGCAATCCAATACCTGAAATATTGATTCAATCCAGTACCTCAAATATTGATGCAATCTTCCTGGGCCGAGCGCGGCCAACAGGAACAAGAGTAACTGAGCACTAGAGAGCACTGAAAACATGGCGGGCGAAGGAGAACTAGATTTAGAAGTTTAGTTTCCTAAGTTTCTTGCAGACATCTTGGATAAAACGGAAATAATGTTTGGGAATTTTGACTCAGAAGTTGCAGAAGCGCACGCCGAAGTTCTTGATCAAACCATTAGTGTGCTTAGGTAAATGAGACATTGCTACAACCGAGACACAAGGGACACGGAAAATTTAGATTCCATTACTGCCGCTTTTGTAGATGTAAGTTAACCAATTTTTATGTGACAAACATATTTGTTTATTAAAAGCTGTGTGTGCTAGCTTTTTGTGGCAAATAACATAAACTGTGGCAAATTTTGCTACCACATTGGTCTTTGGTATTGTGCATATTTCTGCTGTCCAATCATTACTGGCACACTAAACTTTGAACTGTAAACAAAATTTTTGCTGTGCCGTGTGCACAGTCGAACATGTTTCTCACAAAAACTGCTTGTGTAAACCTGGCTTTAAGTTATTTTTGAAATAAGAACCTTTACATTTTACAAGACAGCAATCATTGAACATTGGGATGTGTTTTAAGTTTTTCAATGTTGTTGTCTCATGTTTTGCATTATTTAACCCACACGTGGTACTTCTTTCGTAAAAACGATGTTTTTCTTGATATTCTATGACAAACATGGCACCAATTTGTTGTGAATAATATTGGGTACCAAGGGCTCAAGGCTAACACTACTGCCAACTAGCCACACATTTCAGTTTTGAATAGTAGATTTTGCACTTTCACTAGCCATTGTGACAATCATGATGGAATGGAGTACTGGTCTACTGGATGAAAACAAAATTGAGAATTATCCTGACAAAGTAAAACTGAAGAGAATAGAAACTAATGAAAACAGGGAAACTATGAGTGGATTTCGTGGAAATAATTGCCTTAATAAGCATATGATAAATATTTAACTATTAAAGGGAGATAAAAGAAAATGGCAACACTGATAAAAGTACATCAGAGATTGAACATAAGCATATTCAAGAAAAGCAGGATTCGTGTTTGTGGGAGTGAAATTTTCTTAGTGATTATTATTAACATTTTAGATGCAACAAGAAATGTCCAAGATTGACCACTCTTATAAAAAAGTCAGTGAAGCTGTGTATGAAAAAGGCTGGCTGGTGCAAAGTTAGTTTTGGCTAGTGACATGAGTCCTGTTAGTAGCCATTACGCCAGTGCACCAAGAGGTTAGTCTTGTGTCCTGGGTACTTTTGAAAATAAGATAACAAATTAACCTTGCAACATTTTAATATCTGTTTTGATAAGCACCTGAAAAATCTACAAGGCAGAGTAGTGCACATGGCAGTTATCAAATGCCCTGATTTCTCTTCAGTTTAGTTGTGTTGCTAGAAGTTAGGCATTCTGTAATTCAAGCAGTTTCTGAGTTTTGTATATCAATGAAAAGGAAGATGAGAAAATAATTTACTTGATACAGGGTGAGGTTTTCTGTTGTGAACTGAGTTGCCAAAATACTTTAAGGGCCATAATCTTCTTTACCCAGCCCACACATACGTAGTATTATGCAATTGTCAGTTGCCCAAGTTTAACAGTCACTAGTTCTAGAACCTCTTGGAAGATGTCTACTCCTATTTGACTTGATTATCTTAAGGGATCTAGCCTTTCCAATACAAATGACTGCACTGAATCATGTTGTCCCAGGTCAATTTCTTCAACTACAACATTGTTATCACTGTCCAATGGAGTTGGACCATCAGGATCATCACCATAGTATTCAAAATCATATGACTTTCCATTTGAAAGGGGGTTTTCAGGCTGCATCATATGATTAAGCCACATTTGGTATGGCAACCAGTTTTTTTTCTGTTCTTACATTTTGGTGGTTGAAAGCTTCAGTGAACTGGCAAAGAGCAAGGTTTATCCTTGGTTGAAAAACTAAGTGTAAGGTGGAAAGATGTACTGAATTATCAGTGTCCAGGATGCCTGACAATTGCATACTACAAAAAGTGTAAAAGTTCAAGTGGGAAGCACAACGGAAACATCCCTCCACAATCTTTCAATTCGTTGGTTGTGTCGATGGCCCTGCAGTGAAGCTGCCCCTCTCCTCTCTTCTAACCTGCTCCATTGTATCGCACACACCAACGTTTTCAACACCATGATCTACTCGTACTCTGGAAGGCCAAAATTCTCCGTCTCTCTTAACGGCATCCAGAAACAATTCAAGAACTGTTTCTGCTTTATTGTTGGCACTACATTTCAAAAACATTATTCTCCGAGAAAATCCGTCTATACAGCCGAATTAGTATTTTCCATCGGATCAGAGAGTGATGTCCATCCAGATGCCAAAGCGAATTTACGCACCCCATCTCAAGACAGTATTTTGGGGATCTAATTTTGCTAGCCTTTCTCTTATTCTTCTCCGTTGAACCCGTAACCCAATGGACTTAAAGAAACCTGCAATGAAATTATATCCATACTCTTGAATGATTTCGGTTCCTTATCAGGTAAGCTGTTGAAACCCCTCATATCTTCTCAGCCATACTCTGTCAATCTTCTGTGAATTGTCCATCTCCAAACTCCAATCATCTTTGTTATCGTTGTACAGATGAATCCTAGTCCTCAAAGTTCCTCGAGCACCTCAACAGGAATTTTACGAAATGGTCTTCCATGATTCCAACTTCTGAGTCAAAATTCTCAAAAATTATTTCCGTTTTATCCAAGATGTCTGCAAGAAACTTAGGAAACTAAACTTCTAAATCTAGTTCTCCCTCGCCCGCCATGTTTTCAGTGCTCTCTAGTGCTCAGTTACTCTCGTTCCTGTTGGCCGCGCTCGGCCCAGGAAGATTGCATCAATATTTCAGGTATTGGATTGCATCAATATTCGAGGTATTGGATTGAATCAATATTCCAGGTATTGGATTGAATCAATATTTTAGGTATTGGATTGAATCAATATTCCAGGTATTGGATTGAATCAATATTTTAGGTATTGGATTGAATCAATATTTTAGGTATTGGATTGAATCAATATTCCATGTATTGGATTGAATCGTGAAAATTAAAAGATTGAATTGAACCAAAAATTTTATTTACCACTGGATTGAATGCCTTTTTCTATCTTTAAATAAAACCGTTATTTAAAGGATTAAACATATATTGCAAGGATTTAATTTTGCTACAAACGGCTTGCCATAGTGGGCAAAGGCCGGCTTTCGAGTTATGTTGAAAGATTTTGAAATAAAAAAAAGCTTTATCTGTAATAGTTTGTCTCGTTATTATATAAAACAAATAGATTCCATGTTGCCGTGCGTCTGTTCAGTAACAGATCACAGAAGACGTCAAAATGTGGTAAGAACGTCAGTGACACACTCGGCTATCGCCTCGTGTGCCACTTTTTGTTCTTACCACATTTTGACGTCATCTGTGATCTATTACTGAACAGACGCACGGCAACATGGAATCCATTTGTTAAATAGATAGTGAATGGCGTAGCCAATCAGAGAACGACATAGAACGCTAGTAGGTAAATACTAATATCATTTGGTTTCAGTGTGCGTTTGGTTTCTTCAATGCATATACGGTAAGTAATGTTGGGCACATTTGTTTGCATTTTTGCGCATCTGATTCCTTAAAAGGCGGCAGCGTGGCCGAGTGGTTAGGGCGCCAGACTTGAAATCCGGAGGTCGCGGGTTCAAGTCCCGCTCTGACCACTTAGCCGGAGTTGTTTCTCGGTAGACCCTAGTTCAACTCCTCGGTCATGCTTGTAAATAGCCAACTGGTCTGCCTCCCGCCGGTTGGGATTTTAAGCCTATTATGTTTAGTTGGTATATTTGTTTCCTTCACTTAAAGTGGCATGCCTGTGAACTAGTTAGGTTTAGCTAAGCGCATTGACCACTATAAACAACAACATTTGAATTTTTTGGAAAACACAGCTAAGTTAAGTAGTTAAGAAACAAATGCTGTTGTAACTTCTTTCGCAGAGCGTGTGGGATACAGAATCTGGTTTATGTGGTCGAGCGCAGTGAATGTGCTAGAAGTTAATGATAGCGTACCTTAGGTTAGAGTCAGTGGACAGACTTAATCTGAACGCTTTGATAAGCATCGTTCATTCTTCGCTGGAGATGTGTGATCCTACAACGACTGAACAAAACTGACCCACTTTTGACTTCCCTTAGATTCCATCAACTTGACCACTTAGTGGTACTAAATGGCAGATTAATTCTTGTCCCACTTGAATTATCGCGTAATAAACAGGAATTCGGTTAGGAAAGCCCACATGTACAGGTAAAGTTCATGTACTTTGTGATGCATTGAGAAAACATTGTCCGAACTTTATGTTATAAATAGACGTGACGAGTTGTTTGCGTCCGTGTCTAGCTGTTCCTGCTTGTAAACCAAGTTAATTCCGTTTGTATATTTCAATTGTAGTCATTTCATGAAAAATCAAACCCAAGTTCCCAAAGGAAGTTTGTATTCAGATAACGAAAGCTAGGACAAAGCGTATCATTTTAAGATTTAGTTTTGTTGCTTTATTCGTGTCCAATAAATCTATTTTGTCGCTGTGCAGAGATTTTTATATACCTCTCAAGCTACTCGCAGCTGAACAGATTCCAGTATTAATATTTTCTTCTTAAAGGAAAGCTGATCAAGTTTATAATTCATAAAGATCGTAAAAGATTACGAACGAAAGGGTACAGAAAAGTAGAAAGGAACATAAAACAATACGGTCCATGTTATTTATCTTGCAATAGAAATGCAATGCATATCATTGCTGTATGCGAATTTTTTCATTGATTTTGATGGTGAGTTTTGTCAACCTCATAGAGAACTTCCTTTTCTTTATTTCACTGAGCACATCTCCCTATACATAAAGGGCGGAACGATGCCCTGAAATTGAAAGCCAAAAATTTATATTAACATAGCATTTTAAATTAGATCATGACCGGTCCTTTTTCATTCCGGAAAACGCGCGCATTAAGTGCCCGGTTAAGTGCTCGACCATTCCCACAACAGTTACCTTTCATTTGTCATTTGCAGAGCCAGAAACTCGATCCTTTCGTGGGAATAAGCAGTTTGATTCCGTGCCATCAATTTAAAAGAGTGATTTAACTCTGATAATCGGTTTTTAAAGTAAACGGCTCTGTTTCGTCACAATTCCTACACGGTATTTCAAACAACACGTGTTTTATTTGTTTACACAACGTTATTGTACTAAAGCTTCCTTAGTTAGCCGTGGATAAATGGCGAAAAAAAATGAAATGTGAAATAATAAAGAGCTCAACTTCCTCCGATATCCTGTTTGCCTGTTCATAAATATGGCATTTAAAACACTTAAAAGGGCATAATCGTGGCTATATTTTCCTTCTGCTAGAGCCGTAACATACCAAGTATTGTAAAAGTTCTTGTGTCAAGTTTGCGTCGAGGATTTGGAAGCTCACATTCAAAAACACAAAAATTGCCTCAGAAACGTGTTATTCAACTGGCCCTCGGGCAAACCTTGAGGAGGCGGATTTTTTATTACCCGGGACAAATGACTTTCTCTTTGCCATTATCAGAATATTCAGTTAAAAATTCTTTAGTCATTTTGATTTTTAATTAGAATAAAAAAATGCTGTCAATTGAATTGATTGTCAGGAGCGACGAGGCTAAGACCCGAAACATTAGCAGCAGTCTTTTTTTTCACCTTTTCGCATATCTTCTGTCGCCGATGGTTTTAATCTTTGACTTTTGGAGACACAAATATTTTGTGCTTTTATGCCAAATAGCTATGGCATTTTTCGGGGCGACAAGGCAGGTAGCCAAAACATTAGCTGCTATATTTTTTTCACTGGTTCACTGCACTTTCTATTACCTATCGTCTGGCTTGTTTGGAGTCAAATATAAGTTTGTGATTATTTGCCAAATTTGTGCTTTGCATGAAACTCAGAAGGTTTGTCGTCTTTTTAGCGATTACGTGCCAAGTGATGTTAAAGTTGTTTATATATGAAATTATCTTCCTCCAAGGCATTATGGGACAGAGCTAAACTGTGTGCAATAAAGAGATCCCCTTATTTTTTATTTTATTTATTTATTTTTGATGTCAAAGCGTTCAAATCAATTTGAAAACGTCTTTTTCATTTCCTGAATTTCTTTTCATGTAACAATGGATTCCTGTCTAAAATTCTTTAAAGACCCTCTGAAAAACCTGTGGAAGATTTGAATCTAACCTAGAATTTTTAAAAAACCCTTGTTCAAAGAATTTTCTAAAATCAAGTTCCTGTTGTTACTATTTAGGAAGTATTAGCGACGAAAAGAAAACAGGAACATTACCCAGCCTTTTCAGTAACGCTGTATGTAGACAAAATCACAGCCAAGTGCCTTTCCCTAAAGCATGGGTCAGAGAATCGCTTAACCGCTATCCAAGATATATTTCTCACGGGAGTTCTTATATGCCAAAGCTACACTCAGTTAAGGGGACATGATGTCTACAGCCCTAAGGTTGGTTTGTTCTTTCTTTAACACTAATATTTCTTCCCATTTACTTGATTGAAAGTCCGAGGTTGATTTGGCTATAAAACCAACATTAATCAAACCTCGAACCTCTCCGGAATGGCCGACGGCTTTTGCGGCTCTTGACATTGCTCAATCTCAAATCTCAGTCTTGAGTTAGTTTGATTCTGAACAAAACCTCGCTGAGTTAAATTTGGTCTCCACGCGCACGATTTTACCGCAGAGCAATTCATCTAGAAATGTTATACAGGTTTGATTTGTTTTCTATTCTCGCCCGCATTACAGCAATCCATAGTCAGAGATTAAAAAGAATTTCCACGCTTTAATGATCTTAAAAGACCGCAGGATAGAAAGCAATTGTGGAACCGAAAAGCCAAAGGCAATTTCTCATCAAAGATCAAAGAGTCCAAAGAGGCAGTGCTATAATTTTTTTGGACACAAGTTAGTCATATTTGCATTTGGTATCTCTTTTCTCTAATGGCTCTACAGTAGTAAATATTTACAAAGATAAGTCAGATTAAAGGTATATAAAATAATGCTATTGACTAAAGGCACTTCAGTTACTATCCACTGCTAATGAAATAAATCACTTATCACCCGCCAGCTTTTATGTTTCATGTCTTGACTTGGCGCGAAGTAAATAACACTGAGGCGCAATTTGAAAGACTACTTTGAACACCTAACAATTTATCAGCTTCTCGGCTGGCGAAGAAACATCAATGCTGAAAAGCGGAACACGAAAGTACTTTTCAGGACCAATAACATCCGGTTTAAACCCTATTATTTACATCGAATGATTGTGCATCAATTTACAACTTTTTTTTCGGTTTGCTTGCCGTCTGCTAAGTGATAATAAGAACCACGCGCTGAATTATTTGCCATTGCTAATTGCTGTGGACCGAACAATAGGCAAACTATAAACGATTTAATTTCAGATAAAACGCTTTCAACAAGGAAGGAAAATAGTTAAGTTTTATGGTCAATCGACGCTATGGGAGCGAAAGTTAAACCGGGTCTATGAGGACTTTTAATGGATTCCCAGGCTGCATAGAGAGGGCTTACCGGCGATGCTAAAACCCATGGCAGCTTGTGAGATATTCTAGCTTTTTCAAAACGATCATTATATTTCCCCTGCCAGGTGGCCGAGGAGACAAAGACAGGTGATATCAAACGATTCCTGTTTTATTGACAGCTGGGTGGAATGAAGAAAAATAGAAAGAATAAAAAACCCATTAATCGACAGCCTCACCACCCATTTTCTTTTGTTGCAAATCCCACGTGTCACTCACAACCTTGCTGCGAATTCGATTGGCTTGTTGAAGCTTAAGTGTCATAGCCCTTTGAAATTGACTCATTCTTCTGTGTGTTTCCTTTCAGATCTGGCCTGCTTTTTAGCACCGCGTCTTCCAAGAGTCAACAACTTGTCGTTCATCACAGCCCCGAAAAAGTAACTTGGCGGGAAAAAAAAGAAATTCCTGCCCGTCTGGTTGTTATCTCTGATTTAATACCTTTAAATGATTAAAAAAACCCTGATATTTCTGGGTGTAATATATATTTTTAAATAATTCAGATTGTATTCGTTTGCTAAATATTTTATCAACGTCTCAAACAGTGTTTTGAAAGTCACCTCAAAGTTAAGTGTGTACGGCATGTCCTTATATTCCGGCGTCGAACGTAAGGCGAGAAGCACAGAATATGCCTCGGAGATCGCGTCTACAGTACAGAAGAAATTATGTAGTTTGTGCAAAATAAGTGGTGCCTCTGTGTGGACTTGATTTGTTCGCACATCTGAGTAATCGCCACTAAACAATGCTTATAAGTATCTCAACGAATCAGATGCTATCAACAAGCTATCTGTTGTTTCGCGAGTAATATAAAATGAAACAGTAATGGGCCTCTCTCGACCAATCACCGGTGAGTTATAACTAAGGCTTACTGACATTTGCTATTAATCTGGCCTCTCGCAGAAAGGTGCACGATTCTTCTAAAACGTCGTCTATTAGGCAAACGAATCGGATGTGCACGAAGGACAACACAGTATATTCTTTCGCAATGAACGCTGATCCTCATCTAGACGAAATGGACATTGACAAATGCGACAAATCGAAACCAAACGGTATAGATATCTTTTCCGCTCCTTTTAAATGATAAAAGTTGTCGATTCGGGACCTTGGGTCCTATGTCTGTTTTTCAGTTACTCCCCTAACCTTCCACCGAACTCATTTTTGAATTTTGTCTTCAAAGGGCGCCTTCTGGATATTCCCTGCAAGGTATGCGGCGATCGATCGTCGGGTAAACACTATGGAATCTACGCCTGCGATGGCTGCAGTGGTTTTTTCAAGAGAAGCATTCGGAGAAACCGTTCCTATACTTGCAGGGCAACAAATGGCAAGGGTAACTGTCCAGTGGATAAAATCCATAGGAACCAATGTCGATCGTGCCGCTTGAAAAAATGCTTCGAGGTCACAATGAACAAAGATGGTAGGCAGATCAATACTTTCTGCTTAATTGCTTTGGGTGTTGGGTGGGGGAATTATTTTAAGACTTGGAAAAACAAATAGTTTTTCGTATGGAATTGATTTTGAGCTTTCCTCTCGAGATATTATGAACTGTTAGCTTTATTTATTGATAACGTCAACACGACTCTATAGAACTGCGAATTTTCTAAATCAACAAGGTTCTTTAATTCGCGTATTTACATTTCTCTTATTAACACCCTCTAAAGCAACCAAAGTCGACCGTTTAATCGTTAATCGGATTCTTCAAGGACACGTTATTTAAATCCGTTTGACTTTCGTGTTCGAAAAGAATGGAAGTCTTAGCCATCTTACAATCCTTCTTGAAGTAACCAACCTCGAATCACTTCGATTTTCAAAGATTAGATGGTAATTTTATTCATTTACTCAACTGAAAAATGGTGTTAAACCTGAAGTTTATAGATAGGTTTGTGTAAACCTTTCCTCAGTTTCATTTAATTTAAGAAAAAAAAAAAAATTCGGAAAAGAAAATTCAGTGGCTGATTCAGTAGCCAAAGTGTTTGTCTGCGGTTCTCTTTTGTGCTCGCTTGCTTCCAGATAAAATCAATTTTCGCTAAAACATTACTTCGTAATGGTTGATTTCTTTGTCTGTGAGCGGACGGCAAAACGAAGCATTATAACAAAATTACGTTAAAAGGACTTTTTCTGTATTCAACATAAAGAACAAGTGATTGATTTTCGAAGCAAACTTTTAACTCCTTCGCGCAGTTGTGGTGCTGAAGTAGAAGTCATTTAAAAGTCATTTTCACGTCGGGTCTCTTTCAAAAACTAATATCTATCACATCGTCTTCTTTTTAGCTGTCGAAAAGCTTTTTACTATCAATAAAATCGCGTTTTAACTTCATTTTTTGAGTAGGCAATCAGGTGGACGCTGTCGCAGATTGACATTTTATATCGGAATAGGTTTCTTTCAAGGTTTTACATTTCGAAAGTTCAATGTGTTCAAATGCCTCAGTGGATCTCGAGAAAGCCTCGGGTAGGTTCCTTAATCAAACATGTTTAAGATATTTTCACAAACAAACTGGAAAGAAATTAACAGCAGCGTCTAATTATAAAATGTTTGGGACTGAATTAAACTGCATTTATTTCTCACACATAATCAGTTAAATTTTCAAGTGCAGCCGGTTCGTTTGTTCAAATGGGATTTGAGTTAATCCTTTCATGATTTCAAAAATGTATACCAGTTCTGTCTTCCCGGATTCGCTTCTAATTCTCTCTTTTTCTTCGATGCTGAAAATGCTGCCAAAATTTGACACCGGATAAAATTAAATTTGAATTTCTTTACACTCTTTGAAAACCAGGTATGGAGAATTTCCTTCACGCAGGAAGCCCAGAGCAACGAGTTTCAATAAGTTCATTAGCTGGCAAAATCGTAAAAGAACGTGTAATTAAGGCCAGAAAGCCACAGGAAATCACTCGGCTTTCAACTTCTGAACTTTTTTCAGCAACAAAAGCGCGAAGATGAAACGAAAGCTTCTGGGCGGATTCTTTATTGCTTTTATAAATGCAATCAGAAAAAAAAAAAAAAAAAAAAAAAAAAATTAAAATCCACCTGTATTAAAATGGTTCACCTTGAGTGGATTAAGTACTCAAGGTATTTCCAATCATTCAAAATTGTGAGATATTGGTACAATTCTGAAAATTCATGTTTAATTCAAAAACGCGTAGAGACAAAAAAACGGAATTGAGAATGTCGCGCGACCCTCCAAAAAGAAACCCATTAGTGCAATGTTTTCAAAATTTACATGGCCAAGGACATTTCATTTTATTTTAATTTAACATGAACGTGGTTTGATATAAGGATTTATACGTCGAAAATATTTCTGTGCTTAGCGAGGTTAAATAAGAACAATTCTGAAGGTGCAATGAATATTATTTTTGTAGAAAGTGCATGAATGCTTGTCAGTAATATAAGAATTGGTTAAACTAAGCATTAAGATCTGTTTGCTGTTGATTAAAACGTATTAAAACACATTGCTCACTGTAATCAGGTTCAGTTAAGGTCTTTTGCATTTTGTTGAATAACGTTACGTTAAGTTAAAGTTCGATTGCAAAGATTTCGTGCAGGAACTAACTGGACTTGTTTAGAGAGCGGGATGCAGGGTCTGTCGTGTGCTTTTATTATCTTATTTTCAATTTTTTTAACCTCTAATTCCGGAGAAACGTTGTAACATTGTAACATTTTTCGTGACTATTTCCTACTTCGTTTTCTTTCTTATCTCATATAGTAAAATACTCTCCGAGCTACAAATATGAAAATTAAAAAAAAAAGAAACAAACAAATATAAGTATCGAAAAAAAAAAACAATAATAATAAATAAACGTTTTCGGTGAAGTAAACCATAAAAACGGATTTACGATTTCAACTGGCTTACTTATTACCCGAAAACAATCTCTCCCTAAAATAAAGATTTATCGCATCACGAACGTCTAAACTTTGTTATTTAAAGATATTGACTCCATAGGAGATAAGTTTTTCTTTCGCATTTCACGTCCTCAAAAACGAAACGAACCAAACAAAATCGTCGGGAAAAGATTGTTTTTAAACCCTTTAATGAGAAAAGATATTACTCAGCACGATGGAAGTTTTTTATCCGCCCTAATTCGTGCTTCGTCCCAACGGTTCGATAGGTAAATGATTTTCCAAGAGTCAAGCTCCTATAATTAAATCACGTTCATGGCAAACACTTAATTCTTTGCACTGAAGTGAACTTGTACCTTGCAAGACGCCCTGGATCACTATTGCGGCAACAATTTTTTACGAGGAAAAAATGACGACATGTGAATTTCTACTACCCGGCAAATCATGATACATCAGCTACAGAAGTATATTATAGTTTAATTTTTAATGAGTTTTTCTTTGTTTCTGTGTCTAAGTTTCATGGGGAAGTCTCCCACCGCGACGGCCTGAAGAAATTCCTTGCTCAAAAGGGAGATAATTCACAACACGACATGTAGATACACAGAGGTACACAAAACAAACATAGACACCAGAGAAGGTCGCATGGCGACTTAACTTGAGTGAGCCGTCTCTTAATGGATGAAGGTTTAGGTTTGTGGCTTACAAAACAGATCAAAAAGTTAAGAAGCAATGAAACGAAAGAACCAGAGAAGATACCTATAAAATTTGGCTAACCGCTTTCGATATAACAAATTTTCCTGTCGATAAAAGTATTGTTATGATACTGTTTTCGAATAAAATTAGTTCAAAGTGTCCTGTGTTATAGCTTTAAACCGATTGGATAAATTTTTTAGTAATCTGAATTTAATAAATGTTCAGAATTTAAGCGATAAAGGTCGACGCTTGTATTAGAAAGTAATAGTTAAGCATAAATCGAGGAAACTGCATTTATTAGTTGCTGAAAGGAAACTGGAGTTTCAGTCTGTAGCACTGATGAGCTAACGACGTTCGACTTGAAGCAAGCAAATTTTATTATTACTTAAATAATAAGCAACAAATTTAATTGTCACGCTTAGTAAAAGCTAGACAGCAAAGTTTTTCCAGGATTTGAGAATTTGCCGGCCATCTCCACAAACACACCAATGAATTAGTCAAGGCATAAACTTTTCGCCAGACATTCACTGAAACCAGACACCCTCTCTTGCACAAAACGGAACACATTTGGAAGCCAACCGTTCCTAAATATTTAATCAAATGGAAATTTTCGGCCAAGTTATCTTCAAATCAATGGTGCGCGATCAATGAACTAGATTTATCACAAATAATTATCAGCGAGATAAGTGCCAGTAGCAATGTAAACGGGCGTTTCCTAGTCCGAATTGTTTTCTTTCAGCTAGCACTTCCCTTGAGTTGAGATTTTATTTTGAATTAGCTTTTTTTCTGTTAATTTCGTCAGTGTTTGGCGCGAAAAAACTTAAGTTCTTTTTATGTGACTGCTTTATCAACTTTTCCCTTGATTTTTGCTGTTAAATTCGATTCTATATATCAAAGATTCAGTTTCGATCATCTTCAAAATCCCTAGCATGCGGCAAAATAGCGCCACATCAGCAGTTTTTATTCTATACATTCCTGAATGTAAACATTTTTCGTAGTCTAAATCGATACACGTGAAATGTAGATAGCAAGATTCTTCGGCCGTTTTAGCCTCTTGATACTAACACCTCTTTAAATGCATTCTGAAGTTCAATTATCAAAAATCTGCCTTCAGAAAACTGGTATCAAACCCGTGATTATCACATTGCGGAGGTGATAATTTAAGTAACAGTTTTCGAAGATTTCCCAGCAGGGAGTCAACATCGCATTAATATTTCATACTGTTTGAATATTTCTCACAGCAGTGAGTTCTCACAAGCTGAAGATCAAACTATCTTTCAACGCAAAACAACTTGCACAGCACCTGCACTCAACCTTTGAATAGAAGGTTCTTGAAAACAGAGCGGGCATCATTTAGTGAAGTAAAATATCATTTTGTCAAAAACCCTCCGAGCTAGAAAGCCACAAGACCACAGAAACACAAACATCCCTGCTTTCTATTTAACTCAGAACCGCCGGCTAAACAGTTTCACCAAAAAGAGAGGATTCCCAAAACATCCCAAATAATTTTTGTTTAATTTAAGTTCATATTTTAATTTCGGAACGCAGTTGTATGGCAAAGAAAAATATTTCATTTTATTACACTGAACTTACTAAGATTCCAATTATAATAATTGGTGACATAAGTTTTGAAAGTTTACGGGAACACGCTTTTATCGGGTATAATTTTATTAATATCAGTTTTGGAATTAAAAAAAATCTGTACTTAATTGAGCGTAATTTTCTTGCATTTTTCCATCATTCTTCCAGATTATAGGCTATGATTTGATTTATCGTGGTGATATGACCTTCCTAATTGACAGAAGATGAATTTTTAATGATAATTTCTTGGGCACGTGGAAGATCAAAAGGTGTGATAAAAAATGTTTTATAACATAGACTGAACACACGCGGGGTTTGGCTCGTGTAAAACTCATTTGTATCTGAATAAGGCATTGTGATTTTTCTTTGGGTGTTTTTAATTTCGGTTTTATCCCAAAATGACCTTGATCATATGGTTTTGTCAGAGGCACGCTTCCTCATTTTAAAACACGATTATTTCTAAAGCAATTACATCGTTGTTTTGATCATTCGAGTACTTTGTTATCGGTTGAAACCGAGACATAACCACTTGGATTGGTTTACGACTCGTTTCTTTTTCAGATGAATTAAAAACAACATGAAATTTAATCAGGGAAAAATGAATTGAATTACGCCTCAACTGAGTACAGCCAGCCAGCCAGCCAGCCAAGAAAAGTAATTAGATCATATTTTCCTAGGATTTTTTGCCATTTTGTAATATGAAAAGACGTTATGGAACTAGATTTTTAGACATGATGACTTGAACAATAAGATTAGCTGAAAAGAAGCCAATTTCATTATGTATAAAACGTCATGCGACAGATACTCCAAATTGCTCAGTAATTCATTAATATTAAGTCCATATCATTGTTAAACGATGTTATAGCACACTCTAAACATAACGGTTAATCCCTCCCTTCTCTTTGAAATTAAAGACGAAGTAAGACTGTCCTTTAAACCAAGGTATTTAGTGTTGGTGGACATGCGGCTTAAAATTTTACTACATAAACTTTTAAAACGTGTGGCTGATTGATAACTTAATATTTGTCAACTAAGTTCAAATTGGTTCTCTTCAAATTGTAAAAGGATGATCACATTTACAAAGATGACAGCAAAGATTAAAGTTTTCGTATCGTGTTTAATGTTTGTGGCAGGCGGCAATGTTTTTTAGTGAAGTTTGTAAATCATCAAAGACTCAAACGAATTATTTTCTTTTTTATCCTCTCCTGCCCACGCGGAATTGCAAATTTCTCGCGTTTGCCATCTGTCACTTGACGTCTCTGTGGGAAAGTGAGTAATTTTGCATTTATGAGGAACTTGAGAATAGACAGGTTTTCTATCACTTTCTGACAGGTTCATTTGACAGAATCAACTTAAAAAATGAAACCCGAAAAGTTATAAGTTTCGTTCTAAGTACCTCTGCGAAGAATAAACCCTTAATGACTGGCTCCAAGGGGCAATTATGTTTCTGCAAGATCCTCAATGTTCAACATTGAGGGTGGAGGGGAAAAAAAATACCCTTATTTCCGTCGGACCAATCATTAAGTGTTTTGTTATACCTCCCAGCTCAAAAATAGTGAAAACTGCGAAAAAATTGTTTGCTTGACGCCGGCTGGCCGACAAATTTGTACACGACCTGATCACGTGCGAGTCGAAAGTTCAAGCTGTCGTTTCCAGTTTTGTTCGCCCGAGGGAGATAGTGAGTTTTGACCCACGACACGTGACACGTTCTCCTCCAATCGGAAAAAATGTATTTGAGTTGGGAGGTATTGTCTCGGGGACGAACAAGTTCTTACATACAGGATCTGACGCTTGGAGTTAACAAGTCTATTAAATTTCTGCAGCTGTCCAGCACGAACGTGGGCCTAGAAGCTCCACTTTACGCAAGCAAAAGATGCTCAAAGAAGCCCAAGACAGAATGGAGATTGTTACCACTGCAGCGCACGTGCAGCACAACGCAAGCGGTTTCATCAACACCTTGCTAGCAGCGGAGACCTGCATGGAAGGCTGCCAGATGCCAGCCAATGATTTTGACCTGGGCTTGGAATTTAAGCCAATCAGATTTCAGTCTGATATTTCAGTGTCTATGTATTATTCCAATCCGGAGGCTGTGTGCGAAGCGGCTGCCAAGCTGCTGTTCATGTCTGTCAAGTGGGCCAGGAATATTCCTTCGTTTATGAGTTTGCCTTTCAGAGATCAGGTAAAGGCGCTGTATACTTTAAAATACCGATCTTATATTTCAAACACTGTTTTCGTGGGCTTATTGTCGTGATTTCTTACTACAAGAGGAATTTTTGTTTTGTTTTTTCGTCGACCAATATTTCCTGTAAAGAAAATTAAGAAACGAAAAGATGATAGAATAAGGATAGGGGATTTGGGGAGCACGGATGGCGCAGTGGTGAGAGCGCTCGCCTCCCACTGATGTGGCCCGAATTTGATCCCGGCCCGGTGTCAAGCGTGGGTTGAGTTTGTTAATGGTTCTCGCCCTGCTCCGAGGGTTTTTCTCAGGTTCTCCGGTTTTCTTCCTCCCACAAAAACCAACATCTTCAAATTCCAGTTCGACCAGGATAGATCTAGGACCAGCATGAAAACCAGCTAAGGCTGACGAAGCGTCTTCTCTGAATATTGTAAATTTATAGTGGTCTTGCCCAAGATTGACACTCTTTTGGTTTAAAAGCTCGGTGAATTTGTTTGATTGTGTGTGTGTGGGGTCAGGACAGATAAGCGCAGGTCGCTTTTCTAGTGTGAAGCCTCTAAAGCAGTTTACTTATCGCGAACTGTTTATTCCTCGTTGACGAGTAAATCATGCTTTTGCGAGAAGAGGTGCAACACACGTGCAAACGAAAGACACTCATTGAAACTTAGAGTATAGACTATCCCTGTACCTGGTCATCAGTTAGGGACTGTTCCTGTCACAGAAACTAATTTTCCTTTTTTTCTTATTCTTTCTGTTTAGTGTCAGTATTTTATATTTTTGTTATAGCTTTAATATTCTTGTAAAAAGCTCTTTTTATTTTTGTTATTGTTTTTTATATGCCTTGTAAATAGCTCATCTTATTATACATTATATCTAACATTCTGAGAGCGCCTTGCATGGGTACTCTCGTCCCTTCGTGCTTTCCCTTTTGAGAATGATTCTCTTTTCTTTTCTTTTTTCCCACTTTTTTAGATATATATTGTTACAAATGATATCCATTAAATTCCAATAAAATCATGTTTTTTCCACCAGGTTATTCTGCTCGAGGAGGGCTGGCGGGAGCTGTTTCTGTTAGGCGCGAGTCAGTGGTCCATGCCCCTGGAAATCGCGCCAATTTTGTCAGCGGCAGGATTGCACGTGGACACCACACCACCCGAGACAATCGTTGACGTCATGGCAACAGTGCGTCTGCTTCAAGAAACGGTCAACAAATTTAAAGCCGCTAATGTTGACTCGACAGAGTACGCATGTCTGAAGGCCATTGTGCTGTTCAAGCCAAGTAAGTAGCAAGTTCTTTTTTCCGATAACTGTTTTGAAATTTATTCATCAAAATTCTGATAAATGATCATAGGAACTTTCAGAATAAATAGTCACTCGCTATTCTATCGTTTTTTAGACAACTGAACTGAACTGTTCTCCTCTTATAGGATCCAACTTTTGGTAAATACTTAGGCTATGCTAGTAAAGGTAAAGTCTGCATACGAGTCCAGTGGCCCATCAGGCCGGAGCTTATCCCGGTTTCTGTAGCATGACGCCACTAGGAGTATTTCTACTCCCCCCTGGATGGGATGCTAGTCCATCGCAGTGTTACCCCCAGCATTAAGTTCGCCGGTACCTATTTATACACCTGGATGGAGAGAGGCACTGTGAGAGTAAAGTGACTTGCCCAGGAACACAACACAATGTCCCCGGCCAGGGCTCGAACCCGGACCGCTCGATCCGGAGACGAGCGCACTAACCATGAGGCCACCGCGCCTCCCTTAAGCTATGCTAGTGCTTTGCCTTAATCTTTCAGTATCTGGGAGGAATTGTCTTCTCATCAATCTCGGGCTTAATTTGTCAAAGGGCTCGGATTCTGATGTCAGTCGCATTCCTGGTACTTTAACTCATGCTTCACGCCTCAGGGAGGCGGCCTGGTGGTCAGGACGTTGCAGGTCCCGAGTTCAAATCCTCCTCCCTGCCGCTGGATGGATTTGTGCTCGGTAGTCCCGACGTCAACCCCTCAGTCCACCACTCTTGTTTATAGGCAACTGGTCACCCTCCAACCATTTGGGATTTTTAATAATAAAAATAATGTGATTTATTTATCTTATTTTATTTTATACAAATCTAAAATGATTCCTAGGAAGCGGGCTGCTGTCTAGCCAGCTAGTTTAAATCGATAACTGTTTGATTTTCAGCTGCTTGCGGGCTCAAGGATCCAGAACAAGTCGAGTCCACTCAGGACCAGGCTCAGCTCATGCTTGGTGAATATGTTCGTGCCCAGTGTCCCGCTCAACTGGCTCGGTTTGGCCGCCTTCTGCTTCTCCTACCAGCCTTGAGACGAATCAGTGCCAAGGAAATCGAGGACCTTTTCTTCAAGAAAACGATTGGAACTGTTCCTATAGAGAGACTGCTGAGTGATATGTTCAAGAACGAGTGATCCAGTAATACTAGTTGCTTAATTTAATTTTCATGTAATATGTTAAATTTTCTGGGAGAAAATTACACCGAAAAGCACTGATCAAGTGCTAATAAACTTTCAAATTTAATAATCCCTGAATGAGAAAGAATTTACTCAAGTTTTTCAATAATTGGTTTAGAACCACACATGATTACTCAAATGATATGGTCATCAGCGGCAATGTACTGAAAATGAAACGTGGAAAATAAATTTTTACCAACTTACCTTTCTTTGGTAAGTTTGAAATGCCCTGTGGCAGCTTCAAATGCTATTTTACGCTGTAAACGCATTTGTGGTCAGTCCACGAGTTACCGTTGGGTATTCGTTTGAGTCCTATGCTTACTTTATTGGCAACTGTCCACCAAGAATGTTTTCAGACGGACAAATCGTCTGGTCAGTCAGAAGAAACGTAAATAATTTAATCAACCAATCAGACAAAGCATGCGACAAGTGGCTAGCGCGGGAAAACAGCGACTGGTTTAAGAGTCTCTCCGTGTTGATCACAGAAATGGTATGTTTTGTCTGATTGGTTAACGCCCAAAGTTGACGTTTTTTTAAGATCAATTGTCATGAGAAAACGCAGCAAACACAAAGCTTTGGTAAACACAAAGCTTCTCTCCACACTGGCGGAAAACCCTCTAACTGAAATGTTTCTTATACTGTCTGTCTTAACCTACTAACTGTTTCTTAATCATAGCATTTTCCACGCGTTGTTTTATTTAATCTTTATTTTGGATTATAAGCAAATGTGTTCATGTTACCAAATTAAATATAAATTCAGTCAGCTTATGAAAGGCAATGCAAGAAATAAGAATATATAAGCAAAAGAGAGCTAGTTTTGTTGCTAAAGAAATTTTTTTATCTGTGGAACCTTGGTAGCGACTGGGATAGGAAAAGATTTATTCCCACATTGGTAAGTTGATTTCATCGGCGAATTAACTAAAAGACAATAAAATAACAGTTAAATTCTAAAAATGGATAAGTAAATAAGGATTTTGCACAACATTTGTCTACTGGGGTTGTGGAACTAATCTAGAAGTGTATTCAATATATAAATGGTTGCAGTTTTGCAGATTGCTCTGTTAAGGTATGGCTGTATATGGCAGATTATCGCGTTATGCAAATATGCTGTTTTATAGCATTTGAAATTCATATTCTAAATAATCTAAGTCTTAAGCCTAGTTTACACTAGCAACATAACGACATAGTGACATAACATGCATAGTGATATAAGAAGGATGTTATGTTTGCAGTGTAAACATCCTGGCGTAATGACATAATAGCAACATAACAGCATAAACATAACGACATAAGGAAGATCTTTTCCTTTCGTCCTTATGTCGATGTTCACATTGTCGACATAAGCGAATCTGTCGTGAAGTCATTATGCCCTTTATGTCGCTAGTGGGAGCCAGGCCTTACTATGAGAACTAAGTGCTTCATCAGTTGATATTTTCCTCCAGGATCAGCTAAAAGTTTAGCATTTTCAATGTTATCCATTGCTGTACTGATATAAAAATAGCATGGCTGGAAATCTCCACAAACTCATGATGGCATTTGAAACGTGCAACATCTTAAGCTTTATAAATTAGTTTTTAAAAAGAAGAGCAATGGGCAAATGGTGGGGTGGTTCAATCAAACTCCATTGCATTATCCTTCTTACCTCGAATTCTACGAAAGCTTAGTCGGTGAATCATAAATGAAGTCTAAGTCGAAAAAAGACTCTTTCCAGTCCAAATGAACAGAAAACAGGTACAGGTACAGAAATTCAATGTCGCACGTTTCAAATCCTCATGCTGTTCTTTCAGTTGCTGGAATAATTGCCTTTGGTGTTACCTTGGTTGTGGGAAAATCGGATCACTTTTTAGGTTCTGTTTTTAATGATAACATAGTTCTAAAAAGAGCGCTTCATTGTAAAACTTAATTAAATACACAAACGCCGCCTTAATTTTCTAATCATGTAAATATTTCCCTTTTATTGGTCATAAATTCTTAGCTGTAATTAAATAATTTTGGTGGGTGCGCGTGGAGTGATGGGATTGAACCCCTTGGAGCAAATCAACTATATTCAGTCACATTATTCATAAAGTGTGGGAAAATCATGCTTTGCAAAATGAACATATTACACCGGCCTCTAAACTGCTGTTGGCGGGGTGGGATGCTTATCATATTTTTTTTGTCAACTTTGATATGTAAAATAAACAAATGCTGAAGCTACTTTAAATTTGTTTTTCGTTCTCAGATAAAATTATGAAATGCAGACATACGGGTCGAGATTCACTGCAAGGGACCCTTACAGTGCCCACAAGCTAACATGGCTAACCAGATGGGCGTTATTCTCCGGTTTTTATTCTATTACAAAGTGACTTGGAGTACAGTTAACATCCACTCATAAAAAAAAAAAAAAGAAGAACTGCTAGATTACAAGGTTCATTATTTAAGTGAGAATTTTCGATATTTAAGCTCTCAGATGGATTCAAATATCATTAAGTGGATAAGGTACTTACTGCATGTCCAATACGGTCACCTGACAATTTACAGGGCAGTACCACACTAACAACGTCCAGACACTCAAGAACTTTTATAGTTCATGTTTCTTCCCACCTTCCATCCTAAAGTGGAACCATCTACCCCCGTATATTGAGAATGCTTAAAAGCCTCCTTTATACGGGCCCCAGACTAGACATAAATGACCGCAGATGTAGAAGTCACCACTATATGTGCTACTAAGTAACTGCTAACCCTGTCCCTGTGCCCATAAATTCCACCTGGGGAGTTTCTCGCACGGTTAAGATTTAGATTACAAGATTTTGAAATGAGGGTGGTCCTTCCTTATTTATGAGAAACACATAGTTAGGATCCAAAAGAGAGACATACAGTACAAACCCAGCTCTAGGCCCCTTGATTTAGTTCACGATTTTTATGTTCAGCAAACTGCGACTTGGTTTATCTAATAAGAACCTGTTTCAGTTCTTAGACTCGATACTAATGGGGGTTTAAATACCACAATAGGTTATTTCCGAGTTACCTTGTGCCTCTGTTTCAAAACGAGTCTTCGTGCATGCAAAATCTTTCTTACGAAAATGAGTTTGATTTGCCTGAAAATGAACCTGTAGGCGGAACACATTTTCATATAAATGGTTTTGCACGAAGACTCGTTTTGAAACAGAGGCCGTTAGCTTTTCACGGTTAACTTGTTTTCTCATCTGTATTACAATTTAATCCAGCATGTACGTGAAGCAATTTCGCGCTATTTTGTAGTTTCAGCCCGAAATTGCCTCGCATCCACGTTGGATTACGTTACAATGCAAATGAGAAAGGCTTACCGTGAAAAAGGCCGTTACCATATAGCATCAGGAGCCATATATTTATTTGCGTTATTCCATTATGACCACCTCTTTTGACCATATATGTGAAAGAGAACAGAAGAAGCCTATTACATGTATGCCACTGCAGAGCTAAAATAACAAAAATGTAGAGAAATGATACACAAGATTAATCATTTATTTGATTGCACAGGCAATTACTACTTTACTCATTTGTTGTTTTTTCTCCATGCTTTTGCGCATGCGGGACTTGTGAAATACTGACAAAACCCCGTGAAATACATATGTACAGTCAGCTCTCTCTCTCTCTCTCTCTCTCTCTCTCTCTCTCTCTCTCTCTTGCCAATTCGCACAACGCAGCTAGCAAAATTTCACATTTGTTCTTGTATTACCTTGGAATGCATTGGTTGTGTATAAGGCTTTGTGATTGATTCAAAATACGACGCCCGCGAAAGTCAAAATGCAAATTTTTGACAAGAGGTGTATAACCAGCTGCAAGCCACTGCTAAATATTATTTGTATCATTTTTGCGAAGGTAATTGATTACTTCCTTAAAGCTAGACAAAAAAGCTGCTTTGACGAATTCATAGCAAATCTTTTTCGACCGCTACAGTATCGCCTGGCTTTGTAGAGCGATTTTTTTTCTTTTCTGTAAAAGCAATAATATTGATTTGCCAAACATCGAAATTAAATGAGTATGTTTGATCAAAAACGTTGGGCAATCTTTGCCAAACAAAATTTTCGATCTCAATGCCTTATTTACACAGCAAAGCAATTTCTGCCAACGACGTGAATTCAAATTTTAAGAGTCTGAAAAGAGGAAAAATTTGCTCAGTTGCGTTTAAACTTTGGCATCAAAACAAAATTTTGGCCATCAATAAAGCCCTGTTTTCCAGGCTAACTGCAGCAGTAGTCTTATTTCATAGTGGTTTTCAAAACAGAACTGTCGTTTCTAAGAAAGGGATATTAAAATTCATTAACATCTTCCAGCGAGAATTCCATACGATTTAAACGGTTACA
Organism: Orbicella franksi; assembly: GCF_964199315.1. NCBI lineage: Eukaryota > Metazoa > Cnidaria > Anthozoa > Scleractinia > Merulinidae > Orbicella > Orbicella franksi. The sequence goes on from NC_138147.1 coordinate 8,259,053, forward strand.
AAACTGAGGGCGGCGTTCGAACATCGCGCGTCAAAGCTCGGCTAGTTTAATACTGAACTGAGATTTTAGACCTTCCGTTAAGTTACGAAAGATAATTTCGAGATTATTCAAATTTTATATGTTGCATTTGCCAAAGAGGGCTATAGCTGACTGTATTATTGAGAGCAAATAGAGCGATTTAAGAACGGATAATTAATTTCAGAAGCGGAATTTAGCATTGCGAGAGGACTTCATTTTTTCCTGCCATGGAGAAAAGTAAATAATTGTTCACGTAAGGCTGTTACAAAACTCAACGAAAAAGAAACGGTTATTCGTTGAAAACAACATAATTGTATGCAATTACACCATGGGTCAAAATTTCCTCTATTTAAGCATGATTTAACACTTCGGGACTAACGATGTCAGATATTCATCTCAATAAGGTTCTTTGTCAAGAGAGTGCAACGGCCTGAAAACATGATCAGTGTTTTTCGACAAGTAATTTTACTGGGCAAAAGAAGTGCGGCGAAAAACAAAAAAATAAAATGTATCTTGGCAAAAATTGATTCATTTTATTCAGAACACGTCTGATTTCCGTCCGGGCTTCAATTTATTGAAGTCCCCAAAATTAAATATTAATTTACTATTACGTTTAACATATTCACATCTTACGAAACACGAGAAAGCAAACGGGTTGATCGCTCTGGCGTAATGCAATAGCCTTTTCTTACCATATTTGTCCCGTAACCTGAACTTATTTACCAGTGAGATTGGAAATACTTGAATTTTTGACCTCGGTTACGCAAGAAAAAGAAAAAAAATGAACATCTCGCAGGGAAAAAATTCAACAATGGCAACAGAAGGAGACCCGCGTTCTTTATTAACAATATGTTTTGAAGCTTCTGCTTTGGGCATGATAATATTCGCAGCCGTGATCGGGAACACATTAATTCTGGCTTCTCTGTACCGTTTCACCTGTCTTCATACTAAAACGAACGCATTTGTGCTGAACCTGGCCATCGCAGATTTGTTTCTCGCCGTCTTCGCCATGCCGTTCACGTTGGTTTCCTCCATAAAATACGAGTGGATCTTTGGAAAAGCCATGTGCCAAATCGTGGGTGTTTTAAACTCTGTATTCTGCGAGGCTTCTATCATGACTCTGACCTTTGTAAGTTTGGAGAGATTTATAGCGATTGTGTATCCGCTGAAATACGAAACTCTGATCACGCCAAAACGTGTGAAATTTGTCATTGGTTACATTTGGCTGCAAGCGGCTCTGTGCGCTTCTTCTACGTTCATATTCGCCAAATTCACCTTCTTAAAATTCGAGTCGATCTGCACAGTGGACTGGGGTCGTAATATCGCTTACACACTGGTCTTCGCGATTGTGTTTCTGTATGTGCCTTTTCTTGTGACAGTTTTTTTGTATTGTGTTATTCTACAAACAGCCATAAAGCAACGAAGACGAATCGAGGTCATTAAGGTTGGGGAGATTACAACAGCGGAGTCCGGTTCAAAAAGGTCAGCAAAAAACGGTCTAAATAGCGCCAAAAAGACAGCGAAGGAACACAAGGCTACGGTCATGATAGCCCTTGTGGTCGGAACCTTTTTCATTAGTTGGTTTCCCCATTCGATCGGTGTATTTTGCCTTCTGGACCCGAGGTGTAATTTCAATGACTCTTTTTACGTATTGACCACTTGGTTGGCCATGTTAAACAGTGCTATGAATTCCTTAATCTACGGCCTGATGAACCAAAGTTTTCGACGCGCTTTTAAGAGTTTGCTTTGCTGCGAAAGATATGTTGGAAACGCAGACTTAGTAACAAATATTTTACAGGAGAAATCGGGTAGAAAAAGCTATGGAAATGCGACAAGTTAATATTATAAATGCAAGTAACTACAATCTAAACATCCACCAGCTTGCTAGTGGTTAAAACGGTTAGTTTTCTCGCCTCAACTATTTTGTAATTGTAATATTTTGTAACAAAAGTTTTGTTGAAGGGCTAGCGACGTTTAAACTCATAAAATTTGCTACAGAGCAAACAAATTCTAATTGCTGGTTTTAATAAACATTTTTAAAAAAATTTATTGGATCCTTAAATTATCGGATGCAACGTATTAGCAGGCGATGTACATGTATCTGACATAAAAGTGCGAATTTTGGTCATTTCTTTCAACTGCGCAGTGTATACACAACAAAAACTGATTTAGCAGTTCATCAAAATTTTATGCTAGGTATAAATTAGGAAACCAGCTTAACATGCTTAAGGAACCACTTTGACAAATGTCTTAACAGAAATCAGTGGATAAGTTATCAAACCAAATGTCCGAACTCCTAAGTTTAACGGCGTGGGTGCTGAGTAAAAGTAAAGTAAGCAGCGAGATACATCACTACGATTATCACTTAAGTAAGGATGGACACCATGTTTTAACGTGAAAATCGTGTTGTTGTGACGGGCAATTGGCTCCGTTTCCAGTGGCATCTTGTTGGCCTTTGACGTCATTGACAGCGAAGCGCGCGAAATTGTAGGCGAGGCGACAGGCAACGCACGGGTGTTGATATTGTTACCAATGGAAACGAGGTAAGTTGCCCGTGACAACACCGGAATTTTAGGGCCAAAACTTCGTCACCAAACTTTTGTCGTGCCTTACTAAACTGATAATCGTAGTACATGTAAAAGTAGCTTGTGACAAGCTTGTGACAAGCTTGTGACAAGCGAGAGACAGCTTTCCGACCGCTCTAGGTATTAAAATTTCCAACAGTGTTTATTAAATGTTCGGTGCTAAGCCTTCGTTCTTGTTTTTCATGTAAGCGAATGCTTTATTTGCTGCGCTTGTGTTGAAATTGATTAACTTCTTTTGTAAAATAAGTGTAAACGTCAGTTTAAATAAATTCATCTGGAACAGATGAAAAACACTTGAACATAAAAGAGAGAGAAAGAAAAATGTTGTTGTTCTGAGGAAGACTTTTCTTTACCTTTTTTCATCTAGAGTGTCAAAGCAAATGACTTGAAAGAAAACATCGTAATGAAACACGTTGAGAATCCCACCTGCTAGGCTCTGTGAGACTCAGTCTGACCGCCGTTGGTAAGGTTTTGGGATTCAAATTCGGAAACGCCCAGATTGGTCTCGTGTAGGGATTTAGTTCAAATTTCAGGTGCGCATGCCCACCCTTTTACTATGATATGTGAGTCTTCCGCGCCACCCCCGCCCGGGTAGTCTTGTCCTCATCGGGTACGCGCAGCTGGTATATTTGTGTGTAAGATGATGATAAATTCGGCGGTAAACTAACATTTAAGAAAAAGAAAACATTTTTCATGTATCTATCGAGTGTTAGTATAATTCTACTCGCACACTAATACAAACCGTTCAATTTGATTGGCTGAGCTATCGTTCATCATCAGCTATTTGGAAAGTGGCGACATTTTGACCTTTTTTTTTTTTCGACGTTTCGCAGAATTAGTTACAAACAGCATAATTGGATAATTAAATGCCTAGGAGGGCGAAACGATAGCCATTATTTAAAAGATCAGAACTGTTAAAAAATTCGGCGAGATTTCAAGGAATCTAGACGAGATTTGGCCGAGATTCTTGGTGAGTTTTTGGCCGCCGACATCTAACCCGACGTGATATCAAAATCTCGGCGGCCTTCAACTTGTCAAGAATCTCGCCAAGATCTCGCAGATCCAGGTATAAATTCGCAAAATTCAAGAAGGTTAACACGATGTCAAACTTGAGAGAAATTCTGACAGAGAAAACAGACACATTGAAGTATGACCCCACTGCATCCAAACAACCAGATTTATTGACATCGTCACCGTACGGTTTACCAGATATATTAGACAATTGTCTGGAAAAAAAAATCTTTCACCTTGCAAACACAACGAACTTTCATGAAAGGAAAAACCATCAGTACTGAAATTTAAATACATAAAGAGAACTAGCCTTTTAACCCCGGATCGACGTCCTTCACCCTGAGCGAAAAATACAAGAACGAGAAAAAACACAAAGTGCTTACCTTGATCTTCTCTTGACAAAAGTAAGTAACCTGATGCACTAAACTGTATGTAACCACGAAGATTCGAAGAAAATTCGTCTCGGTACATTTATGGCCTTGTCACAACTTCACCTCAGAGCGAGTTTCATGAAAATGTTATCCGTTCATCCACTGCTCAAGGTTTGCACTTTGCGCAACGCACACTTGAGTTCAATAATAATAAAAATAATAATAATAATAATAATAATAATAATAATAATAATAATAATAATAATAATAATAATACCACTGAGATTGAAGGACAATCTGAGAGCCACAGAGGTTGGCATTCCTGTTGGACTGATCCAGAGATGTGCATTGTTGGGGTCGGCAAGAATTCTTAGAAAGGTGCTGGAGATGTAGAAAGAAGAGAAAAAGCAAACAAGGGGTGTTTCTTGGCCTCCCTAGGCAACTTGTTGTTGCCCGGAGCCAATGACGAAACCAGCTTCAATATCATCAATAGCTGTGCGAATCTCTAATAATAATAATAATAATAATAATAATAATAATAATAATAATAATAATAATTTATTGATTTATAGTGCGCTTTTTAACACACCAGGTGATTAAAAGCGCATTACAACAATAAATAACCTAAAACTATACAAGTATTAAAAATCTACAATAAAACTTAAAAATAATAAAAAACACTACATCATTTATTTATATATACATATTTAAGAAATTTTAATTTAAAAAGATAAGTTTTAAGATTTGACTTAAAAGTGGAAATACATTTGATCATGCGGAGGCTAACAGGAAGAGCGTTCCACAGAGTGGGCGCAGCCACACTGAAGGATCTGTCACCAAATGACTTTTTCATTCTCCCCGAAGGATGCTTTAATAAAACACCTTCAGTAGAGCGCAGCGAATAGCGTGTAATAGTCTTAATATGAATTAAATCAATGATGTAACTAGGTGCCATGCCATAGAGGGCTTTGAAAGTAAGTAATAAAATTTGAAAATTAATTCTATATCTTATATCCTCTTCAGTCGAAGAGGCTTCTGTAAAGAAGTCTTGATAAATCTCGCACAAGATGTCCAGGTGTTTTCTTATAATTACTCAGACTTACGACAAACACGTCAGCAATTACTTTACAGCAATACTTTTTCTTGAACAAAGCAGCTTATTCCATAGTAAGTCCTTTATAATTTGAAACAAACAAACGATTTCCTATGCCCAGAACTCGAAAGCGAATTTTTCTACCACTCTATTGTTAAAGGAATGGTGTGTACTTTGCTCGATGTGCCAGTTAAAACCGTCAATGGCAATGCTTAGTTCCCAACCATGGCGGGAATATTCCCGCCGCAAGTCTGTCTGCCGTCTGTTTAACGAGGAAATGAACTGAGGAAAGCAAAAACAAAATCGTCTTGCTTTTACAAAACAAAAATCGAAAAATGTTTTTTCGAGGCAGTTGTGTGTTATTACATCCGTTGCTCTACAGAGGGTGGCAAAGGGTTTTTGCGTGACGCGTGATCGCCCCAAACTTAGCAACGTGATGTGGGATTATATTGAGATCAAATTAGCAGCGTGACGCGGGACAGGACATCATAATGTGATGCGTGATTTACTATTTTACAAGCACGTGATACGTGATTTACCAATTAGATTTCCGTAATAAGTGAACTTTCTTTGAACTAGAAGGATAGCATTCATTCAAAGTAAATAGTAAATAGAGTCTTAGAAAAGATCATCAAATCGTGGCAGACGTGACACGATTTTCTGGTCTTTTTCGTTTTTCTTGACCTCTGATATCTTTGATCTTCGCGCATCTTCATGGTACTATAGGTCCAAAGAGGGAGGTTAATAGGTTTTCGGATCGACGGATTTGGCCTTAAAAAGCGCACGGATAGTGGATTTTTGCGGTAAATCGAGCGGATTCGCGGATTTTGAAAACACAGTGGATCGTGGATCAGCCGTGAAATTTAACGCAGATTCCGGATTGTGCCTGTCTGGATGTTCCTAAACGAAATTTGGATCATAGATCTTTCTTCGTCCCTGGTCGGTATGCTAATGAGTTCATCCAAATTATTTCTTTTTTCGAACGAAGCTCATTTAAATTCAAGTGTGATACTGTTATTGGAATTGTACTGTGTTATAGTCATCAAGCATGTTGCCTTCTTTACTATTTGGGCGAAATTAACAATGGCATTCACATTTACCAGTTTGCCTTTGAACTTTTATGCTTCTGTTTCCGGATGTGGTTGTGTTTTCGGATTTGAACAAACATATCGGCGGATCGACAAATTTGGCCAAAAAAAGCCACGGATCGGCGGATTTGCATACCCCTATTCACCCCCTTCCAAACAATTGTGATACAAATTAGAGGCAGTACGCACCTCTCGGAACGAGCTATAGTTAAACTTTGCACAAGGACTGAGAGCTTCAGTGTTATTTTTGTTCATTTTGCCGACCGCTCATTTTTCGCAGTGCATCAGACCAAGAGAATATCCGAATCCGGCTATCGTATATAAAAGATCTGAACGAATTTCGTCCAAGAGGGCTGAAACGATAACACACGTTAGAGTTTGACGTCATTTTATACCGGTCGAGAAGACAGTTGTGTAAGCAATGAGAGACTACCGTGACTGAGGGGAAACGTTTGTGCGCCACTTAATGAAGGTCAAGGTCGTCATAAAGACCTAACTGAATTCAAAAGCCACGTTATATCCTTTACAGACATAAAAACGTTGCCACACAGAAAAGGATTTGCAGGTGTAAAGCTCTGACACAAATATTACCCCTGTATTAGAGCATGGCAAAGGTGGCGCAGGCGTCTTTTCACTTCGTATAGAAGATCTCTGCTAACTCAGCCTGTGAACAGGCTCCCGATTGTGTTATAGGGGAATAATAAAAATGTTTAACGAAACCGGCGGCTTGTCGTTGTACACCTTACATCTGGATGTCATGATTTTCTTTTTGGGTATGTGAATCCCACACAGGTGGTCTCTTACTAATGAATAACAAGAGCTTTTCTTAAATGTGTTCCAGGTTCCTTCTGATAAATCCGAAAGTAAATAAAAGTAAGTAAAGTAAAACTTTATTTAGCCGCCGGGTTAGCCTTCGTGATAATGCTGGTAACATGTAAAAAATATTAAACTTGATCGAGGTCCTTAAGAAGTTTCACTCCTAAATCATTTGTTTTGTTTACGGTGTTTATTTATGGAGTATTTCTCCTTTGCGCGGGACCTCCTCCGATTTTTTTCTCATTGGACTCATTGAAGAACGCTGTCTGACTATTGCCTTCATTAGGAACCTAGGAAGCTTAGGCCCAACGGTCCACACTACACCGGAGCAATTTAAAAACGCAACAATCACCGGTAGGTTTATATTTTTGTTTGAGGAAATCTCAGCCAGGGAAATCACGTGGCTCTCCTGATCCTATCGTGTTCGAAAAGGTCCGTTTTACTGAAATGTTTTCTGTCCACACGAAAACTCAAGGCCGGCGTTTTCAAATTCCTCCGGTTTGAAAAGCGTTTTCGAAAAGCTCCGTTTCCGTGACGGATTACTCTGGACTGAAACATACTAGCAAAAGTATGGCTCGGTGACATAACAACACAAGTTGACTAGGCTTGCTCAACACAACAACTTTATTCTCTAAGCATCTTGGGTAATACAACAGCTTAACACAACTTCCGGTTACGAATATATTACACTGCTTTCCCCCAGATTTTCAGGATGCACTTATACTCAAGACATAGTGATAACCTACAGTTACAGGTTAAGTTTAACAACTGGTTTTCTAATCCTTTGAGATCTTCGCAAAACTGTAGGTGGACTACTTACAACTAAAGGAGATACAACAGTATCCTCGTTTTCAGGCAGATCTACATGTGGTTCAGAAGTACTATCGAGAGGATTCACATTATCATCATTTATTTTCTGACCACTTGATTCAGGCACCACGACATCTGGCTCACTGACATCATCTGGTACATTATCATGTGCTCTTATCATGTGATCAGTGTGCATATATCTGGTTTTGTGTCCTGTCCTAACTACATAGGTTCTGGGCCCACAAACTTTAATTATAGTGCCTGGAATCCACTTATCAGTCTTAGAATTGGCCCTCGAGTTTCGTACCCGCACCCTGTCATTTCTTACAAAGGATCTTTCCCTCTTACATTTCAAATCCTTATACATTTTCTGTTTCTCTTGCTTATTCTCTACAACTTGTGCCAGATTAGGCTTAATCAGACTTAATCTTGTTCTCAGGCAACGCTTCACCATCAACTCAGCGGGGGTCACACCGGTTGTACTGTGAGGGGTTGTGCGATACCGAAATAGAAAATTAGCAAGTCTGTGCTTCATAGAGATGCCCTTTTTACCCTCAAGCACCTGTTTAACTAAAGCATCCTTAACAACTCTCACAGACCTCTCCGCTGCCCCATTAGATTGAGGGTGATAGGGTGGAACCAACGTGTGCTTGATGCCGTTTTTGCGCATGAATTCGGTAAATTCAATGGACGTAAACTGTGGTCCATGAGTAGCAAAAATTAAACGGAGCTCATCAATAGTCCGTTCAGTAGTTGTAGAGCTCATATGTTTCACTTCAATCCACTTTGAGTGGCTATCGATTACTACAAGGAAGTAATCATTACCCTTCTGACAGAAATCAATATGGATCCGTTGAAATGGTCTAGTTGGCCACTTCCATGGGATCAGGGGTGCACTGGGTGGGGCATTTCTAACATTTTGGCATACTGTACATACTCTCACTGCTTCCTCGATTTCTTGATCCATTTTTGGCCACCACATGCATGTACGAGCAATTGCTTTCATACCACATATACCAGGGTGTTCCCAATGCAACTGCCCCAGCATTTTGGCTCTAAAGATTGGTGGAATAATCACCCTAGAGCCCCAAAGGACACAGTCCTGTTCACAGGACAGCTCATTTCTTCTATTATGATAGGGTTTGAGGGTCTCATCAGGACACCCTTCTGGCCAACCTGACATCACAAATTGATGTACCTTACCAAGTACAGGATCTACAAGGGTTGCCTTTCCGATATCTTCTGCAGTGATTGGAAAATTATCATCAATTACCCTCACACTGTAGACCACACCCTCACTTCCCACTGTGGAGTCCTCATGTGGTAGCCTTGAGAGAGCATCACAGTTGGCATGGTCTTCAGATCTTTTGTATTCAATCTCATAGTCATACGCCGAAAGTACTAGAGCCCACCTCTGCATTCGAGCTGCTGCTAGTGTGGGGATAGCGGATTTTGGACTGAAAATTGCCAACAATAGTTTGTGATCAGTGATCAGGGTAAATTTACGCCCATACAAAAACTGGTGAAATTTTTTTACACCAAAAACAATTGATAATGCTTCACGCTCAATTTGTGCATAGTTCTTTTCACTTGAACTCAGTGTCCGAGAGGCATAGGCTATTGGCCTCTCCTGGCCATCATCCATCACATGGCTAATAACTGCTCCAATTCCATAGCTGGACGCATCACAAGCAAGTCTCAGTTCACGGTCTCCATCATAATGCACCAACAGTGCATCACTGGTGAGACCTTGTTTATAAGCGTCGTATGCTTCCTGACACTCTTTTGTCCATGTCCACTGGACACCCTTTTTGAGGAGCTCATGTAATGGTGCTAGTGTGGTTGCTAAACCTGGAAGAAATGAGTGATAGTACTGGACCATGCCCAAAAAAGATCTCAACTCACTGACGTTTTGTGGTACTGGTGCCCTTTTTACGGCAGCCACTTTTTCCTCAACTGGATGCAAGCCTTCAGCATCTATCTTCAAACCCAAATAGACAACTTCCCTCTTCAGAAATTCACACTTTGCCATCTTCAAATGCAGGTTATATTTATGCAACCTCTCCAATACCTCAGCCAGGATTTTGATATTCTCCTGCCAACTGACACCACCAATAAGAATGTCATCCTGCTTACACACACATTTTTCTACTCCTTGCAAAATCATATCCATTTTAGCTCGGAATATTTTAGGTGCTGATTTAACCCCATATGGTAATTTGGTGTAGGAATAGAGTCCCTTGTGTGTGCTAATTGTCAGGTACTCACGACTTGCTTTATCAACACTTAGCTGAGCATATGCATGCGACAAATCAAGTTTGCTGAAAAATTTTGATCCCGAGAGGGCAGCATACAAGTCCTGTTGGGTGGGAAGGGGATACTGCTCATCTTCAACAGCTGAGTTGATGGTTACTTTGTAGTCCCCACAAATTCTAACCGATTTGTCAGCCTTTGGCACAACTACTATTGGGCTTGCCCAGTCTGATCTGTCAGTTTTAACGATTACCCCATTTTTCTCTAACTTATCCAACTCCTTTTCGACTTCATCTTTTAGTGCATATGGAACTCTACGTGGCTTAATAAATATGGGCTTTGCACCATCTTTCATGGTGATGTGTGCTTCCAACCCTTTCATGCCCTCGTAGCTATCTTTGAACAACTCACTGTGTTTAACTAGTAATCCATCAAGTTGACTTTTGGCACTTTCCAACTCGGATCTTGTTAAACTAAATATTTCACCCCACTCAAGCCTTATCTGGTTTAACCAATTTCTTCCCAGCAAAGTAGGCGTCTTCTCATAATCAGCTACAATAATTGGCAATGTATATTCATGGCCCTTGTACACTACATCACACAGCATTTCACCACACACTGTAAGGGTTTCACCTGTATAGGTTTTCAATTCAACTTTTGACGGACGAAGTGGAAAATTACTGAATTTCTGAGAATGTGTGCTCTTACTCATTATTGAGTAATCAGCTGCAGTGTCTACTTCCATTGCACATGGTGAACCATTTATGGTCATTTCTACAGTATAACTTTTGTTGGTAGGATTATCTGTACCAACTGCATACATGGAATGAATACCTAACTCATCATTATCATCACAACCTTCTGTGTTTGATTCTAAGACACTATGAACAGTACCTTTAGCTCCTGGTTGTTTTGTTTTCATGCCAGACTCAACATCTTTACTGCGACAAACTGATGCAAGGTGACCTACTTTGCTACATTTGTAGCATTTTGCTGACTTAAATTTACACTTAGGTGCAGCATGCTTACCACCACACCGGTAACATGAGGGTTCCTTAGTGTTTACAGTTTCCAGTTTATTTACTATGCCTTGGCTGTCATCACTTGCACTGACAGGACGGAATTCTTGGGTGTTCTTCTCTGCCATTTCCATTGACTTTGCAATCTGGCACGCTTTCTCAAAAGAAAGATCCTCGGTGTTCAAAAGTTTATTCTGTATTTTGGGATTGTTCAATCCGCACACAAAACGGTCTCTCAGAGCTCGGTTGAGAAACTCTCCATAGTTACAATGAATCGATAACTTCTTCAAGGCCACAATAAAGTCACTGATGGATTCGTCTTGTTTTTGATAGCGAGTTCCAAAATGAAAACTCTCTGCTATCTCCAATGGCGCTGGATTGTAATGTTTCTCCAATGCTTTGACAATGTCCGCAAAAGGAGTGTCTTTTGGTTTCACTGGTGCCAGCAGATTGCTCAGGGTGGAATATGCTTCGGGTCCAATCTCAGTCAGAAAGATAGCACGTTTTCTATTTGCAACTGCGAGATTGGCTTCCTCTTTACCCTCGCCTGTTTCTTCTATGATATTATTTGCCATGAAGAACATTTCCATTCTTTCCACATAGGAACGAAAAGTCTCTCGCTCAGGGCTGAACTCGCCGACACGACCAAACAATCCAATTCCCGCCATTTTGATAGCACGTGCTCAAACTTTGATCAAGTTGCCTCGGTCGAAAACAAACCTTTTTCCTCACACAGAGAAAATCAAAACTTCACTGGATTTCTCATGCGTCTTCGTGCATGTAGAGGATCCCATCCTCGTCGCCAAAATGAAACATACTAGCAAAAGTATGGCTCGGTGACATAACAACACAAGTTGACTAGGCTTGCTCAACACAACAACTTTATTCTCTAAGCATCTTGGGTAATACAACAGCTTAACACAACTTCCGGTTACGAATATATTACATGGACCATAGGCCTAACCGTAGGAATAAAGCTGAATGGGTTTTTAAATTCCTCCGGCGTAATGTGAACGGAGTCTGGAGCAAACCACGACGTCAATGAGCACCACCAAACAAAAGGTTTAATGAGCAAAACAAAGGCTGTACAAGTGTGTTCAGTAAACCTTTGTATATTACATAGCCGTCCTCTGCAAAACAACACAACGCAAAATGACCGCGAACGCGAACGATAAGTTGAACAGCTAATTTTTCGTGTTTTCATTCAAAATTTAACGCTGTCATTACATATTTAGCCTGAGCGAGGTTTTAGATCCATAGGTATCCTGGACAAATTCAATTTTACAACGCGTTGTCCTCGGCACCGCCGTCGTCATTGTTAAGATCCCTTTATTTCCATCTCGGGTGCTGGAAGGTCGATACACTTGTTTAACGCGGGGTCTGTCATCCTAAGTGGCTGCTTCGTGCTTTGCTCATGTTTTATCCCAAGACCAATCGAACGCAGATGAGAGTATCGTGTTAAAAAGCGTAAAAAATCACATAAATTGCAGCTCTTTGCCAAGGTTGTTTTTAATTCAGCGATAAAGTTGTCGAGCATTACAGTAAGAAGTTTTTCCCTCCTGCTGAAACAATCTCGTTTACGTTACTTCGCCGATGCAATACCTTTTCATCTTCCCCAGCACTACACGGCAATCGTTTGCATCTTCAGTTCTTCTTCAGTATAGCTTAAGGCTTTGAACACTTAAACGCCATCGTCATCAATAACTTCGGAGTTGAACAAGGCGAGTTGGCTCGGACCTTTCCCGCTCCAAATCAAGTAATTATTACAGTATTTCGCTTTCCATAGCTTCCAGTTCTCAGGGATCTCGCTACATAATAGACCATTTTACAGTTGTCTGCTCAGTGACCTGGCCTTCGTATGGCAGCGAGGCTAGAGTTGACCTTGTTTTGATACAGACCTCACTGCTTTTGTTGTGTAAAACAAGTTGTTCTGATGTTAACTAGGTGCATTTACATGACAAAAGCAGTGAGGTCTGTATCAAAACAAGGTCGACTCTAGCCTCGCTGCCATACAAAGGCCAGGTCACTGAGCAGATAACTGTAAAATGGTCTATTGACCTCAAATCTAAATGCTGCGGAGACAATGATATCTGGTGGAATGATATTGAAAATTGGGTTCTGTCCTCTTGTACCGGTTCACAAGAACCGATACAAAAGACCCAACAATGTTCAACAGCTAAACAAAGGTTCGTAAAGAAAGGGGTACAATGGTTATTCCCTCTGTGTACCGGTACACCAGGACATAACCGAAAATTGTGATGCGTTAGGCGGTGAGGCACCGGAAGCTTTTTCGCTCGTAGGCATCCGTAGACGGTAGACGTTGTCGACGAATTTGAACTACCCTTTCGCTGCAACATGTAATATAAGATGGCAAAGAGAACCTTAAACGAACCTCATCAATCAAGGCTTAATCTGGCTACTGTAACTCAAGATACACAAAGTGAACGCGTATTTTAATATATAACTGTACGTATAGCATAAATTAGAAAGCCGTTACAGAACATAAGCGTGCATATAAAGAATGTTCAGCAAATTAGCATATTATAGCCTTAAATTAAGGTATGTCCGCCATTTTGAATAATCAAATCCAGCCGCTATCAGAAACTCGCTTGTCCAGTTTGGCTATGACGTCAGTGCTTTCTCATTGGCTCACAGCCAAGTCTTTTGTTCTTTCGCTTTATAACTGCGACACCACCCGGATGGTCGGGCGGCCAGTTAACTCCACCGCAATATACACAGCTCTCTTAATCTCTTAATTATATATCCTCCTGGATATGTAATCAAGTATTCTTCCTTAACCAACCCCCTAAATATCCCCCAATATCCCCTCACAGCCTGCATCTCATTATTCCCCAACATATACCTACACAGCCTACATCTCATTAATCCCCCACATATACCTACACAGCTTCTTCTTTCCAATTGCTTAAATTGGAAAATTAACTGCGATGATCATTCTTCACTGTCATCTACATCTCATTAATCCCCCATATATACCTATACAGCCTACATCTCGTTAATCCCCTACTTATACCTACACATCCTACATCTCATTAATCCCCTACATATACCTACACATCCTACATCTCATTAATTCCCCACATATACCTACACATCCTACATCTCGTTAATCCCCCACATATACCTACACAGCCTACATCTCATTAATCCCCTACTTATACCTACACATCCTACATCTCATTAATCCCCCACATATACCTACACAACCTACATCTCATTAATCCCCCATATATACCTACACATCCTACATCTCGTTAATCCCCCACATATACCTTCACAGCCTACATCTCATTAATCCCCCACATAAACCTACACATACTACATCTCGTTAATCCCCCACATATACGTACACATCCTACATCTCATTAATCCCCTACATATACCTATACAGCCTACATCTCATTAATCCCCTACATATACCTATACAGCCTACATCTCATTAATCCCCTACATATACCTACACATCCTACATCTCATTAATTCCCCACATATAGCTACACATCCTACATCTCGTTAATCCCCTACATATAGCAACAAAGCCAACATCTCATTAATCCCCTACATATACCTACACATCCTCCATCTTATTAATCCCCCACATATACGTACACATCCTACATCTTATTAATCCCCTACATACCTACACATCATACATCCTACACGAAAGTGAAGGATGATCATCGCAGTAAATTTTCCAATTTAAGCAATTGGAAAGAAGAAGCCTGAAAAAATCAGGGCTTCAACGGGACTCGAACCCGTGACCTCCGCGATACCGGTGCGATGCTCTACCAATTGAGCTATGAAGCCACACATTGGGAGCGAGGTCAATTTATTGAATTCATATCTTCCCGTGAGGAGTGAAATGATGTGAAGTTTATATGAAATAATTCATATATGAACTGCGGTTGTAGATGAAAGTGAAGGATGATCATCGCAGTAAATTTTCCAATTTAAGCAATTGGAAAGAAGAAGCCTGAAAAAATCAGGGCTTCAACGGGACTCGAACCTGTGACCTCCGCGATACCGGTACGATGCTCTACCAATTGAGCTATGAAGCCACACATTGGGAGCGAGGTCATTTTATTGAGTTCATATCTTCCCGTGAGGAGTGAAATGATGTGAAGTTTATATGAAATAATTCATATATGAACTGCGGTTGTAGATGAAAGTGAAGGATGATCATCGCAGTAAATTTTCCAATTTAAGCAATTGGAAAGAAGAAGCCTGAAAAAATCAGGGCTTCAACGGGACTCGAACCCGTGACCTCCGCGATACCGGTGCGATGCTCTTTCCAATTGCTTAAATTGGAAAATTTACTGCGATGATCATCCTTCACTTTCATCTACAACCGCAGTTCATATATGAATTATTTCATATAAACTTCACATCATACATCCTACACCTCATTAATTCCCTACGTACATATACCTACACAGCCTCCATCTTATTAATCCCCCACATATACCTACACTTAATCATGAACTTTATCATGTTAATTTAAAACTTTCGTCGTAATATTTTACATCGTCATGTCTCCTTTTGTTCTTATAGTCAATTAGCATTTTGCGTACACTATATATTCAACTCTGTACTTTGTAATTTAAACTGAAGATTCTGTTGAAACATGTTTTTAAAAACGTTGTGTTATTTCTAAAAATTTTAACATCATACATCTCATTAATTACCTACATATACCTACACAGCCTACATCTTATTAATCCCCCACATATACCCACACATCCTACATCGCATTAATCCCCGTATATACGTACACATCCTACATCTTATTAATTCCCTACATATACCTACACAGCCTACATCTCATTAATCCCCCACATATATCTACACAGCCTACATCTCATTAATCACCCTGATATAACTACACAGCCTACATCTCATTAATCCCCGCATATACCTACACATCCTAAATTTCATTAATCCCCTGCATATACCTACACAGCCTACATCTCATTAATCCCCCACATATACGTACACATCCTACATCTTATTAATTCCCTACATATACCTACACAGCCTACATCTCATTAATCCCCCACATATATCTACACAGCCTACATCTCATTAATCACCCTGATATAACTACACAGCCTACATCTCATTAATCCCCGCATATACCTACACATCCTAAATTTCATTAATCCCCTGCATATACCTACACAGCCTACATCTCATTAATCCCCCACATATACGTACACATCCTACATCTTATTAATTCCCTACATATACCTACACAGCCTACATCTCATTAATCCCCCACATATATCTACACAGCCTACATCTCATTAATCACCCTGATATAACTACACAACCTACAGCTCATTAAAAAATTGACGCTAACAAGGTGCTTGAACAATTCTCTGACGTTTCTCAACCGCTACTGGTTATGGTTACAAAATATTTATCCTATTCCCAGTTTGAAATATTTTCCCATTCCCAGAGACCTAAATCCCGTTTGCCAGGGCAAAAACAGGCCAATCCCAGTTCCCCTTTCAGGACCCTCGTAAAAGAGATTAACGGTCATTACAACAAATTAGCTTATTTCAATTCAACCCAAAAAATTACTCACTCCCTTCGGGAATACAAATCTTTGGATTTTTCAACGATGTCGGAGAGAATTTACCAGATCTCGGATCTCGGAATTCTTGTGTTCCGATAAGACTGTTTTTCTATCAAAAATGTTCGTTAATTAATTGATCGTCATTTTTATCTTTTATAATATTTTTGGATGGGACATTCACACCATCACTCCATTACCCCTTTGTTTCCTGTTAGATACTTTGAACATCCGCTGACCAGTGTTTTTAGGGCTTTCACAGTCGCTTGCACTCTGAATTCGTGTCAAGTTAATCGAGAGGTAGAAAGTGAAACAATGTATTGATTGTACGGGAAAGACTTCTTGCTTCTTCCTTCGCGATTCATTTGTTCGGGAAAAAGTTTCCATGATTTTTCCTTCACAATCCTACGTGATACTAGTGATAACTTAGGGTGTGTCGAAGGCTAGCATATAGCGAGTTCGAAAGAAATCGAAAGGTCGACAAATTATCGAAAGATAGAAAGCCCCAGATGAGTTTTTTAAGCGCAAGAAACGAAAAGACAAACACTGCCTTTCGGTAAATAGTTTCTTGACATAAACATGCGTTGAAAAAGACAAAAAAACGAAACAAAAACAAACAAAAAGCAACAACATGAAAAAATGGAGTTATTGCTGCCTGAGGGATTTGCTCGCACCTCCAAACGCCCGCATCTACAATCACGATAAAAGTTAGAGGAGAATATTGATAAAATAGGTCAGTAGTGTGTACCGAAACGCTGTAGCACAGCAGGCTCAGGTAAATTCCGTACAAAAATATAAAGTCGCGCCGAAGTTTGAGTGAGTTGATGGCTGGTTCTGATCCTGCAGGTATGTCGTTGCTGAGCTTTTTCAAGTGGAAGCCCGGAGAGAGGGGGTGGGGAGTGGGGGAGCTAGTATACAAAGTTCTACACGGGGAGGCTCCGCCCCGAGTTCCAACCCCTTACCCTTTCGTATACCATTTTGACAGAAAAAGTACTCCTTTCGTATACCTTAAATTGTAAAAGAGTATCCCTTTCAAAAAAGGAAATAAAATGATGCAAGGGACTGCAAACGAAATTGCTACTGTTATACGTAGGAATTCTTCTTGTCATTTTCATGTAGTGCCCAATAAACGAAATGACACTGCCACAAGGTGCGTCTGTTCGATATATTTTCATTAAAGGTTCTTTTAAGTAACTAAATGACAGATTTACCCACTCTTTCATATACCTCCACTTGTGGCATCCCAACCCTTTTGTATACTTGTAGCCTGAAAAAGGTACCCTTTTCGGGCGGAGCCTCCCCGTGTAGGTCATTATAGAGAGTAACCCCCAGAGGTGGAGGTGACACGATTTCCTCGCATATGGCGACTCCGCCCGCAGTACATCGAAAACTGAACTGACCTACCGAAACGACACCATAGCAGTCTTTTTCTTCGTAGCTGACAAAAATAAAGACAATGCTTAAGTTGCTTTGGCCTTTTATAATACTTTTACTCGAGAATTCTGGGTTTAATTTCACGAGGAACAACATAATTTGTTCGAAATAACACAACTGTAATCCCATTTGGCAACACTCGACTACCAGTTAAGCTGGCGACCCAATTTGGGCGCCAAATTAAAAACTTCGAGGAACAAAATGTTTCATGTTTTTCACTTTTCGCAATTTGATATGGTTTTTGGAATTATAAATCCCTTTTCGTTAATATTCAATGCGGTATCTAGTAAGAAACGTGACGCAACTGCAATGCCTTTTTGTAACAAACATTGACCTCACGACAGCACAGTTTTTCTCGCCTAATGAATCTTGATTGGTCAACTTGTAGCCGCGCCAACCTTATGCTAGGTTAAGCCTGGATTGAAAATTTTAGACGGGAAAGGACAGGGATATTGAGGCGAATTCGAACCCTGCGTTTCGCTGTACAATTTATGCGGGTCGGGTGCACTGTAGTAAATAAATATGGACATGGCGAAATGATATGAACAAATAGTTTGTTCATATTCCATAAGCCGTGGTGCTTTTGTGGAAAACAATCACAAATGCCTTTAAATGAAAAAAAAAAGGTTTATCAAAAGAAGAAAAGACATTTCACAGGGTTGCGAGTTCTGCAATTACCGATATTTGCTTAGAAAGAGAAGGAAAAAAAAAAAAAAGAAATCATTACAACACGAGGTATTTTCTATTTGATCAGCTAACCAAGCATTAATCCCACCGAACAGGACTTAACTTTCACGATCCGATGAGACGCGTTGCTGTCCTTGTGGCATAGTGATTCCACGCTGCGCACAATATCATATTTCTAAGATCTTTATATAGTCTATTTAAGATCTCTAAGGTCTCTTTCCAGGCTTTAGTGTCTGGGTTTCAACTCAAGCGCTGCTTTCTAGCTTTTCGCTTTGGCGCAAGCCGACGTAGGGGTGGGGTAGGACTTAGAAGCTAGAGCCTGCGCGAAAGCATTGAATTTTGAGGATTCTTTGTTCGTCCCCAAACAGAGCGTTTCGATTCTTAAGCGAAGTCTTTAAAAGAGAGCAAATTCTGGGACCTTTGTGAGGAGAAATCTGGAAAGAGCGGTGCAATTAACCAAGAAGCCTTAGTCGTAGTCTATTTTCGTTTAACTCAGTGCAAGCGTTTACAAAACGTTAATGATGTTGTCAATATAACAGGAATATTACTTTTGTGAAAAAACCAATTTGAAGCATCCGTAATGACGAAAAAGGTTTACATTCGCCTATTTTACTCTTTAGAAGGTCACTGGGCAAGTTCCATGTTCACTTCACGAATAGTGATTTCGAAAAACTAAAGCACTTCAGGACCTTTGAATGATATTTTCGAAAACAACTCACTATAAAAGTTATTTGGGCAAGATATGAAGAAATCCAACGCTTCACGTCTGTTGCCTTATTCTCTCTATTTAGAGAAAATGGCTCATAAAGACGCTCAGCCACGGTTTTTTTTTAGTTATTTTTACCACGTACAAAATTACCTTTAAATTGGAGGAAACCTGAAAATAATAGTTTACTAAGATAGAAAAACACAAAAGAACAAAAAACAAGCCATAAAGTAGCAAGGATGGTAAAGGGTGGAGAAGATTTACACGAATTACAAACGACAAACTTGAAAAATTTGGGCCAAACTTTTCTAGATACACAAAACGTGACGTAGTTCCTTTAAGTAGCGGTACTTGTTCTTCATCCTGTCAGTTTACAAACTGAGCGTTTATTGATCTCTAAAAACGATTATGCTTTTTTTTTTTTTTTTTACAAAATATTCTTTCCTGGCTGATGTAACTATTGTCAAGTTAACCAAGGGCTCCTGGTATGGCAAAGCTTCGTTGAAGCAGTTGTTGTTCACCGATATTTGTCCCTCGAGCACGTTCATAAAATAATTATGTTTTATCTACTGCATCTACCTTTACTTTGGAATCATTTGACCTATAACATACGTTGAAATGGATTTTGTACATTTCGCCATTGCATACAAGCAATATCCCCAGGTGGGGCTTCCTTATAAAAAGGACGGGGGGTGCTCGTCGGAAATTTTGAAAAGAACCTCTAAGAGGTACCAAGGTCCTGTTTTGTGGGCGTGGCTTGAATTTTTTTCACCCCTGAAAGGTACCAATTCTAAAACAACACATTTAAGCGACAGCAACTTGTTTCGACTCAATACCCTAAAAGGTACCATAAAGAGATGTACCAAAACCGCTTTTTTAACCCCTGAAAGGTACGACGAGCCCCCCCCCGTCCTTTTTAAATGGATATCCCCCTCGGGCAATGTCCCTTCTGTTTCAACAGTTTAAAATTGTTGACAGTAATCTGAAGCCTAACGTTTTACATAGTGTTTTAAAATAAGCTTCTTGTATAATGACAGCTTTCTGGCCATTAATTATAAAATTCGGTAAGGAAATCTTCATGTACTTAACAATTTTCAATCCCTTAAAAATGTACTTTGCTTTTACATGTTATAGTATATTTCTACGCTAATATCTTGTACTAGTTTTTTTTTCTAAAACAAAGCTTTCTTAGTCACAAACCTGTAATTATGATTTACTTATACTTTCTCCCTTGCTATTGGCAGAAAAGTCTGCGGTAATTGGAAAAACAACTTAGCCTGGAAATCACACCCATGTTTGATTTGTAACAGGCTACCATGTGATTGTTCACTGTTGTTAACCGAGGTACTCCACAACAACGGAGCCTCATTTCAATGCTTGTTGTCCTTGGGGAAAGTGTAACGAAATTTTCCTTTTGCCAATCAGCTGGACTTAAACATGTCACAAAGAAGACTTTCAATTGCAACACTGCCGATGGTCTGACGAAAGAACAGCTCTTCGATCGTCTTGGGGTTCACCATACGCAGGGATGGTAACATTAACAGAAGCTTTCCAAAGCGGACTTGCTGACCGGGAAAATGCCTCCTGATGTAATCTCCTAACATGATCTGTGCTTGGTCTTGGTAACATTCCACTTGCTGTGGATCACGCAATCCTCTGAGCTCTAATGTGTAGAAGAAAACAACAACCAAACACTGAGAAGGCTGTATAGTTTGTAATGACATAATTACTGAATTGTAGAAGTCTCACGCCGTGTGACGTTAGTAACTTTGGCGCAAAGTTTGAGCCCTAAAATTAGTTCTTTTTGAACTGCACCTCTTCCGTTCTCAGGGGCACTGTTCGTGCTGTTAACGCATCGCTTCGTCTAAGCCTATTAAACCTCGTAGCGCTTGAAACTGTCACGTGATCCGAATCATGGAGGGGAAATGGGTAAAACCTTCCAAGATAAAAGAACTTGAGTGCAAGCCTAAGCCTTGGCCAAACGGACTCGCAAGTAGACGTAAGTTAAAAACTTGGGTCTACCTGCGATTCCGTTTGACCAGGTCTTGCGTACAAATGCGTTGACTTGCGAGGACTTAAGCTCACTTTGGTCGAGATCAAATTTACACGCAAGTCAATGTAGGGTTTTCAACGTTTGCTCACCCAACCCAAGTCAACGCTAGTTGAGTGACGTCCATTCGTTGTTTTAGCAATCTATTAGCCAATGAAATACAGGATATGTTATCGTGCTGATTACATTTTGTCTGCGTGGGACTAAGCCCATAGCCTTGAAATAGGTTTTTGCACCTTGCGTGTACTTGCGAGGATGCATGCGGGTCCGTTTAGCCACCCAACGCGAGTCTCTACGCACGTTCAACTTGCAGCTAGTTGTAACTACTTGTAAGTCTGTTTGGCCAGGGGTTTATAATGATCTTTTAATTTGTTACGTTTTGAATACGAAGTGACAGATGCTTTGCGTTGATTTATATCGCATATCTTTCAAACAAAGTTTAAACCAAAGAATGGGGTATATGCCCCTTAACTGTACAATTTTACTGAGTTTTAACAGCCTTTGAGTACCTTGATATTTCCTTAACCGGAAATATTTCAAGCGATTTCCACTGATCTGACGCGGAAAAGTTGAGCACAAAACTTAGTATTGTCTTCTTTAGTCACACGCGTGAGGCCTCTCTATTTAAATATGAAATTTTTAATAACTTAAAATCCTTTGTAAGAAACTAGCAATTTATTTGTGATGAAAATCTGTCTTTGTGTGAGCTTAGCTTCCTTTAACTTTGTATTCCTTTAACTTTATAAGCGTGGACCAAAATGCTGAAAATGTAAACTTCATAATTTTTACCCAAATAGTTCTCCATTTAAAATTTTCTTAGTCAGTTTCTTCATGGTCATATGTTCAAGCACGAGGTAATGTCTTAATAGTGTTAAGTTTTATGTTCGTTATTGTCCAACTATATTTCCATTTTCTCTAAGTTAACTACGTAAACTTTCATTGAATGTATTCTTTAGAGGATACCAAAGCTAACTCCGTAGGATTCAAAATGTGCTTTTTAAAAGCTATTCTTTCAAAATAGAAAGTGTCTCACCACTAAGATTGAAGAGAATGAAGCCAGGTTTAAGTCACAAATACGGTTTCCTTTTCACTCGGATTTTCTGAAGTTCGGGTTCAAAGAAACCGCTTCATTTCTTTTACGTAATTCCTAAAAGTTTCCCGAACGTTTTTAAAATCACTTAAAGGTTAATAAGCCATGAAAATACCTTTGATAAAATCAGTGATTTTTGTTAAACTTTAGCGTGACGTTCTCGCAGCGCGGTTTTAGCCATGTCGGTACAACAAAAAATTGGATACATTATTGAATAAAACTTGACGTTCGCGAACTGGCGGGAGGTAAAATGATCCGAGATGATTTTTTATTGAATTATTTTTCACAAAAACACCTGTTACTAGAAAACCACAGAGTGAAAAATCTGACACGTTTTCTGCCTACAAGTACTGATGTAAAATATTAAATGTACAAAATATTTCTTTCTCTGTGTAAAATCAACTTCTTGTTTGGATAGTGTTTTATTTTATAACGCTCGTAAAGAAAAAAAAACCTTTTTCGTATTTCGTGACTTCCTTGATACGGTAAATTGCAACTGCTAGTAGATTAAATCTATTCAAAATCAAGTTTCTCGCACAGATGAGGAAGTTATCTCTGACCTGTTAAAATCCTAAGTATTCTATTCGTCCTGGTTCAATGCTATTGTAGAAGAGGAAGACACTTTCTAACGATAAAACTTTAAATATAAATTTAAGTTCATGGAGATTTTTTCCTTTCTTTACTCGAAACAACTGTTTTCAATTCAACGCTTGAAGTGTGTAAACATCAAACACCGACTCTTTACAATGCCGCCCAATTTTCGGCTGTAGGCTTTAGATGATAATCTTACTCCACTCCACTCGAGTAGCAATTTGTCTTGTTATGGTATGTTCCATTAGGCACTTTGTCGCGTAATCTTTACATTGATCAAACCAACGTCAACTTGAAGTTCTTTGAAGAAACTTCGAACTCCGACAGTGGTATAACAAGACTCTAAACTCTTTGACAAATAGAAAAACAAACTTCACTCCTCTTTGAAAACCGTCGTTATTCCCTTGTTCCTCCGTGAAAAAATAACTGATTAAAATTTGGTCACAAACAGATTTGAAGCAGCTTTGCAATAGCCTGACTTTTTTTTTTATTGTAAAATGAAATTATTTATGGCTGATAACAAGTTAGACGGGGTTTCTGCGACTTCATTAATATGAAAGAGTATAAGTTTCATATTTGATTAAAGTTAATACGAGAAATTTGGTATGGTCGTAATTAGCCATATTTCAATAACCGAAGCATACAGTCTTATTAAGGAATTCAATCATTGGGAAATGGTTTTTTAATTATGAATGAGGAGCTGTGTAGGCTTAGAGAGCAAAGCAAAGCGTATTGTAATTAGCGTAAATTAAGCGGCTATGATTTTTTTTATGATATGGTTATTGATACGCTCAGCTAATAAAGGAGAACTGAAAAACACACTTCACCTTGTTACGCGTCGCTAATACACAAGGCGTTTCAAGCTAAGTGGTTAGCCAGTCAGAAACTGCCCAACATGTGTTCTCGCCTGTAGAGTTCCAAATGGATTATTCCCTTCTAGAATAAATTTTACTTTCAAAATACAAGACTTCTAATTTTAGATGATTAGTATGTTTTAAGCTTGGTAAGAGTATTAAGACCAAGAACGCCCATTTCTGTCGCAAATAGTCACCGTAAATGAAAACCAACTCCAATGCGTCACATGAAAGAATTAAAGATACACTTAAATGAAAGACAAATAAAGTTTTGTATCTTTTCCGTCGTTGGTTCTCTATTAAAAGCGTGTCACAACGTAACATCACCGTTTTAAAGTTCTTTGTAGTATTGTTCTGTTCCCTTCTGTTTTTCTGGCAATAACACAATCTATCTCCTCACATTCAATAGACAACTTTTGAAATCAAGCTCTTATTTACTTCATATTTATTTCGTGTTGGAGTTACGCCTTAATTTTGACTCTTCATGACATTTCTGGTTTGTGGACCAGTTTAACTCAGATATTTTGGCGCGAAGTTTACATTCTCTGCTACAGAAATGATTGTATAAAAAGATATTAGGCTATAGTTTCGACAACGTTGCGCATTGTTTACAATGTGGGACGAACGATTTAAGCAAAAACTTCCTGAAGCTTACAATGCGAAGGAGGAAGGGTTTATGTGAGAACTCGTTATCAAAAATCTGACGGATATTAATTCTCATTGTTATTCAACTCACCAGATTTGAAAAGTACCACTGCTTTTAAACACGCGAATTCGGCCTCGCCAACTTGTAGACTTCGAAACCGCGCGTTAATTTCCTGCAGCATGCGAATGTCAGCCATGGTTGCCACAATCTTCTCCGCTGGCGTGTTGTCCACATGCATTCCTGCCGCTGCCAGGAGGGGCGCAACCTCAAGGGGCATATTCCACTGGACAGCTCCCATGATGAACAGCTCCCTCCAGCCTTCTTCTAGCAAGATCACTTGGTCGCGGAACGGCAGGTTCACGAAAGAAGGGATGTTTCGCGCCCATTTCACAGAGATGAACAACAAACGCGCGGCAGATTCGCAGATGGCGTCAGGGGTTGAACAGTAAAGCGAGGTAGCTATTTCTTGTTGTGATGGATAGGGTATTCCTGAGGTTTGGTGTCCGAATCGATGTACGGCTTCTCGGCAGGGTTCTGCCACTATCAAGCTCGTCAGAAAGTCGTTATTCATGAATTTGCTTGCGTATTCATCACCCATCGGCGGCTTGAGTAGGCGAGTAGAGTTGGGTTGTCTTTCCTGCTGAACAGCTGGTAAATGACAAAATAAAAGAGTTCACTACACAGATTCTAAAATAAAAACTGCTTTGAATGTATAGCTTCCCACTTAAACCAACAGAATGGAAAATTTGGAGGGTAAATTCAATCATTTTATTTCATATTGACTAGCCTAATACCAAGAAAGAAGGTTGGCACGTATGATAGACTTTTTAATCTTTAGGCATACATGGTTTTTTCGCTAGCTAGATAAACCGTATAGCGAGATAGTTATTATTTGCGTTACTTTATATTATTCAACGAGTTGACGAAGAACGATGGAAGGGAAACAAACGAACGCTACCCAATGTTGTTAAATTTATCGTTTTAATCAAAAAGTTGGCATGTTTCATATAGCATTCGCCTTTATTGAATTTACTTTCCTCTTGAAAGCTAGCCCGAAGATAAGCTAGTGTTGGAGACACGTTTCTCGCTCCTAAAATGGAATTTGCACTCGCTAATTTAAGAAGAAGAAACGTTGTCAGTGCAGTGTGAAATGAATATTCAAGTTTTTTCGAGACCATTTAAGTGAATCTCTTAAAACCTCGCACCTCTAAATATTGCTTTTTCAAAAACAGTCTCAATATTGCCAGAGAGTTTATTTCTGTCTACATCGGTTCATTCGAAGGAGTTTGCTTCTTTGGAATTACCATTTTGAAGTTGAAATTTGTTTTACTTCTAATGTGCCTAACACAAAGGCCATTCTTACGTTTTCTAGCAGAATTATTTGCTTTAATTTAACTTCTTTGAAGATATATTCAAAATGAAAGTCAAGCCAATGTGTTCTGTTGAACTATGAAATATGGAAGTTATACCATCATGAAAGACATTGTCTGAAGGTGGCGTTCCTACCATGTTTTATTTATGCATTTCACAATAAGCAAAACTATGTGAATATGAATAGCTGGTAAGTTGTGACACAGAGATATTTTCTTTGGCTTTTACGCAGTAAAGTAATTTGGTACATTTCTTCGTGCGCGTAAATGACGGAAGCGTTCGTACTAAAAACAAAATTATTTGTCCTCGCTAAAACTTTAGAATGTGAAATTTTAAAATGAAAAAATAAGAGAAATTAAAACAGTCTTGCTCTGTCAAGGAGCAGGTAAAATCACTCAGATCAACTTACGCATCTTAGAGACGTAGCAATTAATAGTGTTGCAAGAATCCGCAGCTGTTTGTTTCTATTCCTTTCATTCGAAAAGGAGGTGCATATTTGAAACTAAAAAAAAATACTTTTTAGTGGAATAAAATCTTTGACCGCAACACTGTGAATACTATAACCAGCCTCATGCTGCACAAGAGTTTTATTGATTTTTATGAGTGTGTGAAGATGCAATTAATTTTAGTTTCATGTAAGTTCCCTTGCTGCCCGCCAGCGTACCTGTTCTTTCTATCTTAAAACCTAGGAAACGGCTGACAAAAGCTTTGCAAATTAACCGTTCAGTACTTGCCAGTTCCTCTGTTCTTAGGATGAACAATGAAATGGGCGTGCAGACGACACTTTTGGTATAATAACGGTTTTTCGCACGGTTTGAAGTGCTTGTATAATGATGAGAGATACAACACTTTAAAATAACTCCATTATTCCCTTCGTTATATTCTCGCCTACAGGCATGTCACCACAGAGACCGTCCGAACGGTGAACAACCCTGCATACAAATGTGACGGCCTGTGACTAACTGACAACACACAAACAAACAGATAGCGGAAGGTTCGACCTTGACATGCCGCGGTATTCATCGTCAGACATTGAACAAAGCTGTTTTTCCAATATGTTACTTTGACTGATCAAGAATTGACGCTAAAAAACACAACGCATTTGCGCCAAGAAATATGAATAATTTTTAGTTGTCTCATTGAAGTCTAAGGTTATTAGGAGATCGGAACGTTTCAAAAATGAAATATTCAAATCACGTATCAAACTCATGCCTGGTTCTTTATGACTTAACGACTGCATGTTCTAAAGAAAGAGCGTAAGATGTATATTTTTTCAGGTAAGTTCAAGTTAGTTATCGGGAGAAATTAAAAGCGAACAGTGCTTTTCAAAATTGACTATGTTATTTTGGAGTAAGATTAAACTTAACTGTTTACTTTGAAGCAGCAATTTTGAATATGCATACAAAAGGAGCCCGGTACGTTCCCTCATTGCATCATCGTAAGGTTCAAACATTCAGGAAATTTGATCCAGTTATAGTGTAAAAGTTTTGTCGATAACACTCATTTTTTTCTGGCAAATTGACTGCGGTTTTTAAAATACTACCACTGTATGGACCTCCTGCTTGCTGGTCATCAGAGAAATTTATTCTTATGAGCAGAAATTTCTCAGTATTTAGCGGTTACGACCAAAGATCTATCACCTCGTCACAGGCTTTTTTGAACGAAATAAAATTTTAACCACCAACATTTTTGCGCAGCCCGCTTTCGTTTCATCGGAAAACTTCTCTAATTCAAATTTATTTCAGTTCGAGAGGATCATAAGACAGAACTACCTGTTTATAATCGAGTTAAATTGTAATGTCTAATTCAAGACAATGGAAAAGAACTCACTATAGAAAACGAAAAACCATTGTTTACAACTAACGTACATACACAACAAAGGCTGTTCTTAAACACGGATCCTAACTAGCGCGGGTTCAATAAACAGATCCCTTCCTCAAACAACTTTGTTTTCCCAGCGAAATACTTCCACAGGTTTAAATGCTACCCTATCTG
Source organism: Orbicella franksi (assembly GCF_964199315.1). Lineage (NCBI taxonomy): Eukaryota > Metazoa > Cnidaria > Anthozoa > Scleractinia > Merulinidae > Orbicella > Orbicella franksi. The sequence continues at coordinate 8,287,137 of NC_138147.1, forward strand.
GGAATGCAAGGTGAAAGAGAGATTTTAATTTTGGTAAGTGTGGTGCTTTTTTTTAAGCTCTTTAAGTGAGAATAGCGTATGAAGAATGGGGTTTCAATTTTTCGGGGCCGCCACGCGTTTCTGTTTACCTTTCATCAGTTTTCTCTGCTCATCCCAATATTACAATAGTGTATCACTATCGATATTAATCTATTCAAAACAAGCGGCGTGGAGCTTTTAAATTGCCTATATTTCAAATAAACCATAATCATGTTAACACTGGTTCTCTAGCTTAGCAAGAGTAATTTTCTTTCGTTTTATGTATCAGTGTTAAACAAGACCTGCTTTCAACCTTAAGGCTGCCGTAGTTTACTTGGCGGGCTTTCCTCGTTTTGTTCAAAGTTTTCAAGGAGAAATTGTATTGAAAAAACACAATAGAAGCATTTGTTTCCTTGCTGAAGAACTCAGTTTATTGTTTACGAAAGAATAAGGACGAGTTACCTTTCAAAAGAAAAACACGGTCTGGCTGTTCTGATGAATGGAACAAAATGTCTTTGCAATCGACCCGAGGATCACCTGCATGATGTGATTCGAATTGGAATCGCACCACATTTAGACTTTTTCGTCTCTAAAAAGCCAGAAAGTGAGTGTGCAGTCTTAAATATCTCCCTAAAACGCCTAAATAAAATCCACCTACAGGATATAAACTCCTCCTCAAAGATACCGCCAAATGTTTTTCTTGTGAAGCATTTGAAAGGGTTTTTTCACCTGTGCTCATTAGCTCGACATATGCTGTTCTCGGAAATGCCACAGATTATCACTTGAAACAATTTACTGTTTTTCTAATCTTCCCGAGATATCATGCTAGCATTTCATTAGGAGACATTTATTTACCCATTTCGTCGGGAAACTCTAATTTCTTAGAGCACTACACGGTCTCGTCTTTGAATAAATAAAGTTTAATTGCGAAGGTTCCCAAACCGCAGCTTGCGAAAATACACACTGATTTGTTGTCAACGAAGAATGGAAGGAAAGTTTGACGTTTCCTTTTTATTATAAAGATTAATTGGAACTAATTGCTGTCTTCGAAATTCAATGTATTTAGGGAACAATGTGCCTCCACCGGAGTATCAAAATATCATCTTCCAAATATCTATCACATTGTTAAATTGAAGAAAATTCCGAGATACCAAACATTATGAAAATGGGTAAAACTGTGGCGCCTCCTCTCATAATGTGAAAACATTAACACCCATGTTCACCTTAGACATCAAAACTAACCGTCCAAGTCGACTTTCAGAACTTTTCGACAAAATTCTGCAATTTTAACGTTTTGGATCTCCCGAGTAAACATTCTGTCACAAAATTAAATTTTAATTTTTTCGCAAAGGAGAAGAAGATTAAATACATTCCAAACCAACGGAAAAATACACGCCGCTTTACAAAACAGCACGTTTCAACGGCGCGTTACATTTTAAACGCTTTCCGCCTCTTTTGGGCTTTAATCATACATTTAAGACGGAGTGACAAAACAGCGCGTACAATGTGTTGTGTTCGTCGATTATCCAACAATGATATGCTGGAATTGGGTTAAGCCCCTCTCTTAAGATATGTGCCAAAAACGAAAACAAATTTCATGATCGGGGCGAGTTTTAATTGCCTCGCTGGCCAGCCAGTAACTGGGCGTGAGCTCTCTCTGTGTGTACATGATCTAATGACGATCTTAAAGTAACTTTACGTGTAACTTTCTCACTTACCGAACCTGTTCATCTTGACATCAAGACATTTTTGAAAGCGGCAAGCCTGGCACTGATTCCGTCTTTTCTTATCAACGACACAATTTCCGTTGCCCTTACAGGAATAGACCATATCTCTCCTTACACTCCGCATGAAGAACCCACTACACCCGTCGCATGTGTACACGCCGTAATGCCTTCCGGATGAAATATCTCCACATACTTTGCACAGCACCTCTGGCTTTCGCTCGACGGTTTCTTGTTTCTTCGGCGAGGAGCTTTCGCGATCCATGTCGCGATCTTCTAAAGAGTGTAACAGTCAAAACAAGAAAGTCAGAAAACCGTTCGATGAGTTTCTCAAGACGCTAAGTGTCGAAGTTTTGAACTTGTTTGGAAATTAAAATCGCTTGGGCTTCGACGCTCGATCAAAGAAGCGATTTGGGATTTTTTTAGGGAGAGAAATTTTTCTGGTGTACGAATTCTTCGTAGGCTTTGATTCCATGGAAATGGGAGAGAATTAAAAGCTGTCTTTTCCTCAGACGTAATTTGTATGCCGCGTCAGAACAGGCACACGACATTAGAAGTGGAAAAATAAAGAGAGAGTACATTTTTGAAGCGAAAACATAGCTACAGCTCAGTATCGTATTCTAGCTAATGGGATTTTAATTAAAAGTAAAACCCTTTAAGAACTCTAAACTTTTAAACTCACTACATGAAAAACTTCCGTAGCTTGTCAGTTGGAATACCAAGGAATACACAAAGCTTCAAGTTGAGTTCTCTTACCCACTACGGTCTGTTGGTCGACGTCCATCATTTAAATTCACGAAAAAACGGCTGGTAAAATTTGCTAAATTCCTCCTCCAAGGTCGTGGCGTTTTATAGTCTCTTGCTTATACTGAAGGGGCTTTTGGACTTGTACAGTGCTGTCGCACCTTGTAGTTTGACTAGACCAGCTGCTATGATGATCACGTGACCAGCCTAAGCGGTGATTGGCTGGCAAAGCTAATTAAAGCTGGGTGCCCCAAATGAAAGGCCCATGTAGATCGGTAGCATCTTTGTAATTTAATCTGGTCATCAATGACTTTTGTTTAGGCGGTAAAGTGTTTTCGCAGCTTTTTTACACTTTTATTCGCCATCAAAACAATTAGCGATCCATTGCTTTGAAATGTTGATTCTATGTATATAGAATTTGAAGATAATGTGCTCGACACGTGCTGTCCAAACAAGAGCCATATATCGCCCATATTGGAAAATTTCTTGTATGCGACAACATGCCAAATTGATTTAGTGTGGATAGCGGGCGCTGCAGTTATGATATTTTATTTTTTTAAGGTTCTTTGCAAGGTAGCATTGTGTTGCTTTAATTACAGTATCACCGCATTCAAAACTGCTTGTTTTCTTACAAACGGCTTATATCACACCACAAAATTTAATTATCGGTACGCATTATATGTTTAGAGCGCGGTGTGTGAATATAAGTAATTGTGGCACGCGTGCCCCCGTACATACCCTATCAGGGCATGCTACACCGAGTGACTTCCTTGACATTGCAATGGTTTACTTATTTGTAGCATTGGAACGATTTTCCTTTTAAGTGATGAAAACTTCAGATAGAACGCAGTTTGAATTTTTTTCGAGATGTGTTCGGAAATTGAACAAACCATGTCTCCGTGTCTCGCGCATATTGTTCTAGTCACCTGCCAATGCTATACGCGTCAAGTTAAGATTAAATAATAATAGAGAAGTGATTTTTTTTTCACACCGTTGTCACAAAGATAGTTTTAATTGTGATTTGATTTGGAAACTTAGTTTCCGACTGTCAACAGAAACTGTGATGTTAATAAAGGATGCAGAGACTCTAGGCTTTTGCTTATATTGTGGCTAGGTACAAATGTTTTTAAACCTCGAATAACGTTGTTGCAGTTTCATGGAACACAACTCGGACATTTTAGATTTGAGACGATACAAACTCACGGTTTTTTCGCGTATTGTCAACAAGAGATGGGTATTTTTCTATCACTAGGATGAATATATAATTGATTGGAAATATCGATACGGCTTCTTAGCAGGAAGGGAATCTTTTTAATCAATGGTTACCTGCGAAATTAACGCTTTTTCGCCACACAAAAAACACATCTTGATCATACTTCTGTTAGAGGGTCTGATTTTTCTAATAGTTCACATGAGATTCGGAAATAATCCTCTCTGTATCACAGGTGAAAATAGTTTTTCTTAAAGGGAGTAGAAAAAGCGCGACGAATGCAGCGCAAAACCAATACACCGCAAAAGATACTCATTTGTATCAACTCGGCCAAACAAAACATTATTGTTTCAAACGTGGAATTAGATACGTCTTAAGCCAATTACTGAGGCCAAACCCAGAGTGAAAATAAAGAGACTTGAATAAGATTTGACGTTTCCAAATAAATAAAAACTGATTATGATCCGCTCAGAGTATAAATTTGCTGATCTATCATCCCCGCAGCAGATGGCAGAATAGAATTGGCACTTGCTCTTGAAAAAGTAAATTCAAATTTCCTCCCAATCGCTGGTGTTTGCTCTTCTCCTCTAGGTCGGTCTACATTGAGATGGCCAGTGTCCTGTAGAAAAAGGCTTTTGTTTTCAGACGTTAAAGCACGTTTTCTAATTTCATTTTAATAAGCAAGCACAGCAGATATGTCATTCAGCTTGCCAAAAGCGCGAGATCAGGCAATCGAAAAATTTTGTTTTTATCCAAAGTCTGGGATCACCATCATGTGTTTACAAAAAATTAAATAGCCGTCTTCGCACTTCGTCACAACTCAGTTGATCCTGGTGCAATCCGGGGCTTTAAGCTACAGTCTTTTTCGTGTTTCCATGAAAACATCAAGTTTCTTTTAACGTCCCCATAATTAAAACGTATGGAATATATCAAAACGTCCGTATTAAAGTTGAGTTATCGCCGTAAAATTTTGTTAAACATTTACATCTTCCGATAATATTTCGGATTTTGTGCCGGTTATAATGCTGTGTTTTCAGTTATTACCTCAGTTATATAACTAATTCAAATTACCCCAAAAACTTCTACTCAGAAGTTCAAAGCTCATGACGGTTTATAAAATAGTGGAATTATTTTAGTATTTACTACACAACTACACATCGCTTACTCAACAGAATACAACGAGGTTTGACTGGGAGAAAACGTAGTCGCTCTCTTTACACGGGGCTTCTTAATTGTTCAATTAATATTTGAAAAGATAAAATAGCAGTTAAGGTAAATACAAAAGATCACTGATTGCTTTTTCTAGATGCTATGCCCACAAATTAAACCTGAGAAAAGCGCAATTTAATTAGACTAAAATTGCTTCGTAAATGACCGTTTTTTCTTTGAAATAAGCTATAATTCCGGCTTATTTTACAAAGGGACAAAGTGGTTTATTTGCAAACGAAATGGACGAAGCGCACTTTTTGCTAAAGGCGTATCTCCGGTATTTAATGAGAAATAAACTTGGTGTGAGCGTTCTCAAAAAATAACATTCTCGGGCACTTACAGCTCCAAAACAATACCGGCCATTTTTCACCTGCTATACATTTCCTTTGAATTTCCGCTCGAGGAAAAAAGGTTCCGTTCGTTCTATCTCGCTAATTAACTTGGTGGATGTTTGAAGCGATTTAACGTTCTCTTTCTTTTCGAAAAGGCTCGAGTTTGGAGTTGATAAATCTTCAAATCTACATCAGAGATTAAGTCCGTTAAACTCTGTTTGGATCACGGTTATTGGTCTTAGATTGCATTAAAATCAAAGAAAAAAGAGACGAGCGAGAGAGAGAGAAAAAAAGACGAACAACAACAACAACAACAAAAAAAAAACAACAAAAAAACGAGAGAGAGAAAAAAAAACAAGACAGAGGAAGACTTAACACTTCCTTACATTATGCTTAAAAGGATGCAAAATAGAATTTCTGAAAGTCCTATACAATATCAGACTTTCACACAATAGTTTTGAGTGTAGAAAAAGAGACTAGTTTATCACAGTCAACGCTGCAGGAAAATTAGTAAACTATATAAAACAGGACTCTTGAATTTCGATTGGTCTAACTCATAAGTCGGTCGTAACGTCTTCGCTCGTAGGTCGTCGTGAGGAAAGTCTGGATGCTTTGTTTTTCTCACTGTTTAATAAAATCGCTGGTTAAGACAGCGAAAGACTCATTGTTCTTGGAGATATCATTTTAAATAATGATTCTTCTGTTCTTCTGGTAGATGGATTCCATGTGTGAGCCATTCAAACAAATAGATTTTGTGTGTCACACATTGTACTTTTTCTGCTGTGGAAATATCACCACAAAATCGGCCCGTACGCAAATTTTGTTGTGAAGAAAGTAACGGCTGATACTTGGAACATTGAAGATATTGTTTTAACGTCTAAAAACGCTGACATAACAGAAGGGAAACATTTCGATGTTCAGCCAAATTTCTGGGATTTAATTCAAAATATTGGCTTGGGAATAAATTTTTATGTCTTTCCAGTTAAAGAGGAAAGACATAAATGGGCTCAAGTCGCTTTCAATCGCTGCCATATTCTACGTTCTTCAACTGGTGTAGCTTGCAATTCTCTATAAGTACGCCCAATTTCGGCCACATTTGATCCTAAAGTAGGCCTTTTTATATAAACGCTCGGTCAGCTCGGAATCATCGATAGCTTAATTCTCCTTAAAACATCAACACTTTGTCAACAGTACATAGGACTGAAAGGACAAGTAATAAAATTTTCAACGAGCTTAGGGATTTTATCGCCTTGATTAACTCATACAGTCGGCAAATCAGTTTCACTCTCTCGCAACATTGTACCTGGCCAGACTAAGCGAACTGGCTTTACAATGTAGACCAGAAACACCGTTAATTCTCGGTAGCTCGCGAGCTCGTTGGGCCCACTTACTAGTTAAACACGCTTGAACGATTGTAAGGCTTGAAATCAGTTGCGTTTGTAACTTACTAAATTCACCAGAAATGAACTGTGCCAACCAGTAACATTTAACATTGTTTAGGTGGTTACCTACAGCCTAAAATCTTGATTTTTGCCTTCTGTTACTTTTTAAAATTATATTTGTTATTCACCCGATTTTGAAAAGAACGCAACGGGAAAATAGCAAAAACTGTCAGCTGGTTGATGATTAAAATAATTCACAAAAAGGCATTTGACCAATATCCTCTCTGCATAAACTTTTAATTAAATCATAAAAAGTCATTTTTGATTTATCTGTTGTGATTTTAAATTGAATACACAGGGCGTGTGTACAATGATTTTAGTTAAGGACCCTTTCACGTTTTTACACAAGACATGTTTGTACAACTCAATCGATTGAAATACAGTTAGTATAAGTGCACTTGTCTGTAAGGCGTGAAACGGCGCCCGAATGGACGGTACGAAAGCGAAAATGTGACATGTTACTCGAGTTTTTAAGCTATCATGAAAACATGGACAAATTACTGATATTACAAAAGTAATAGGGAGGTTATAAATACCTCTTTTTACTGCCTTGCCGAACGGAAAAATAACAGTACGTGGGTTAATACCGTTTGAAGGTGTGGGGCGACAGATTTACAAAGCCAGCTTAATTCCCACTCCCGTGCGAACACGGGGCACGCGACAGTCTTTTTCAACTTCAACTGAAGATAAATTACCAAATGAAATTAAAACACCGACAATGAGGAGCCACTTGCAGGTGCTGAAAATGGCGCATTTTTTTAATGTCTACATGTTTTGTGGGGTTGACTTTTGGCTGTTCTGTACGTCCAGTATGATTTTGAAACCTTTTTTGGCACGGAACCTATTAATTTTGAAAAGTACACATTTTGAACCCTTTTAGGCGGCTACTTCAATTACCTGTCAAGTAACTCCGACTTGCTAATCCCTCAATAAGCGACAATTTGTGTTACACCAACCCTATTGCCGTTGATTAGGAAATAATAAGGTTATAATGAACTGTTTTTGCAAGAGTTTTATTCTATCTATACCTCCAAAGACTCAATTGGCTATTTCCTTGTCAAATGAGAAGTTCGAGAAGAAACTGAAAAAGACGGTAAACAGCCTTCACAATAGACCATGCAGTTTCATTTCACATTAGCTATAGCCCATTTTAATGCTGCTTCGCTTAAGCCAAACGCAAATAGAGCTGTGATTTCAAACGCTTGTGCATCGAAAGGATCTTTGAAAACAATAACAAACCTCGATTATGTTTTTTTATTCCTGACAGCTAAGTACCCAGAACTTGAGAACTTTCGCTATTTTTGCTGCTGTCGTTCCGACTGTCTGCGAGGAAAGGAAAATAATGTTAATTAATTGAAAGCTGTGAAACAGTCCACCAGGAAATCAGTCCTTTTTACAGATTTTATTCTAGTCTACAAATGATTTTGTCGAAATAAATTTAAACTAAGCCTACCTTTTATCTCGGTCGAGAGTTTATACCTAATAGAGAATTGCAGTCGTGAAGTCTTGCTTTTGATGGGCGCACTTGTTCTGAAATTGCGCGAGAAGTTCCCTAAGAAACAAAAATATTCTGTTCACCCAAACTGCATGAGTATAGCGAAAAGGTTAATTTGGTAATTACTTTCTGAAATCCGTTCAACTCTCACGCTGCCTGAGCTATTGGCATCTAGGCAACTAAAACACATAAATCTTAAGTTTTAAAAGCATTTCAAAATTTGAAAATTCTATGATATATTTCTGTACCGAAAAGTCTCCGATAAATTTACTTTCTGCCGTATTGTAACCTCCTAGCTGACAGCTGGGCAATTATGATCCTTGTGGGCTGTTAATTCTTATTTTGCTCCAAGATGCTGCGTCTTCAAAATGTTAATCCATTTTACAATGTTAGCACGTAGCAAGTATTATAACTTATGGATACACGAAAGACTTTCCAATGAATTAGGCTTTACATCGTTTTGTGAGTCGTCGTTTTAAAATCGTAATTTTAGAAATCTTTAGCGGGCTCTGTTCGGTATCACTGAAAACATAAAAAACTACTTAATATGATAACTGTTTCTCCGTGTTTTGTAGCAGCATGTGGATCGCTGAAGCATTTTTTTTACACGCATTTAAAATCCCGAAACTGACTTCAATGCTATAGCTATATTTTACAATTATTCCACGAGCACGCGCTGGGTATGATGATGGTAGATAGCCAACGAGCTGCATAGCGCTTTAATCATCTCATTTCGATCAAGCCCGAGTGGAATAATTGTTTCCATCAAAAACGCCCCCAAAATACAGAAAACTTAAATTAGGTAGAAATAGAAATGCCCAAAATTCACGCGTACGCTTACTATATTTGTATAGCATGCTACTGGCTCCTGTACCATGATGGCTAAGCCAATGAAGCATTATCAGGAGCCATAATCGGGGACGGAGACCGTAAGTCTTGGGATCCGCGCGCACCTATGATATGGGACAATTTTTCTATTTTTAGAACAAATTGTGCCATCCTGACGTCATATATCCGCGCGGATCCACGCACATGTCGGGGCTTCTCGCGTGGATGTTGTGACGTTGCGTGATCAAATGGTGAGAGTTGCGAGATTCTCTTGCAGATTTTTCACAGCGATGAATGGGAATCTCTTATATGTAGTTTTATGCTCTGAGCTAACGGAAAAGGTAGGTTTTTCAGGGTCGAAAACAAGACTTCAATCTCGCGCTGGGAATGAATAATAAGATCTGCTCGCGCTAGTTGTAAGCTTACGCGTATATGCTTTTGCGTTTGTTTTGACTTAAGAATATAGCAAGAAAACTCTCTACTCTGGTATCGAGTTAATTTGCGAGTTTCTCAGACAAGGCTTAATCATAACCAAAACCTGTTTTTCATGGTTTCTTATTGTTTCTGCTTGTTTGGCGAGTTTGCAAAAGTTTTTGAAAGGAAAGTCTGTCGCGTACAACTCGCTCATTTACATAGTGCAGTTCGTGCACTTTCAAGTCCGAGTGGGTGTTTTCAATTGTCAACAAATCTTGAGAAAGATTTGTTTCGTTATCTTTTGTGCTGAGATGCTGCAACAAATTTCACGAACGCAAAAAGGCCACTAACATCATGTGTGTTCCTTCAACAGAGTGAAATTTTACACAAATAGACAAGGAGTTTTGATAACTCGATCAACAAAATCGAAATCGTTATTCGAAGTTGATTAAAGAAAGCGTTATCGTAACTTTGCTGATTATTTCTGCTTTATTCACATATTTTCAGCTTAGCTATATGTTCTCAAACATTTATCAATCTTAAACATGTTTAAAAACTATGGAGTTATTGTTCGAGTTCGATGTACGTAATCACACTAAAGTGCGGCGGAAGTACAATTTGTCATGTTTACTGACTGTACAAAACACCTATCGGCGGACGCTCTCATTCATCGACAAAAGACAATTTACTGGATTTTTACACAAATAAAACTGAGCAGTATCTACGGACGTAAAGTTATTGGGCCTTGGTGAAACATCAAGCGTTGCTTACAATTCAGGCGAAACTCAAACTAGCAATTGTTTTGTTTTACTTTTCGGTCGCGATAGACTGGCAAATTCCTCGCAAGTGTGTGGTAAGAGGAGCTAGGAAAGTATGAAGTCCTGAAACTCTGCTATATCTAAATATATCCAGCTAGTGTTTTGCTGTGTCATGGAAAAGCTGTTAATCTTCAACATATGTGAAATTTACAGTGGAGTAATGTACAGCTCGTGTAAAAGAAGCATCGGAACACAACTTGGTCAGCGATATATATAAGCTTAAAGCGCAACATACCTAAATTCGACACTGTCTTACTTCACTCCAGCTGGAGCAGCTTACGACGAAAATATTGAAGCAAAATTCCAACAGACGTAAACGCGTTGAGTTGTGGGCCAAAAACATGAAATATTTCCGGAATTTCGGACGCCATTTCCCCCGCGGGACATCCGCGAAAATCCCCGCAGCATGTACGGGCGTGTGCCGCCGGCGATGGCGCAATTTGTTCTAAAAATAGAATTACTGTCCCATATCATGGGGACAACCCCAATACTAGAAATGGCGCGCGCTTACGGTCTCCGTCCCCGATTATGGCTCCTGGCATTATCCAATAATCCAGGCTTTAATAGTAAGTGAGATCATGTATTCGAATCCTATCGTCAATTCAGATGCTTTCTTTGTCCTCCATTCCGACATTATGAACACTACTTCTTTCTCGAAAAGCATGTCTGCGATTGCTCAGTAAGAAATGATCTCCAACTTTCTCACTTCTCTGAGTTGAACTGTCTCCCACAATTCGTACCGTTTTGGCATTGTGAAAATGTTACACTGAAGGGAATGAAATTAGTTATGAACGAATTTTATTACTTTTCGTCAATGAAAAATACACATAAGTTTTTGAATATAATCCTAAACTCAAAATGCATCTTCAACAACTGATGAAATTAGTAAAGATAAAGAGAGAAATTAGTAAAGATAAAGAGATTGTGATTTCACGTTTATTGAACTTAACTTGAAAATGAAGTTTGAATCTTGGAGGCCTTAAAGTATTTTACAATACTGTCAAGAACATTTATAATACTAGAATATTAAAAATTCAGTTCTTTCCAGTTCTCTTCTTGCTTTCTTAACATCCTGTACAATAAAGCGAGAAACAATAAAAACATTCAGTTATTCATTTTTGTAACACAGATTGAAAGGTGTCAACGGGGTGGTGGCTTCTACAACTAACGGTCAAAGGGCTAAAGGTTAACTTATTTTCCTTGCGCGGTTATCAGTAATCTTAGAAATTACTCACCTCCGTAAAAGTTGAAAATTCATTTTCATTGTTTTAAAAAGTTAAAAATATATTTTGATTACTGTTAAACATATTGATGGTCGTAGGACCATTTCGGGATGGTATTATTATGATAATTGTAGGGCTAATATAGCTTACTACCATAGTACGCTATAAAAACGAAGCCATGAGGCAAAACACAAAAAAGACTTGACAAGAGTCCTTGAGACTTTCACTTTCATGACTTAAATTATATTTTTTGGCCTGTTTTACGGAGACCCTCCAATCTATGCACCACATTTACACTACTAAGACTTCAGATGCTTCCAAAGGTTTTACCTGAAACTATTTTTTCACTGAAAGGGCTCCATCAGGACGGTAGTGCCTTGCCAACTTACCTACCCACAAGCCTTGCGAGTGAGCTGATCAATAATACGATGTGCCTTTGTGAGAACCTCGTCAAATGACGTCAGCAGGATGACGTGTTTACCAGCGATATGTCTAAGTTCACGATAATCCACATCGTTCCCGACACCAATTGCGATCATGTGAACACCTGAAGACTGGCCAAACAGAAACGTCATGAACAGACTACCAAAAATAGTCAAGTCATAGAGAAAAAGTGAACTCTTTAGTCTTATTGGTTCATTTGGCAGCAAAGACCTAATTCACACAAACAAATGATTTCCAATTTTGCTAACGGTCTTAATCGTATCTATAACAAAACTCTAAATCGCGATTGGTTTTCCGCGCGCCTATTTGTCACGCAATCGGTGGGCGATCACGTGGGTGTCCAATTACAGGTATCCAATCCTCACAACGTTTTGTAATTGGATACTTGTAATTTTATACCTTCGCCATTCGCATGTCTTCTAAAGTTTCCTACAGTTTTTGAAACTTATGAAAGACTCCTAAATTTGTTTTTGATATGATTAATCAGAGTAATAGAACCTCGTGTCGTACAATTCAGGGAAATCGACCTCGTAATTTCCAATCGGCCTAGCACTTTGAGCTCGATTTTGAAATTACTCGCCTGATTCTCCCTGAAAAGTACTCCAGTCGGTCCAATTACTAATAGATAGATATAAATTTTTAGGCGGAGTTCCTGATTGCAATAATTAACCACAAAGGAAAAAGAGGACTTGTTCAATGCTACGCAACGCAACGCGACGCAACGCAAAGCAGCGCAACGCAACGCTCTATGAGTATGGTGCTCCGCTTGGCAGACCTTCGGGCCGCCGGAGCTCCGCTATTACCTTTTACAATTACCGTCTAAACACTAAGCGACATAATCACGCATTTAATCGGTAAGCCTGAAAAATAACTTATAATAATGGAAAGAAGAATTTTTTAACAGATGTCTGATTAAATTACCCTCAGTTCATTGGATGGCTGTATAACTTGGTCACGTCCTCGGTACGTCTTTCCATCAGTCATAACGATGCATGTCCTGGGTACTCCGTCTCTAGGAGGTCCTTTAAATATCTTTTCCTTTACTTCCTTCAAGGCCAATTGCGTGACAGTGGACCCTCCTGTGTAACTCATTTTGCTGATTTTGTTTTTCAACTCGTGCAAGGAATACAGAGCAGAGTCTTCTAACGTCAAGTCTATAGAAACGCGATGATCAAACCTCATGAGCGCAAACCTTTGATGAATTGAAATAAAAATTTAAGAAAGGTGAGATCGAGGGTTAAGTAACTCATAACCCCAATCAGCCTTGGCTTCAGGGCCTGTGAGCTGAGTTAAGCCACTAAAAAGAAATATGGTGCACACAAGACGGTTTTCTGGATTCGACTGACACAAATGTTTGGTGGTATAAAATAACAACTTCAGTCGATGTCCTCCTTCGGGTACCTGGCTTGCTTCTGAGCTAAATAATTTCCATGCATTTCTGTGTCTATGACGAGGCTGGTGGCATATCTTTGATTTGATTAGACGAATACGTTTGCCACAACGCGAAACATGGGACCCCTCGGTGAGAAATTGGAAAAAACAGTTCTCTAGGGTCCAAAAGTAACAGTCATTCCTCCAAGAAATCCTTTCAGGTACCACTTATAAAAAGTTTCCGTTCAAATTATCACCTTAATAAAGACTGGTAAGACTAAAGTAGCGATACTGACCTGGTACAGCTATCAGGAAAGTCAAAGCGTTCCACAAATAGTTTAAGGAACTGTATGACTTTGTTGAAATTGACTTGCTTTACACTACCGGATGTATCAATGACCAATGCAACATCCACGGTCCTCTGGCATCCTGGGTATGGAGGATAAACAACAGTTCATTGAACTAAAAGGGACTGAATAAACTAGGATTTTATACCTAATCTGGTTATATACATAGCTACTAAAATGACGTTAAAATGTTGCATCGGGGAATGAAAAGGACGTGCTACTTTAGAGAACAGAGAATTTAGACAAACCAGGACGGCAACGGCAACGAGAACGCCACCAACGCCACTGCTTTTGTCACGTAAATGCACCTAGTTCGCATCAGAACAACTTGTTTTACACAACAAAAGCAGTGAGGTCTGTATCAAAACAAGGTCAACCCTAACCTCGCTGCCATACAGAGGCCAGGTCACTGAGCAGACAACTGTAAAATGGTCTATTGCTGTGCACGTGCGACAGAAATCTTTGAACATTTCTTTGCCGTCCTCCGCACAACAACAACACGAAATGACTGAGTTCTGAGTATTTTGGAGAACGCGAACGACGGCTGCTAATTTTTCGTATTTTCATTTTGAATCGGAACGCTGGCATTAAACGTTTGGCTTGAGCAAGTTCTGAGACTAATAAGACCACCGAACAGATCTAGACAATTGAATGTCTAGAAAGAATAATAATGATAATTTTAACAACAATTTCTCTAAATATGGCACTTTTACTTTGCATGCATGAAATGACAGTTTCTGGTCAAATGGCATGGAAATGGTGACATCTTTACGCTTTCAAAAAGGAACCCACTTTGCATAGGAGTCCCAAAAGGGGCATTTGGCAGTATTTTGTACAGACTAGCCAGCTTCTTCAGAAAATTACTTGGTTTCGACAGAAAGTGTGGTACTATCAGTGCTAAAGTATTGAAGTTTTATGCAGCCGTACCATATCCTCCACCAGTTACTCCGGGGTAAGTTGAGTTATTTTGTCTGCTATTAAATTCGTAGAAGTAAGCTCTGAATGCACGTCCTACACAAAGTGACTTGGAATCTTGGTCATCACAAGACTCGAACGACTCTCCAACACATCCGTCCTTCGAATCCATGGGATACCTGTGACACATTACATTCAGATCAGATGTTTCAGATTGGTAAAAGGCTAGGAAATAATATTTACCACTTTTGTTTTTCGCTGCTTTTTCAAGCGTTAATTATTAATAAATACAAAAGAAGGTCATTTATGAAGGAGCACGTAATATGCTTTTCTTTGGGTTACTATTCTCTCATTTCTAAAAACCATTTCCAACACATTTTTTTGACGTCTAACGATTTCTGCTTATCCACAAGTAAGGTTTAAAGGAGCTCAGTCACGACATTTTTAGTTATTTTGGCCAAGTACAAAATTGCCTTTCAATTGAAAAAAAAAAACCTTAAAAAAGTAATTTACTAAGATTGAAAACCATTAGAGAGATAATACTAAACCATAAAGGAGCAAGGATGGTTAAGGATGTAAAAGATTAACACTGATTACAACCTACCCGAACTTGAAAAATGTAGGGTACGCTTTTCAAAATGCGCATACCGTGACGTATCTCTTCTTACTACTGTAGTGTAAAAGATTAGCTAACGCACCTTGGAAGCAGTTCTTGTAGTGACCCATCTCGAGCCCAGCACTCGCCATAATACTGTAAAGCAAACCACTGAAGGTTTTGACGCCTGGCTTCAGCTGCGCAACGACAAGCTAAACTGGAGTAAAATGTTATATGATAGTCAGCTAAGCAGAATTAGTCAATGTTAAGCAGCAGATTTTTACATAATTATGTTCACTCCAAAATGAAGAGTGGTAATTGCATTGGGCAGGAGCCCATCACTGGGAGCGTGTAACTATCCTATATTCCTGTCACGGCGTTTTCGCAGACCGATGTATTTTTAGTTTGAATTTACCGCGAATTCAGACCTGCTCCGAACCTCAATGACCAACCGCAAGCACGGACTTAATCTTTGATTGATGTCACCATTTCACCGGAAGAAGTGATGATGTAATCCATTTTTGCTTTTACCGATGCGTGCTCATGGAGACCGGAACTGACCTGTTCCTCGGGAAAATAAGCCTAAAAATAGACCCGCGCTCAGTAAAAATACCGTGACATAGGCATAGCATGGGAGTTGCACGCTCCTAATGATGGGCTCCTGCGTTGGGTTACTAAACTTAAAAATTAATATCAAATTATAAGACTCCATTTGACATAATGCAAGTTTTAAGCCTGCGGAAACTTGGTGAAATCCAGACATCAGGGATATTCGAGAGACTGTTGAAAAATATTGTTATTTTAGTTGTCTATATTTTGTTTTTTTTTTTTTAAATAATTAACAATTCAGTCCACTCGCGCTTGTTGGATATCTAAACAATAGCCTCCATTTGACTCGGAAAGATTCTCGGATATTTGTCCGCGGGCGTTATTTGTTCCGAGAAGGAGGTGCTGGCAACAGGGCGAACTCAGGCGGGCATACACACAGTCAAGATTAAAACATAGTAAAAGACTTAGACTTTGTCTTTGGCTTTACGTAACTGTAAGCTTTGAGGAACAAATAATGTCCAAGGACAAATATCCGAACATATTTTCGCTTCAAATAGAGGCTATTGTGTTTATTATCCTTCAAATATATTTCGCAACACGCGCAGTTTTGGAAATTGAAGAATATCGTTCGGATATTCCCCTGTTTTAGCCGGGGAATATTCAGTCACGTGATACGTTTGGACCAATCGCGCGCAAGCGAAATTATTTGATGGTTTATAAGAGATGATTATAGCTCATATCCCAAGCGCGCTCGTGGAATATATAACTGTTATTTAGGCGGTTAATAACCGATGATACCAACTCCGTAAGATAGGTTTGCCAGTGATTCCAGCTGATCCTAACAGGTGAGGTCGGATTACGGTCACTAAACAGTAACACCATTTCTCGTGCGTGGTCTTTACGGCAACCTTTCTTTACCCAATTATTTGATTGACAAAATCCTGACCAAAATAAAAAAAAAATGAAAATAAAATCAAGGAAGTCATCAACTCAATAGGTTACAGGTGTACTTCCGAATTGCCTTTTGCTTCTTTTTTTATCAACTCCTCGAGGAAAAATTTAGTTTAAAACGTGTTTCGTTTTTTAATTGATATTAACTAAAACGTAAGTGCATATGAAACACATTTTCATATGAATGGTTTTGCACGAGGAGTCGTTTTGAGTTCAGTGACACAGAGCCAAAAACTCGGAAGTGTCTCATTCGAATATAGACTGGGAAATTGACGGACAAAAAAGTGAAAAGTAACGTAAAAACGTGCTCAATTTGCCCCTGAATTCTACAGCTGTTTGGAAAAGATGATCCTCACTTGAACAAAATTAAGTCTTTCATACCAATTTAAAACGACTGTTTTTTGATGTATCTGCATTTAAAAGGCCATCACAAATTGTTCCAAACAAGTGAATAGATTTGTAGACTATGTCTACAGATGAAGGCTGTGGACATGAATATTAAAAACAAAGATCAAAAGACGCGAAAATAAAGAAGATTTTTCAATAGATTAATATCTCTGATAACTAAAACCAAAGAAGTTTTTCACCACAGTAGGAGTGGCTCTGTTAATATCGTAAGGGTTGACTTTGCTGCAGATGATATTAAGATCCCGACGAAGTTGTTTTTCTGTTGCTGTAGAAAAAAATTAAGTAAAGTAATCACAGAGACCATTCTAAATGCCCCATAACCAGCCATGTAAACCCATCAAATGCACGAAATCCGATAACGGGAAAATTGTGGTAGGCCGCCACATTAAACAATTTAGTTCACATACTGGTGACACTTGCCAAGCCTTTTCCAATATGATTCGATTCTGATTGGTTAGCCCCCTGGCGTTGAAAGAGCTTCTTGAATTAATTTGATAACATTTCCAAAGTTAAACCAAAAGCTTGAAAAAATGATGAATGTGAAAAGTTATTCCAATGCGTCCCATGTTGCAATTTGTCTTTCCTTGTAAGAGATGCATGGGTTTATTTTCAGAACTTACCGGTTACCTCATGCGGGATTAATTATCTGATTTACCATATTGCGAAGTAAACTGTACCTGGTTTACTGGCTAAAGATCTGACCTTCAGGAAACACATAAGGAGGACACAAATCTGAAAAACTGGACATAGAAAAGAGCATTTACTTAGCTGAAGGCCTGAACTGAAAGTTATGGAATCAGTTAAATTTTCCGTCCGGATTTCTTAGCGATCCGTTTATTAACTAAGCCGCGATCAGGCGTTCTTTACTTTTTATTGCGGCGAAATAGAATTCCTGATCGCAAGTTATTTTTCACTGACTGTCGCTAAGTTTCCAAATAACATTTGTGTGTATAGGACGACGGCGTAAAAGATTTAGTGTAAAAAATGACTTTTAATAGCAAAACGGCTTTTGTTCAGTTATTAAAATCATTAATCATGGTAAAGTCCGCTTACTTACGTTTACGCATCTTAGACTCTGTTCAGCTGACCTCAAGCTGGACGATAAAGTGGTAACAAACGGGAATAATCTATAGTGCACTTTACAGTAAAAATGAAGTGAATCGGTTTACCGTTCAGTCTCGTGTTATATTGATAAGTCCTCCCTCGTAACGTATTCGGCTGCCATAGTTACATCTCTTAAGACCTCTTTAAAGTGCCCTTGAAGTAAAAAATAATTGCCGCTGATTTGAAAGGCTTTTCAAAGTAAAGAAAAATGTCGTTTTCCTTTTTGGAATATCTTTTTTCGTTTTAGAGATATTCACGTTTTCGTATTATAAGTGATGACGTCATAGGTGGTTCCACTAAAACAGTTCAACACTCTATCAAGAATATCTCTAACAATATTAAAGCAGTGTTCTTTAAACTTGGCGCCAGAAATGTATATCACAAAAGAAACAAAATGGCACCCGTCAAGCCGTCGCCATGACAACAGCTATGCCGCTGGTCCTGTTTTAATTAAAACTAACATTGCCAGGTTTTATCTTAAACAAGGATCATCCACTCCCAACAATCTAATGGGGAGAGTTAAGACAATATGGGAATCATGTGTGTTCCGAGCAAGACCCTCTGTCCCTTTTTGAAGGGTTGCAAATTGGCATATTTGGTTTTTCACAGAAAGAAACTGGAGCCAAAAGTGTTGCCATGGCAACAACACAGAAGGTGTCATTCTGTTTCTTTTGTGATGTACATTTGTGGTGACAAGTTTGAAGAACACTGCTCCAATATTTCTAGAGATATTCTTGATTCAGTGTTTTACTGTTCAAGTGGAACCACCTATGACGTCATCACTTTCCTCATTTGCATAATACAAAAACGTAAATATCTCTAGAACGAAAAAAGATATTCCAAAAAGGGAAACGCCATTCTTCTTTACTTTGAACAGCCTTTCAAATAAGCAGCAATTAATTTTTACTTCATAGGCACTTTAACATTCACACCCATCTTGTGCTAGTTGTTTTCAAGGTTAAAACACGAAACCTGTTTTTTATTCCCAACTCAGTGTTCTGAGGTCGTTA
The DNA here is from genome assembly GCF_964199315.1 of Orbicella franksi. Taxonomy (NCBI): domain Eukaryota; kingdom Metazoa; phylum Cnidaria; class Anthozoa; order Scleractinia; family Merulinidae; genus Orbicella; species Orbicella franksi. The sequence continues at coordinate 8,306,288 of NC_138147.1, forward strand.
GCCAAAGCAAAGAAAGTGAACTTTTAAAGCACGATTTTAAAACCAAAAAAAAAAAAAAAAAACGAGAACAAGACTTCAATTTAACTCTCTCAGATTTTCAATAATTTGAAATCTTATTTCAGAGGGATTTTCACATAATTTGTCATTTCGAAACGGCCAGCCGGCGACCCCTTTACCGTACTTCAGTTGCATACCAACCATGAAAACTACCAGCGCGGCCAGAGTGAAAACTCCGCTAAATTAGCATCTTTTTTATTCTGGGAATTTCACTCAAGTAGGATTCCATTCCTTGAAATGAAGGCTAGCTACTAGTACTTTCGTGTGTTCCTGTCAAGCTAAAGGTGGTTTTAGCTCTCAAGTCTGTGAAAGCAACTCTTGTGTGACCCCTTCAATGAACAGTGGTTCTAAATGTGTATAAAATCATAGTGCGTGGTTGTTTAAATGGGAAGTAAATTGCACTTTTCAAACGGAACGCATAAAAGCCATGAGAGAGGTCCGTAATGGAAAGCCAACATAAGTCTATCGAGTTCAGGTCTTTGGAGCTACAGTTTTTAAAGTATTGTTGGGAGGCACGTGGCACGTTAACATTCGAGTGTTCTTTTGTCATATAAAAACCTTTCCACCATGTTAACTCGGACCACATATTGTCTTCAATTGTCCGTATTTGTTATTAAGACTCTATTCTTTTCATCTATAGTCGAAGAAAGATGCAATATTCAGTTTACTTCTATGGAAACCATTCTATTCTGAATGATTCTTTCATCGTGTCTTTATTAAAATCTACCAGAAGTGTTAACACTTAAATAGCCGAATCCTCTAAACTATTAAAGAGCGTGTAACAATACCACGATGAAACAGAAGTTGCTAGCAGCAAAGTAACATACATAAATACATAAATAGACTATTAACATAAAAAAAAACGACTATTAACGTACAAGCTCGAGCTTCGAACCACTATCTAGTGATAGGTGCATGTAATGTATGGCGAAAAGTGTATTCAGTTGGGACTTCAAGAGAACCTCAACGGAAACTGCCACGGGAACTTCGCGAAACAAAAGGTGTAACGTGCGTTAACCTTGGTACATTTCATTGCTGTTCTGTATAAAAAATAAAAAAATAACTTGAAATGAAAACATTCTGCGTAGCCTGGAGAACGTGAGCCGCGAAGACCAATTTTTGCGAATCTCCTCCTCAAATTTTTGCGCTGTTTTACAGCTCAGTTTGGGAAATTTTTGACAGTGGTAAACGGAGTGGTTGAATCTATATTGTCGCGAGATTCCAGGGTTAAATACAAATTGATCTTTTATCAACGTTGTCTTCGGCGTCGTCCTTTAGGTTGCTTAAAATCCCAAATTCTTCTAAAGCGTGAGTATTATTCGATCTCTGTATACTTCTACGCAGTTAGTAGTTGGACACTTCTAATTTAAAGGGCCTGTTATCAAACTGTTGCAATGTTACTCTTTATGTTTCTACTTATACTATGTTACACTATATGCTAATGCTTACATGAAGTATAATCGCAACACTATCGCGATCACTCGCGCGTTAACAAGTTGGAAAGTTCAACTTTTGGTTTAAAGCGAAATATGTCAAACGAGCAACCGCAACGCTGCAATTATCAGAACATATAGCGACGGAGTGGCGAGAGAGGAAGGTCCAGCCACGCTTTTGGGATTTGGGCCACCTCTGTCCACGTGCTTGACACATGATTTCTGCTTGCTCTCACTCAGACACAAGGCGTAATCCATCACGTGAAAAACATACTGCTGTTCCACCACTCCATGAAACAAATACGCTCCAGGCCCGTCCGCGAATACCCCTGTAGATGTAATAGATAATTGATTAAAAAAGCCCTAGAAACTTAAAGGGACAGAAGCGCCAAAGCTCGAGTAAATAGACGGTTTGTTGGTGCGCTAAATTCTCTACCCACGAGAAAAAACCACCTCACTAAACAAGGAGCAATATTCGAGACACTTCAGGCATCTGTGGAGTCATTTTATCGGTATGGAATGTTTTCGTCGAATATGAGATTTGTCTCTCATGACTGAAGAATATGGCGCAAAAAAAGATTTTTTATCCTGGCATTTTTGGGTGATTGTACTAATGTTCATGAGGCAGGGCTAGTAATAAAAGACCTAATTCTCACCAACATCCTCAGAACCGTGACTTTCACTATCCAGTAGGACTGTCGCTTGTTGAAGGAAGTCTTCAGCTGTCGTGTTCACTGTGCGCAGGTCTGGACGAGATCCGTTCAGTCCACCGGGGCCGTCCGCATACCCAAGTGTGGTGTAGGTCTTGCCAAACTCATCCTCGGCGAAAGTATCACCTATATTTACCTGCAGGCCTAACACAGGGTTTCCTCGCTTCGGGTAGCCGCCAATTGTGAAGACGTGAGAGTGGTCAGCGGTTACTGTCACTAGGGTTTCGTCTGCGTGATCAAAACGAAAGGTCAGTTGGATTAAGCTTCTGCACAAAATTTGTTGTTAGATACAAGATGCAATAAGTCGTATGGCCGACATGACTAGGAGCCTGTGATTATGCATGGCGCCTAACATGCACCAACAAGTCACATGACCCAATATGTCGAACGATTTCATTTGTTAAATGGCCCAATGTGTTGCACAACTTTCGAGCTTGTGACATGACCAAATTTTTCAATTATTGGTGTGAAGCAAGATTGCGGTTTCTCATAGGCTCGATTTCCAGTCGCTATTCGGGAAACGAGCAAAGACAAGAGGCGAGAGAGCGGCGGAAATCGAGCCTAGGTTTCTCAGCGTTGAACAAACACTAAATTATTTGCTGAGACCGAAAGCAGAGCTACGAGAAACCCAAAAAGTAATGCTATTTTCCAGTAAAAACAAAGTAATTAATTGGAAAGAAAATGACATTCTTTGACAACAGGAAAACAAAACATTTAGCTGATTATTATCTTCAAGAGATCTAATCTAGACATCGAGTCTGATCAAAAGCAGTCAGTTAGTTTGCTTTGCATGAGCAGACTCTCTCTTTCCCAGAGCCTGTGCTACGTATGATCCACGGTTAACGTAAAGAATCAATAACGAATAGGCCTGGGCACGAGAAAACAATTGACCAATGTATGGTAATGACTATGACAATTAATAGCCTAACGAACATTATTTGTCCAAACTTCACGTAGTGTTCTCTAGGCCAATCAAAACGATGGAATAATTGAACGATATATTACCCTTATTTACTGTGTCTATGGCCTTAGCAACAGCTTTATTTAAGGCAACTGCATCAGTGAGAGCTCTTATGGCTGAGCCAGCGTGGTGCCCATGATCAATGCGTCCCGCTGAAAATAAATAGAAAGAGGTAAAATTATGTACGTGCAAGGGAGAGTGAAGAGTCACGCACTCTTTTACAACGACAAGCTTCTTCATAGGTGAAGGTTGTTTGACATGCAGGTTAGTTGTGAAAGATGTCGAGGATGATGTTTGCTTGACTGACAGGAAATCAGAAAGTAGCGAATAGTAGTTGAGACACTAGTCTAAGCATTTCTATGGAAACAAACAGGCCTCTAAAGGTTACGACTCTTTAGACCTTCCTTTTACCACTACAAACTAATTTCACGGTTGAGAATCCATAACTTTCAACCGTTTGATTCGCATTGGATGTTCGGTGAACAGAAATATTTTCTTTTCATTTGTGAATGGTCATTTGAAAGTTAAACTCGAGTCACAGGATTGTAGACTCCACTGACATGCTATCCTGCGAAGCAAGACGAACAGTTCTAGCTGATGTTTCACGCCACAAAGAAAAAAACAACACACACAAAAAACGTATTTTCAGCGGCGTTGAACAACAGCCAGAAGTCCGTATAAGGATTGAAAAACTGACTACATCTTCCACCACAAAAACACTGACGGTGACATCCTCCACTGAGCTGTCTTTTAACTGTGATGAATTATGTTATATTTAACATGTAGCATGCAGGCTGTTGGTAGACGATAAGTGGCAAAGCATGAATGTTAAATACCTTCTACTAGCAGGAAATATCCTTTGGGGTTCTTCTGCAGTATTTTTATGGCCTTTTCAACCATCTCTGCAATGGACGGTTCACCTGCTTTATCGTTATGTCGGTCAAGTTCGTAGTGCATGTGAGAACGCTCAAAAAGCCCTAAAAAGAGAGAAATATAAACTGTAAGCAATGTATATGCACCTAATTAAAAAAAACGCTGTGGAGAAAAAGAGATAAACCATAAACGATACGTCACAGCGGTTTTCTGGGAGACTTGCGAACTAATAGTGATTTGCGTTATCTTATCGACCGTTTTCATGACGATTAAAACGGTATAGGAGAACAGCATGCTTAGGGTGGCTCAAAACAGTTTCCAGCACCTAGATTTTGATTGGTCATTATAACCACTCTTTATCACTTGATGCTACAATCATGGTATCAAAAAACTGCCCAATCACTGGTGACCACGTTGTTATCATTTTCGTGACACAATAGGTTGCCATAGCAACAGTGTGACCTGCTAAAAACACCCTTAGTTACAGCTTTAGTGGCTTATAATTAAAAAATGACACGGTAAAATTTTTTTTAACATTATCAAATTTTGACAAGCACGATAAGACGCAACTTTTGGCAAAGTTTTAAAACTATTCTGTATTTAGGGTTTTGAGCCATCTTAAATTTTTAAACAAGTTAATTGATAGATTTACCAAGGAAGACGCAAAACCAGTCTGACTTATTAAGGTAAAGGTAGGTAAACTGTATACAAGCCTAGTGACCCATCAGGCTGGAGCTTATCCCAGTTTCTGTAGCATAAAGCGGCTATTATAATTTCTACTCCCCCGGGGATGGGATGCTAGTCCATCGCAGGGTACCCCCAGTGTTAAATTTGCCAGCGCCCATTTATACACCTGGGTGGAGAGAGGCACTGTGAGACGAAAGTGTCTTCCCCAAGAACACAACACAATGTGCCCGGTAAGGGCTCAAACCCGGACCGCTAGATCCGGAGTCGAGTGCACTAACCACGACGCCACCGCACCTCCCACGTGACTTATTAAACCTAGATAAATACCGAGAACAAACATAATTTATACTCTGTAACCTAGGAAACTACAACCGTAATAAGCGTGACGTTTTCAATTTCATGGGTCTTGCGTCTAACTAGAACCACTCAATGTTAAAAGTTTTGTAAGTCTGAGACTTATTATGCATCTTCTTAGGTAAATAGCCTCAAGAACCTATAGGTAAGGTCTGCATACGAACCAAGTGGCCCATCTGGCCAGAGCTTATCCCAGTTTCTGTAGCATGAAGCGACTAGGAATATTTCTACCCCACTGGATGGGATGCAAGTCCATCGCAGGGTTACCACCAACACTAAATTCGCCGGGACTGATTTGTACACCTGGGTGGAGAGAGGCACTGTGAGGGTAAAGTGTCTCGCCCAAGAACACAACACAGTGTCCCCGGTCTCGAACCCAGACCGCTCGATCCGGAGTCGAGCACTCTAAGAACTTATACTAAAGGAGTTTTGATGTTATAATAGACGAACCTATCACGCGATCGACATTGTTCACGTCAATCTGGTCAAAAGCTGTTTTGTTCCACACGTAATGTGAGTTCGGACGTTTGTCAAGCCACTCTTGAATCAGGTCTCTGCCGTCCCCTCTGTCTCCTTTCTTATCCGGATACTCAGGGTCGGTTTGGTTTTGGTGCATGAGTTCCCTGCGGCCTCCGGCGAACACCACTTCCATTCCGTTACCGTATGGGTATTCAATGAGTTGCAAGGCTGGTGAGCAAAGAAAGAAAAAACTATGTAACGCAATGTTGAGAAAATCTCAATGAAAATGAGAAGGTCAACAAAACAGGAAGATTAAAAAGAGAAATGAGATCGTGGCGCAATGAAAGCTACACCCTTTTCTTGTCATAAGAATACTGTTAATCCGGCCGAGGCTGAATATTCATGTTTTCCTACCGATTTGGGGCTGAAAATATTCTTGTGAATATTCTTAGATTATAGCGTATGACATTTCTGTTTTCGAATGTATTTGGTGCTAACGCATTAAAGCCTGATGTGACGCACATAACTTCTTGCAGAAATGTTATTACCACTGAACATACGGCTGGAGCTACTTTTGTTGCTTTTTGACTACTTTTTGCGTTTAGAGAAAAGTCGAATTTTACACTGTTTAGTTAAAAACGTAAAATTCTATTGCACAGTATTTACAAATTTTCAAAACACAAATTATATTCTTTTCAAAATCTCAGCCTCGAGTTTATTCTTAAAATTGTCTTAAAATTTCGCAAATAATTCTTATATAAAAAAGAAAGAGTGTAGTAATTTTATTTACCGATATCCAGGCAATTGGATCCACCACCTGAGGGTTTGACATCCACATCGCTTTCCCAGTTACGGTCTACTGAGTGCGCGTACGAGCTGGCGGGAGTAGCGTGGGTGATTCGCGTGGTGGTCACGATTCCGGTTGACATTCCAGCTCTCTCAGCAAGCGTGAGGATTGAAACAACTTTGCTTTTATCGGTCATTGAGGCGCAGTTACCTTTCTCTACCGTAGAGTCTAGACCGAGTACACCTTAGATAAACAAGAGAAGAGGAAGAAGGATAAGAGACTTAATCTCCCACATATCCTTTATTTCTCAAGGTAATCCGACTTAAGGTGGCTCAAAACAGTTTCCAGCAGTTACATTTTGATGGATCATTATAACCACTCTTTATCACTTGATGCTACAATCATGGTATCAAAAGACTGCCCAATCTTTGGTGAACACGTTGTTATCATTTTCGTGGCACAATAGGTTGCCATAGCAACAGTATGACTTGCTGAAAACACCTTTAATTACAGCTTTAGGGGCTTATAATTAAAAAACGGAATGGTGATTTTTTTTGATAAGCATGATATGACGCATCTGTTGGCAAAGATTGAAAAAATTCTGCACATAGGGTTCAGAGCCACCTTAAATGTTCATTAAACTTTAAGGTGGCTCTGAACCCTATGTACGGAATTAATCAGTCAGTCAGTCACTCAGCCAGCCAGTCACTCACTCAGCCAGCCAGCCAGCCGCCAGCCAGTCAGTCAGCCAGTTAGTCAGCCAGTTAGTCAGCCAGTCATTTGGTAAATAAAGCAAGGAGGCAATCAAACTGTGACTTTCCAGGAGCGAAGCCACGTGTAGATTAGGGCTTAACAGGAGCTTGAACCACTCGAACGCACATTGTAATTCAAAGAAACCAGGTCACAGTAAAATCAATAGTTAGCCTTTATTGGAAGGAGCGATGAATTAACAATATAGAAATCAGGATAACAAAATAGAGATGAACTTGTGATGTGAAGTCGTAGTAACGGTTGTGATTATGTGTGGTTCGAACTGAAAGCAAAACGATACAAAAGGCTTATGTAAGCTAATACTAGTTAAGATACAAAACATAAATCAAGGATACCGATGGAACGTAAATCGTAAACTATAACGACACGATTACAACTAAAATATATGTAGCAAAGACTTACTTTGATCTTGCTCCTGCGAGGGTAGCAATGGTAGGAACGATAGCTTAGCACGATAGCGATGATAGCGATAGCATAAAATAATCGCGAAAACGTAGATGGCGTAACTAAACTGATAAAAATGTGGTGTCTCTAATTACATGATTCCAAAGGTTATATTGCGAAACTTGCATTGATCACAGCAATCACAGCATGAATAGCAAAAACTTAAAAAATGTACATAATCGTTGATAAGTAATAGTTATTTAAACAAAACAAAGAGGAAAACGAGTTACGAAAGTAACATTTCGGCCCCTTTAAAGGCGGTGACAACAGGCAAACGTCTAACTAAAAACACTATAATAAAGTCCTTATAATAATAAGAAGAAAAAGCAAAACAAAGTTCAGTTCATTTCTGATCAGCGGCCTCCAATAGAACAACTTTATCTATTGGTCTGGTGAGAACGGATGTTCTCGTCTTCACTTTTAGACTCCGTACTAAGCCGTCATCTCGGCTCTCATGAACCTTTAGTACTCTTCCAAGTGGCCACGAACCGCGGGGAGTAGATTCATCAAGGACCAGGACCACATCATCGACGGCGAATTTTCTACTGGCTTTGTTCCACTTCTGTCTCTCTTGTAGAACTGGCAGGTATTCACGCATCCAGCGACGCCAGAACACGTCGGCTAGGTACTGCACGTGACGCCATCTGCGGCGCGAAAAGCTGCCGTCTTTGAAAAATGCTCCCGGTGGCAATGTGGGACCCGACCGCAAGAGTAGCAGGTGATTGGGTGTTAAGGCCTCTGGATCCCTGGGGTCATCTGAAACCTTGGTTAATGGGCGTCCATTGATGATGGATTCCACTTCGCATAGCAAGGTATACAGCCCTTCGTCGTCCAGCGGTTGGTCTTGCAGAAGAGCTTTCATCACCTTACGGGTTGTCCGGATACATCTTTCCCAGATTGCCGCCGTGATGCGAACCAGTTGGAGGGTTGAAAACCCATTCGATGTTCTTAGCTAGCAGGAAGTCATGAATCTTCTGCTGATTCCAATCTTGGATGGCTTCTCGCAGTTCCTTCTCGCCTCTGACAAAGTTACTGCCATTGTCAGATCGTATGCGTTGAGGTTGGCCTCTTCTCGCGATAAAACGCCTTAAAGCATGGATGAAAGAATCGGTGTCTAGGCTATGAGCAACTTCGATGTGAACCGCGCGAACTGCCAGACAGGTAAATTGGACACCATATCTCTTTACTGTACTTCTTCCACGACGTACAAGCAGGGGGCCAAAAAAATCGACTCCAACATGGCTGAAGGGAGGTTCGGATGGGCAAACTCTGTCCTCGGGCAAATTTGCCATCTTCTGTTGTCCCACGGATGCCTGTGTCCTCTTGCAGTGGAAGCATCCGTTCAGAACTCGGCGTGGGGAGATTCTCGCTTGAACAATCCAATATCTCTCTCTAATCATTGACAGCGTATGCTCAAGACCAGAGTGACCACAGCGTAGATGATAATGGCGAATGATGAGGTCGGACACGTGATGCTGCTTTGGTAGTATGACTGGATGTTTAGCATCTTCACTGATCGTTGAGCGTTGGAGGCGACCTCCTACACATATGAGACCTCTCAAAAGGATTGGGTCCAATTTGCATATGTGGCTTGATTTCTTCACGCTCTTTATCTTCAGGGCGTTTGTGGTTTCAGAGGCAGAGCCCTGTAAAGATAGCAACTCGTCGTTGAAACAGCGACTTTGGACGACCTTGATGATTTCTCTTTCGGCTTCCTCTAGCTCGTGGACCTTCAAGGCATCAATCTTCTGATCATGGTGGGACTGCAACAGGCCTCCTTTCTGTCTTCTGGTGTCGGCATTTCGCAGCCGATTTCAGTACCGGAGTATCCACGCCACGAACCTCTTTAACGAGTACCACGACGAAAATCGCTTGAAAACTTCCAAAACATCGTAATCTGGAGGACAGGTCATGGTTGCAAACGTGGCAGCAACTTCTTCTAAAGGTTTCTGTTTGATCTTCTCGTCGATCGCGGCGGGAATCTGGCGCCAATTTTCTTCGGACAGCCAAAGGAATTCTGGACCCTTTGTCCAGTGGTTACTTCTGATGATAGCCTCGACTGATAAGCCTCTTGAGGCGTCGTCAGCGGGGTTCGTCTTTGTTCCAACGTAATGCCATTGGCTTGGGATGGATTGCTCGCGGATAGCAGCGACTCGGTTAGCCACGAAGGTTTTGTACCTTCTTTCACTGTTAGCGATGTAGCGCAGGACACAAGTGCTGTCCGTCCAGTAGAAGGAGTCGTTGATAGGGAGTTCTATCTCTTGGCGTATCATTCTGTCAAGCCTCGTGGAGAGCACAGCGGCAGACAGTTCCAGTCTTGGGATGGTCACTGGCTTTAGAGACGATAAGCGCGATTTTCCCATAACGAACGAGCAGTGAACTTCGTGCTGGGCATTTACGAGCCTGAGGTAGGAAACAGCACCATAGGCCACCTGAGAGGCATCAGAGAAGTGGTGGAGTTGGCAGGAACTGATATCACCAAAATTCGGAGGCTTGAAGCACCTATCGATAGAGAACTGCTTCAGTCTAGGTAGCTCTTCCAACCAACCCTTCCAGCATATTAGGTCCTCTTCAGGGATTAAGTCGTCCCAACCAAGTTGCTTCCTGCAGAGGTTTTGAAGGAGAATCGTGGCAGAAAGATGGAAGGTAGCCACAAAGCCGAGTGGATCGTAGATCGAGCTGATCATGGAGAGGATTCCTCTTCTGGTGGGTGGTTTATCTTTGGTAGCAATTTTAAAGCCAAACGTGTCTGAAGTCACGTGCCATTGTACCCCAAGGGCTCTCTCTGTAAGGGTGTGGTCGAAGTCCAAATCTCTGACGGACGCTGCCCGATCCAACTGAGGGACAGATTCAACGACCTTGCGCTTGTTTGACAGCCACTTGGTTAGCCGGAAACCTCCTCGTTTCAAGAGTTGTGAGAGCTCGCTCGATAGCTGGATAGCATCTTCTTCTGAATTAACGGATTTTAAGCAGTCATCCACGTAGAAGTTTCGCTCGACCGTTCTTACAGCCTCACTGCTGAAATCTGCTAAATTATCTGCCGCGGTCTTCTTCAAAGCAAAGTTGGCACAGCTAGGGGAAGATACAGCCCCAAATAGATGGACGGTCATCATGTATTCTTCTGGCTCTAGATCCAGATTTCCATCGGGCCACCAGAGGAAACGTAACGCACTGCGGTCTTCGGGGTTCACACGAACCTGGTGGAACATCGCTTCCACGTCTGACATAAATGCTACCGGATCCTGGCGGAATCTTGTCAGTACTCCGAAGAGGGAATTTGTAAGATCCGGCCCCTGTAAGAGTTCATCATTTAGAGACTTGCCGTGGTACTTGGCGGAACAGTCAAACACGACACGTACCTTTCCCGGTTTGGCTGGATGTTGGACGGTGTGGTGGGGGAGATACCATGTCTTGCCTTGCGCTTCGGCTGGTTGGGCTTTAGTTGCGTATCCCTTTTTCAAGAGGTCTTCAATGCAATCTTTATACTTGGACCTCAGCTCTGGGTCTCTTGATAGGCGCCGTTTTAGCAGCTTAAGGCGATGGTGGACAACTGACTTTTTGTTCTCCAAACAAGGGGGGTCGTTCTTCCAGGGTAGGGCAAGCTGATAGTGGCCATTCTCCAGATTGATAAAGTTCCTCATTAACTCCATGGCGCGCTTATCGTTAGCTGACATCGATCTAACTTCACTGTATGCTGAGTCGTTGAATTCCATGTCGCAGTAAGTTTGAAACTGTTCATTTAGCCGCAGGTCGGCCTTTATGAAGTTAGCGGTGCGAGTGTTTGTGTTCGTAACCTTGCCTAGTGGACCATTTACCACCCAACCGAGGGTGGTTCTTGTAGCGTACGGTCCTCCATTCTGACTCGGAATAACCTGCTTAGGCTCAAGGATTTCTGGAGCGTCGCTGCCAATGAGCAAGCCGACATCCGCATCAATATTGAGAATCTTCACTTCAGAGAGATATCGCCACTTTTCCACATCTTGTTGGTTCGCGACACTTTCTGTAGTAGCAGGCAGGCTCGGTCTTGTGAACACGATTGAGAGCTCGAAGAGATTCTCCTCATCCAAGTCCAGTACTTCTAAGCTAACAACACGACAATCGGTTTTGCTGTTCTCCTTTTCCATAGTTGTTAATGACAATGTGGTTTTCTTTCCCGACAAGTTCAGTTCCTTAGCTAGCTTCTCTGAACAGAAAGATGCGTTGGAGCCATTGTCCAGAAATGCGTAGGTTTGAATCATCCGATCGGAGCCCTTTGCTTTCACTTTAACTGGCAAGATAGCGAGACCGGTTTCAGATGCTCGAATTTGTTCGTTGTGTGGACCTAGAGTTTCATTTCTTCCATCGACAAAGCCGTTATGAACCTTCTGATTGTCCACTTGCTGTGTAACCCCTGTACCACTGGCTCCGCTGGCTTCGGAAGCGATATTAGCAGCTGGTCCACTATTCTTGGGATGCAAGAAGGAGGAGTGTTTGGTGTGGACATTGCAACCAGTTACGCGACAGAAGCTTTCTTTCGGACAAGAGTTGGAGAAGTGGCCAGGCACAAGGCAGTTATCGCAAATGTTCTTAGAGCGGACGAAATTAAATCTGTCTTTCAGAGACTTCTTCTTAAACTCATCGCAACGGGACAGCCAATGTCGGGCATTACAGAGAGGACATTTCTGGTTGTTACCATTAACTGGTGTGTGGGTTTCCTGCTGTGAGATCGCGTCGATGACGAAGTTGGACGCCTTAAGGGGTGGCTTGCTTCTGAACTTCGATCCTCCGGGAGGTACTGGGTTGTCCTTCGTAACATTTCCAAAGATGGCGTGTGTGGCAGCATGAGCCTTTGAGGTAACGAAATTATCTATGTCCTCTATGGTAATTTCCCGTTCTTCCGTTTCGGTGATCCTGTCAGCGACGTCACGCCACTTCAGTTTCAATCCATATGGCAGCCTGCTAACGATCATTTTTAAAGTATCTGGATTCTCCACTTTGTTAAGATAGCCGATTTCCTTAAGAGTATTCTTGCAGCCAGTGAGCAGAATCGAGAACCGCCGTAGTGCGGAGCTATCCTTTGCTTTAATGGGTGGTCCCTTTGTTAACTTGTTAACGTAGGCAGTAGCAATCCGGTAGCTTTGACCGTATCGTTTCTTAAGTAGACATCTAGCTTCCTGATATCCTTCCTCAGGTTTCATAGATAAACAGCTGGACACTAACTCTTGTACTTCTCCGGATGTATATTGTACCAGGTAGTATAATCTTGCGCTATCACTGGTGGGTTTGCTTTCGATTACGTTTTGGAAGGCTCGTATGAATCCCCAGCACTCAATAGGGTCTCCGCTAAAAGTAGGCACCTCTGGCTGAGGGAGCGTCAGGGCAAGTGTGCTCTCTTGTTGTCGCTGGAGTAACTGTTGCATCACGGAATTCTGCTGGCTTTGAGTAGCTAACAACCTTTCGAGAAACGTGTCGGGTGGGCCACAAGCTTCTTTCGCAGGTTCCTCTTTAACAGTAAGCAAAGAAGACGGCTTAACTACTGGCTTCAGGTCATCGCATGGCCAACTGTCGGTATTCGGATTGAGAGGTTTGCTAACTTTAGGAACTTCAGTAAAATTCTGGGGCCTACTATCGGTCTTATCCAATGTCGGCTCGTTTATTGGCGGTCGGGATTCTGATAAGCAACCGTTTACTGCGCTTTCGGAGTATGTAGGCCGGTTGGCAGCTGGATCTAAAGATCTAGGGGTTGCCAAGTGATCTGCCTCTGCTTCTGCGTATATCAGCTCCTCAGCTTGTGCCTTTCCGATCTCTGTTTGGAGTTCCAAAGCTCTTCTTCGTTGCTGGATGCTTAGCTCTTCCTTTTGGAAGGCGTGGAACCTTTCAAGGTTCTCGGCTTCGGCTTGTAAAACTGCTCGTTTAGTGGCGGCCTTCGTCTTAGCGGCTGAAATTGAACTCGCGCGGGAACTTGCGCGAGAACTTGCACGGGAACCAATCGACGAACCTTTTCTCGATCGGCGAGATGACTTTGAACTGGCACGAGAACCAGCGTTGCTAATTGAATCCTCAGGGCGTAACTCTTCCTGTAGTAACCTTGTTTCAGTAGCTGTTGACGAGATCCAATTACCGACATCGCGTGCCAAAACCGTTCCTAAGAGAACTGCGGCGTCATAATAATCATTCGACTCTTTAATTTCGTTTTCGTCACGAAGTTGAGAATGATAAGCGGCATGGGCTTCCTTAAACTCTTGTAAGAGTTGTTTGAATTCTTCGATTCTGTCCTTTACTAGATTGTAATTGTTAGAATTCAGCATCAACCCTTTTATTTCGTTTTGGGCCTTAGTAAGAATTCCCCTCTTAGAACTTCTGCTTCTTTTAAGCTGTAGGAGTTGTTCGGATCGAACTCCGTCCCAGTCGAGAGTAACATTTTCTACCCTGACTCTAGAAATAGTTGGAAGTGATTCATGTTCACCATCTGTGGTTTGTTCGCTTTCTTTGTCGGCCATAACCGGTGTAGGATTTCCACGCGCGTGTTGTGGAACGTGATAGCTTATTGCATAACTTGAAGTGAACAACACGTGTTTCAACTGTTACATTAGCTAGCGCACAGGCGGCCCAAGCTCTCAATGTTATCGGGTTTTTTTTTCCTTTTTATGTGAACGTTCAGGCTAACGTGACATATGGCATGTACTATTACATAACGACCGAATTTGACCACGCGAAACATGACTCCCGCCTTGCGGTATATGGAGGTGTTGTGTTACAACGGTTTGAATTTATCAAGGTTTGTATGGGAATGCAACGGCTTTGCTTGAAAAGCCAATTATTCTCATATTTTGTGAATAAAATCTACTTACCCTGTTGCTGTGTTGTATTCTTTGTTGTTTGCCAGCTCCTCGGGCCGATCTAACGCGATTTCGGCGAGCTATCGTTCTGTGGGTTTCCACTACTAAAAGAAAGACAAGGCCGGACACTGATTTCCGGAGTGCCCGCCGCTCGAAGCGAATAAATCCACTGAAAATAACCCTGCCGGCTCAATTCCTCCGTAGAATCGAAGAAGAAATGTTGAAGTTCCATGTCAGTTCACTCGCTACGCGATTCCGTCCACAACGCCTTCGCAACGATACATTTATTTCGAGATTGCTTCGCTCGTAAACTCGAAAACAGCCGCGTCACAAAAGTTAGGACACTTTCGCGGTGTTGGGTAACTATAATTAGCCCGACCGGGGGTAGTCAGCAACGATTTGTCAACGGTCAAACCAAAATGCTCCCCGGGTAACTGGGCACTTCCTCTATGGGTTTGACAACTAAAGCACGAGGGTACCCGGGGAGCATTTTGGTTTGACCGTTGACAAATCGTTGCTGACTACCCCCGGTCGGGCTAATTATAGTTACCCAACACCGCGAAAGTGTCCTAACTTTTGTGACGCGGCTGTTTTCGAGTTTACGAGCGAAGCAATCTCGAAATAAATGTATCGTTGCGAAGGCGTTGTGGACGGAATCGCGTAGCGAGTGAACTGACATGGAACTTCAACATTTCTTCTTCGATTCTACGGAGGAATTGAGCCGGCAGGGTTATTTTCAGTGGATTTATTCGCTTCGAGCGGCGGGCACTCCGGAAATCAGTGTCCGGCCTTGTCTTTCTTTTAGTAGTGGAAACCCACAGAACGATAGCTCGCCGAAATCGCGTTAGATCGGCCCGAGGAGCTGGCAAACAACAAAGAATACAACACAGCAACAGGGTAAGTAGATTTTATTCACAAAATATAAGAATAATTGGCTTTTCAAGCAAAGCCGTTGCATTCCCATACAAACCTTGATAAATTCAAACCGTTGTAACACAACACCTCCATATGCTGAAAGGCGGGAGTCATGTTTCGCGTGGTCAAATTCGGTCGTTATGTAATAGTACATGCCATATGTCACGTTAGCCTGAACGTTCACATAAAAAGGAAAAAAAAAAGGATAACATTGAGAGCTTGGGCCGCCTGTGGCTAGCGTAGCTAAAGTCTTCGTAAAGGTAGAAAATCCAACGATAAATGATGGACAACGCGAAACTTTGCGTCAAATTCGAACTAATGTGACTTTCCAGGAGCGAAGCCACGTGTAGATTAGGGCTTAACAGGAGCTTGAACCACTCGAACGCACATTGTAATTCAAAGAAACCAGGTCACAGTAAAATCAATAGTTAGCGTTTACTGGAAGGAGCGATGAATCAACAATATAGAAATCAGGATAACAAAATAGAGATGAACTGGTGAAGTGAAGTCATAGTAACGGTTGTGATTATGTGTGGTTCGAACTAAAAGCAAAACGATACAAAAGGCTTATGTAAGCTAATACTAGTTAAGATACAAAACATAAATCAAGGATACCGATGGAACGTAAATCGTAAACTATAACGACACGATTACAACTAAAATATATGTAGCAAAGACTTACTTTGATCTTGCTCCTGCGAGGGTAGCAATGGTAGGAACAATAGCTTAGCACGATAGCGATGATAGCGATTGCATAAAATAATCGCGAAAACGTAGATGGCGTAACTAAACTGATAAAAATGTGGTGTCTCTAATTACATGATTCCAAAGGTTATATTGCGAAACTGCATTGATCACAGCAATCACAGCATGAATAGCAAAAACTTAAAAAATGTACATAATCGTTAATAAGTAATAGTTATTTAAACAAAACAAAGAGGAAAACGAGTTACGAAAGTAACACAAACAATGAAGGAAGAACGCAAGCGAGCGGTCAAACAAGCTGTTTTTATAAACGAAGCTATTTTACTGAACAAATTAAAACTAAGATGTTTGATCTGATCATAGTCTAGTTGACAACATACCACTGTTGGTCTTTATACCACATAGGAAGGCCGTAGCAGCGCTTGCAGAGTCTGTTCCTTGGAGATCAACATGGTACGTCTTAGCTAGAGCTGTCCACGGGAACTTTTCCCAACTCAACACGTTCTCTTCGCCATACTGAACGTCGCCTTTGAGCTGACCATCATAAATGCGCGCGGCGGTAATGGTCGTGATGCCCATCCCATCGCCCACAAACAAAACGGCGCTCTTCGCTGTGTTCTTATTCTCCTTTACCTTGAGATTATCTTCAATAAGCTGGACACCACCTTCGTACCAGACATTGCTGTCTTGATTCCTAAAGACATCGCCGTAAACACCTGTGGAAAAAAGAGATGGGATTAGAAATGGGAACTTAATTAATAGTCCCAGTTAACGCAGTGCTTAGAGTAGCATTCAACTGAGTGTCGTAAAGCCAAAACCAAAGTAACCACTCGCCAATAAGAAAGGACCCAGGTAATCCATTGGACCAATCAGAACTCGAAGCAAACACATGTGGCTGATGGGAAGCGCGAGACTATTTACTGAATCATGTTACCATTTGCATCATTGAGAGCTAACCGTAAACAGGCTAACCAGAGCGTTATTTAGGCTAACCTGAATGATATTCAGGCTAATGCACTCGCATTTATACGGTTACCTTTACCAAGTATTCTTTCACACCGAATCTCTGGCGTTTCTCGAGTGACGAGAGAGTCCAGAAAGTATCTG
Source organism: Orbicella franksi (assembly GCF_964199315.1). NCBI lineage: Eukaryota > Metazoa > Cnidaria > Anthozoa > Scleractinia > Merulinidae > Orbicella > Orbicella franksi. The sequence goes on from NC_138147.1 coordinate 8,323,369, forward strand.
AGTTGTCAAATGCGCAATCTTTGATTACAACTACCATGACTCCTTGCTGGCGCGCCTCTTAGAGAGAACTGTCGTAACCTGGGATCACATACTCCATAAAAGCATATACTCCATAAAAAAGAGGGCTGATCGCAGATTTGGACTGTCGGCAAAATAGAGTTGATAATTTATGCCGTAATATGAGCTCAGTACTGTTAGTGTTGAATTTAAAATTTTAATTTGACATTGACATTGTTGTAAATGTGCTAATATTATCAATTCTGTTATTTTGAGCACTACAGATTCAGAAGTATTAGCTGTCAGCGCAAACTTTATATCGAGCACTCTGCCGAATTCGGCTCTCTGGGTTTTGTGAACAGACCTCAAACTCAGAATTTTGATACCCGACATCTACATACGAGAATTATGTTTGCGAAACCCAAATAAGACAAAAGGACGATATCAGATTACAAACATTGTTTTTCTCATTTAAATGTATGTAGGAGAAAAAGTTAAACACATGCAAGAACTCTTTGTTTGACCAGCCAATAACTCCTTGGTTGGCATAATAATTACAACAGGCGACTGATAACTGATATCAACAATTTTGTCGTCATATTTTGCTACTTAAAAATTGCACATGTTTTCGATTTAAGTGCAGTGCACTCTTTCGTTTTTCTAAGAATATATTTTATAAGAATACCGAGGCTGAAATTTGCGAAATTTTAAGTTTATGTTAAGAATAGCCCCGAGGCTATAATTTTGTGCGCTGAGAATCTGTAAATACGAAACAATTATATGTTTTTAACGTAACCGTATAAAAATATTTCCTTTCTCTAAACGGCAAAACTAACCAAAAACAGCGCTAGCTGTATGTTCGATGCTAAAAACATATCTGCAAGAAAATATATGTGTTACATCAAGCTTTATTGGCTGCAGTCTGGCTTCAAAATTACTTCAACGCTATCGTGATAGTACAGACCTGACGTTGTGTCGACGACGTCCACTTTGTAAGTTCTTTTGTATTTTTTTGTCCACTTTGTATTCTTATGGTCTAAGAATATTCACAAAGAATATTTCAGCCTAAAATCGGCAGAAAAATAAGGATATTCAGCTTGGGCCGGAAAATCAATATCCTTATAAAAGAGAGCGTATCTTCTGTGTTTTATCTTCCGATAACTGTACGTAAACTGCCATACCACGATCAAAATCATCAATTTCTCTTATTTCTTACCTATCTCTAAAAAAATTTTGAAGCAAAAAATCCATCGCTCGATTTCGAGTCAATGCACGGCGTTTACACGAAAACGAACGAATAAATACGATTGTAATGTTATACAGGTAACTATCCTTTCTGCGCTAAAATCAATTAAGCAGCGTAAATCAATAGCGCTTTTACCTTTTATCGTCGAGGTTATCCTACATTCGTTCTCGTCACTCGTTAAAACAAGAAACACAAGTAAAGACCACACTGTCTACGGGGACTTTTCCATTATGGCTGCGCGTTTCGTGAGTCCGTGTCAAGAAATCATTGTTGTCTAATACAAATGTAAATTTCTTCAAAAAAAAAAACTTATTGTCTTGCACAAGGTAACTACAGTGAAACCTGTATTAAGCGGACACCCTTGGGACCCTCACTAGCGTCCGCTCAACACAGGGTGTCCCTTCAAAACAGGTTCTAATATACTGGCTGTGTAATAATAGTTAATTATTAACCCTTTTGAAACACAGACTGGTCAAGACTAGCATAGTACAATGTCCAGTCAATCAATGCATCAATCTGGAATAATCTACTTAGCTTTAAAATGACATCACTGAACGATGTTAAAGGAGTCTCAGCTGAACCTTAAGAAGTAAAAAACCCTTGAAATGTCCGCTTATTGCAGGTTTTGTGCAAAAAACTGGCTTAATATAGATCGTTTTCACTGTCACGCAATAAAAAATAAATCGAAAACCATTCAGTGGTTGATCTTATAAGAAATGGATAAACAAGACTCTTCTCCAAGTTTTAGGTTTGTGCGTTTTCCCAGACTGCAGATGTTTGTCGAAATGTTTCGCAGAAATTTACAGAGCCCAGTACCTCTGTGGTGCACCAATTTGGCGGCCGGAAAATAATGTAAACATCTGGAACTTACTTTGGCTATCTAGGGAACTGATTATCTGTGCCAAACAAACAAACATTTACCTGAGCACTTTTCCTAATGATCTAACTTCTAAAAAAGCTAAAAATCATAAGATAGGTATACATTTTTCGACAAGTGCGATTGTAGCTTTGTGGCAGGCACCGCCATAACTCTGAAATTCAAAATACGCTGGTTTTCAAACGAAGCACACTATTGAGCATTAATATTGTAAACAGATATAAATTTACCCCGTCTTATGCCTGATGGGGATAAAAACTTTGGTGGCTCTTTAGTTGTCGATTTTAGAAAATGATGACGTCACATGAAAACGACCTGTTGGTGTCCGCGTCCGCTTAACAGAGGTGTTCGCTGAATGTAGGTTTATTTTACCGTAAATGTAGCAAGAAAATGTTGGGACTCAAGCTGGTGTCCGCTTAATATGGGGTTCGCTTAATACAGATTTCACTGTAGCCCGTATAATATATATCTTGAACAACCGTATTGTGTACTTATTCAAATCTCTCCATGTTGTGCACCAATAATTAAAAAGCATACTTACCGAGTTTAGTGACCGTTCAATGACTGACGGTCCTGTCGAAAATTGTAGTTAATTTTCAATCGGTAGTCAACAAAGGGGCACATTTTTCAACAAAACATTGTTGCATAAGAAATGCGGACTGGTCACTTTAAATTAATCATAGGCCTGGGATCAGTAAACTGAAAAAAAAAATAGAACCCAATGACAACTGCGTTTGGTCTCCTTACTTTGTTCGAGCACGTGGCCAATGGGGTGATTTATCCCGTCGAATCAAACAGAGAGCTCAAAAGTCAGACGAGAAAGAGAAGACAGCGGAGACCAAAGTCCAATCCTTCAGATATTATAATCAAGATCTAGAAATATATCAGGGCAACTAATGCCACATTCCATGCGAATAAAGATTGTTCGTGGTGTTGTTAGTTTAAAATTCAAATGTTCGATATTGTTCGATTTACAACTTTTTATCGGTTTCGGTTCGAGTGCACGATTTGATATCTCAAGACAAGGCATTTTCCTTAATTTTGTTTTAAAAACTGTCGGCAATTTACAGTAACTACAGTTTACATGTTTTGAACCTTACAGCTTTACAAGCATAGGTTGCCAGGATTTTTGAACCTTGAAGCTCTTTTAAACATAGGTTGTCGGGATTCGTGTAAATTGCGATCTATTAATACATGGCAGGTGACGCGAGTGCAAATAAAAATGATTGTCAAACATTTCCGGTCGAAAACATCGCACCCCATTAATCTGTGTGAAGAGCAGCTGCTATCCAGCAAACACGGTTTATTTTCTGTCTTGAAAGTGATCTGAATTCAGCCTTAATTCAGGGGGCGAATCAATCAAAGCTTTAATAAATCGCTAAACAACAATCGCAGGGATAATGCAACGTGTTCATGTCAATTATGGTGGTACGCATTCCATTGATACTATCGTAAGAGATGTCATTGTTTATGAGATACTGATACAATATGCCGTATAGTGCACAGATGACACTGCAGTTAACCGGGGGACCGTCATCACTACATCTGTTATGTAGTTAAGTACTGCCTGCTGTGAATGCTGATGTGATCAGTGGTTATTTGATGCATATCTCGAGAGAACGGCCTAAACTGAGCCCACACGTCAGAGACACAAGTCCACACTAAATTTAGATGTCTGGTGCACCCCCGTACAGAGACATGACTCTTCCAGCTCTCATATACACTCTGTGAAAGTATCGGAATCACAAGAACGAACAACTTTGGCAATAATAACTTTATAAATGTGACCTTGAGGCTAATATCAAATAAACGCTCCTTGGCTTCGAACTTTTATATGCGAAAGACATTAGTTCTGCATCGCTCTGTTACAAGTTTTACGCTCTGTTTACACGTCGAGAAGCGAGTTGAACGGTAATCAGTATTGCTCATTTACCGGTAAGTCATGCTCCGCTCAAAACAATTACTTACCTGCTCTCGTGAAAAGTATGCCAAAGAAACATAACCTTACGCTGAACCAGACAGCCGCCATGGTTTTTCAGTTTCAAAACTGGAGTCAACTTGCGTGCGAGCAGTGTAACAAGATACGTAAAAGAAGCAATTATGCAACACTGTTAGCCACGTAACCGAGAGCCTCTTAAATATTCACATCACATTAGGTGATGGAAACATGACATCAGCCTTTGTTGTCAGGACCTCCCGGAAAACAACTATCTTGGTGAAGTACCTCGAAAAAATAATCACAAGGGGAAACAAGAGCTCTGAAAATATAACTTTAGGAATATTGGTTTTAATGAATCTTCCACGAGGATTCTGGCTATATTACAGATTTACGGAAACCTCAATCATTGCCAACTGAGCAGCTAGAGTTTCTGTATTTGTTTCGGTTGAGGTGTAATGGTTGCATGTTTTCCTGATAAAAGTTTAATAACATGTTCTTTTGACGTTTGTCGTCAATGGTAATAGGTCACTTTCGACATGTTAAAATTTAGCTTGATAATGAGGCCTAAAGGACACAAACAAGAGAAATGAATCAGCATGTCATTCAAATCCCTTTGCTTGTGTCCTCTAATGCTGACTACCAAGGTGAATTTCAAAAGATCGAAAACGGTCTATTACGTGTGAATTGCCTGCGCAGTAAGTATGCGCAGAAGCATCAGTCCGGGCCATGGGCCCGTTTCTTGAAAGTCCCGGAAACTTTTCGGGCCCGTAAAGAGATTTTTAGTTCATCTGTATCTAAAAACGGAGAAACGTATACGCCTGAAACGTCTTGTATGTAGAGAACCTCTGTTCATATTAAGAATATGTGAATAAAACAGCGCTGTAATCGTAAGGTTCGAGATTTTGCTATGGCTTTCCGGGCCCGAAAAGTTTCCGGGGCTTTCGAGAAACGGGCCCCATGTCACTGAGACCCAAGGATCTAGATAAAGAGGAATATAAAAGCAGAGACTGATGCAACTTGGGATATTTTTCTCAAGGTGTGCTTTATTTCGGCTGGCCAAACCAACCTTCTTCAGGAACAATGAGAATTTTACATTGGGAAGAGTGTTTATGAAGTATATTTGCGTAATACCGGAAATACGTAAAACCAAACTTGACAGTGTAAATTAAACATAAGGTACACTAAAATCACGAAATAATATAATTGCAGAAATGTCAAAATTCTGACAATTTTTTTTCGGCATTATTTACAGGTGTCCAAGAATCCAAAATTTGGCATCGTCGTAGCCTGTGTCACAGCCGCCTCTCCCCGGGGAGAGGCGGCTGTGAGACAGGCTAGCATCGTCGACCTAACCTTCGATACCAAGGATTAAGGTTTATCGCTTATAACATGTACAAAATCTTATACTTGTGAATGGCAACAAGTTGCAAACAGTTTTGTTGTCTTTTACACACATCGTTCCGAAATTTGACCCGTGTATTAGCCGAGAAAAAAAAAAAAAAAACCCCGTCGATGTTTCGCCGCAGCACACTTGTCACGCAAAGGCGCTGCAAAATTTGTGAGACGATTGTATTCTTGCACTGTACTTTTTGTCGGTTATGTTTCTGGACAAGCGACAAACTTATCCTGTGTTGGGAGCTTACCCACCAAAGAAAAGTTGCACGAGGGGAACACACATAAAAGCAAGAAAATATCAAACATCGAGCAAAGAATAATAAATGTTAAGTTAATAAATGCAAATAAATGAAAGTTTGTGGCCACTTAGAGTACACAAACATTTCAACTGAGTCGGAGGGTCTGCAAGTTAAGAAAAATCCTTCTTTTCCACCCCGGAAATTCGCCCTTATTTTTGGGTTTTACAAATTTTTTTTAATATTGCAGCGATGGCGTTGTGTATATCACGTCGCAAAACTTTCTAGTTCCAGTCTTTGATCGGTCACCGCGTTCCAAAAGTCGTAGCGGGAAATTAAAATCTTAAAGTCCCTATTGTAAAAGTTCATGGGTCTGCATGGTTTCCGCTATCTACATCTGTCACTGTTTGTTTAAAATTGTTGCAAGTATAACATGCCCGGCATAGTTAATCGAACGTTCGGAAATCGAACTCAATCGAACTCAATCTGTGGACCATTGGTATTCAACATTTCTTATTTGGATCAAAACAGCGTGGCCGTAACTAATAACCATGAGATATCGTATAAACGGGTTGAAAGTAAGGCGCGGTTCCACCATACTTTGTAATCGTACTCTTCAGTTTCGTTGTTACGCACGTAATAACCGTAGTCAAAAGAATATGGGCCTGCACTGACTACAAACTTACAGTACATATTCTTGACCACTAAACGTTATCGACAATTAAAAAAACATAGTGTGTGAGATGAGTTGTCCACAACTAGACGCTAACTTTTTAGCTGTCGACAACTAAGCAGTTTCTCTTTTCGAAAAGGGAAACTGCTTTAGTTGTCGAAAACTACGTTTTGACCGTTTTTCGCTCGTGTGGAAATCATTGGTTTAGTGGTCAACAACTATCGCAACATGACTCACATTTGAGCATGCGTATTATGTTTTGAACATGAGTAGTGAACGCTATTTCCCAAGCTATCGCTGGGCTTTCTTAATTATCTGTAGCCTGTGAACTGACTCTGGCTGGAAGGGTCTGACCACGGCTTGAAGGGCCAAAAAGTGAAGTGGCCGAGGGGGAATGGTGCGGGGTCTGGGGCTCACAGACTAAGTTATCGACAACCAATACTCCAATGTGTGAAATGCTCGCATCGGACACAGTTAATTGTCGATAACATTTAGTTGTCGATAAAAAAATTGTTGTCGACATCTAAATGTCTAGTCTGTTGAGATTTTTCTTGAAAGCGGATCTCCACTGGACTTCCGTGATAGTGGTTTAGGAAACGGGTAAGTCCAAGTATTTGGCCATTATTTGGGAAGGTTAGAAACCTCTATAAATCAGTACAATTCCTTTATTGTTCCAGTTATAAAGTTATAAGTTTGTCAACTTCAGTAGACCAGAGAGGGATCCAAGGATCGTCGAAATATTGAGCCGAAAAAAAAAAAAAAAAAGAAGTCGAAAAAGCGAACTCAGCCTTACGCCAAACACGGCGAAATAATTCCAGACGCTCCTTTTACCCATGGAATGAATATTGGCTTAGCTCTCTTTCCGTGAGTCGGGGTTGAAAGGCCTGCACGACTCTCATGCGCTTGTCTTAGTAGCCTTTTTCATAACTTGGTTTCCAAGGATATACCCGCTGTCCCTCCCTCCCTTTCCTCTTTTCTCTTTCCCTCTTGCCTTTCGTCACACAATATCAACCATCAGTGCCAAACCTTAAAAACAAATTCTCATGAAAAAAATGGCATTTAATAGCACAACAACTAATTCTGAGCAAAATCCTTAAGGATCGCCCCTCATTTCATACAAAGTGTAGGTCTGTTAACCCCATTTGACACTGTGCATGCAAAATTATAATAGCCCTCCCGAAAATAGGTCATTCCAGCCTCCACGGCAAACACCAAAATCTTCTGATATTATTGCCGTCGCTCATATTTAGCTCGTTCAAGCGCTAAAAAGATAAAGACAAAATTAAAGAAAACCATGATAAATTCTTCAGTGTGATCTTAATCTTTACTTTATAGAGTTTGTTTAGAACCTCATCAGTAGCGTTGAGTATATATCAGGTACATTTCGACCTTAGTTTGGACCATAACAGACTGACATTGATTCAATGAAGTGAACAAGTGCATATCAAGTCCTACATGCTCACCGAGGATATTTGATGACGACATTCGGGAACAGATTGTAAGGAACAAAACTGAAATAGAAACTGAAAAAACTTGAAGAAGCTTGAAATTTAGACGAAGGAAGTACAACGAGTCGACTACACTGGTATAAATATGATTTCAATTGACGATACTTTACATTCCCTCTTTTATTGCTTATGTATAATGCATCAGTCTTACAGGATTAGGTTATTTAGGAGTTATTTTATCGTCAAATATAACATTTTCTCGTGAAATGTGACCCAAACCGTTATTTACCCGAACAATTAATCGCTAAGCGAGATTGCTTTTATTAGTTTGCCGTGATTCTTTTATTTTCCGTGAAACGTGAACTATTCCTCAAGCGACAATTTCAATCTCTTTTAATTATGGAGTTGGGTTTTGATTCATTGTATTCTCCACCCAGGGCTTAAGTGCCAACACGTCAGAATACACTCCGAATCTATTTGAGCGCGCACATTGATATCCAAAGCTGACGATACCGATAAGATACCACTTGTTATTGCTCGGACAGACCAGCGGCCCTCCACTGTCTCCTTGGCATGAATCAACTTCTCCCTGAGAGAAACCTGCACAGCGCATACGTTCCGTAATATTCCATCCGAGGTCGCTGTATGCCTGCTGACAAGTGTCACGTGATACAAGAGGAACTTGGGCTTGTTGCAAAATCTAAAAGCACATGTCATAGTTTTCATTAGTTCACACACGCTTATCACCTAAATCGTGAATACAAGCGAAAAATTTTCCCGTAAAAGATTAGAACATTAGTATATTCACCAGTGCAATATTTTCCTCCCACCATAAACCCTTATCACCTAAATTGTGAATACCAATGAAAACTTTTCCAGTAGAAGATTAAAACATTAGTATACTTACCTGTGCAATATTACCATCCCACCGTGTATTGCCCCATCCAGTGACAGAGCAATTAGTTCCAGGAAGAAAATCCTTGGTGGGCAGACATACAGGTCTTACGTCATTGTTGAACGTAATTGGTTCCCTCAGTTTGATCAATGCCACGTCATAGTCGTTCCCAGTCACTGGCGGGTTATAATTAGGATGTATGAAGATTTGGTCAATTGGGATAATTTGCTCGGTTCCGTCCGCTTTACGAAGATCATGTTCACCTGTTACACAGATAAACGTGTAGTAAGAAAACAAATTTAATCTATAGAATAGAGCCATAAATGGGAATATTTCAAGACCCGCGTTCAAGCTTTGAGCCTTTCGATTTTTTGGGCGTTGATTGCTCTAAAACGTAGAAACGTTTTTCAGTCCACAAAAGGGATATTAAATGTTGTCAAGGATAGAGTAAAAAGATATTCTGCTACTTTTCTTGTTCTACGTTCAAAGAAGCTGTAGAAAGTATTTTCAGAATATATACATATATATCTAAACCTTTCAAGTCAAACGGCTCTTAAACATTTGAAAAATATTATGATGACAAATAAAGAAGCCTAAGCCGTCAATTACACTGTGATAAAACAATAAGGGCGTTTGAGAACACGAGGGCATGTTCTCAAATGTTTTACACTCTGATAAAACATGGGTTTTTGACCAATCAGAGCGCGCGCAAGGTCGTAGCTATATTATTAAGTGAGATAAAGAATTGTGTCCTTACCTACGGTCAGGGTGAAAGACGCGGGATTGTTTCCACGATCGAAACAGTGAGCTGCGGTAACGACCCAGTACGGGGTAAGAATGGAGCCTCCACACCAAACAGGGCTCGGGTGCGGCTTAAAGTCCAGTGACACTTGCCACGGCCAAGACCCTGGTTGTGCGTTTGTGCCCCCGACAATTCTTGAACCGGACTTTTTTGTGCCACACTCCACATTCCTTAGCGATGAACGAGAGTTCGACCTCTTGGAAGATGGCCCTAGGAACGAGGTTAAAGACAGTTGAAGGTGTAGAGTTGTCAATGTACAAAACACAAAATTCCAACTGAGAGCTAAAAATGTTGAATGCGAGAAATTTCCATTCAAGCTAATCATAGCAAAATCAACGGGTGGACCATTAGATTATTGATGGGGGGAGCGGGGAGGGGGAGGAGATGCATGGCTTTAAGATGCTCGACATTCTTTATTCTTCTTCCAACAATGCAGGATTTTTCGTCTTCAAGTCTCGCTATGCGATTTTTCTATAATCTGAAGCGCCTACGCACCCCAAATAATCTAATAACCTACCCCTAATATAGGCTCGTTTGTCGCCGCTCTCTCGCGTTCGGTCTTTGTTCCTCCCCGAGAATGGTTCGAGGGAGCAGCACGGACTCGTTTCCCGAACAGCAGCTGGAAATTGAACCGAACCCCTAATACCGCAATCGACCAATCAGTATTCGCTACCCAACAGTTTACTGATGCAACGAACGTAATAACCGATGAGTAACGTAAAAATACGTATATTCAAAGTCACAGCAATCTCGTTCCCAGGGCCTCTCATCTTCCCGCCCTCCAAGGGACAGGAAGAAGAGAGACCCTGGGAACAAGGTTGAAGTTTTGTCATTGCTGCTGATTGGTCGAGACAAGCATTACTTTTTTAACCAATAAGACATCAACGAATTTAAAACTCAACGTCATTGCATAATTCTCTAAACGTTCTATTGCAACTCGATCTCTATTTCAGTAAAAATTTCTTATTTCTTACTCGGTGGCCGTCCGTCGGGACCATCTAATGGGGGTCGAGTTGGCCATATCCATGGCCACGAGGCTGCAACAAGAAAAGACAGAAAATATTAGCAAGTGGTGCTTTAGTAGTGTCGTGTTTGTCTTGGTGGTAACGAGTATTTAAGTAATCATGGATGTAAAGTAGATAAAATTAAGGTATAAATCTGTTTTGCGCAATCACGGTCCACAGCTGGTTCTTTAATAGGGGGAGTCATGCTGACGTCATTGTTTACATTTTTCCTCATTTACATACAACTTTGCATATAGAAGGAAATATGGCAGCTAAAGAGCTAGTGAAACTTAATGCATGGTCAAATATTTAGCTCTTTGGGTGTAATATTCAAGGAGATATTGTCTTTCAAAAACTACAAAATTTCTGGGTGGCAAAAGCGCTAATGAGCTCATACATTCTTCGTAAAATTTTGAGTTTTTAAACCCGTGTTGCACAAAGTATTCAATACATCAGGCTCATATTCATTGGCAGAGTTAATTGTACTACGACCTTTCAATATTGAGAACTGATTTATTTGTAGCTCTATCGGAAACTGAACTGCTTATGCTAATGAGGCAAATATTGTAAACAAGGATTCCCCTATAGGAATGTAAACTGAAGGTAAAGCAGACGATTCGTTTCATAACAGCTAACGTGGAATTTCTATGCTATCTTGTTGCCCAAAATCCGACCACTTCATTTTAAAACTGCTATATCTGCCATTCCTCAGTTGTAGTAGTTTTTAATACCGAGCTGTTCAAAAGAGTTCCGTCTTTACTCTTGACTTCCTTGCGTCGTTACCCATCATCCGTACAGCCATCCCGGGGGAAACTCCCGGAAAAATTGGGTGGGGGTGTGGGGCCCGTTTCCCAAACTCCGTACGCTATTTAAAGCCGAAATCTGCGATTTTCCCCCTATTTATGACCCGGCCAAAAATTCGATACCCTATTTATGACCTGACCCTTTAATCAATGCTCTGTTTCAGACCTGCGTTATAATTAGTTGCCTTGCTGAGACCGATGTTAAAGGTATTGTAAAGGGCTTTTGTTGATGGCCTTGTCGGTAATAATGGGGAAGTAGTTCTTCTTAAAAACATACCCAATTCAAGACTAGAGTGCAAAGACCATACCCTATTTATGATCAATATGGCCAAAAATCGATACCCTTTTTATGAAAAAACGGCTGCCGAAAACCATACCCTTTGGGGCCGCACATACCTATATAGCCCATATAATGGAGTACCACCCCCTCCCTCCCCCGTTGCACCCTCCGCGACAGTGAGCCCAGTAAGCGAGCACAACAATTAACGGTGGCTGTCCGCAGCCAAAAAGACATAAGGGAAAAAAAGAACAAAGAATTTTCCTTCCACTTTCTTTTATGCAAGTACAGTAACACGAAACAAACACATGAATTGTAATTTACGTGTTTAAAATTCGTCTCGAAAAAAAAAATTCAACAAAATTATCTTATTGTTGCCTAGCGTCGCATTGTGTACATATTCTTAGCGAAAGTCATAGATAAAGTAATTTTCACACAACTTAAGCTTCGATGTTGCACATTTATGAAACACTGGTCGGAAACTGTGCACACAGTCACTAAATCAAAACCCAGTGAAGGTTTGTGAACTCTTTTTGTCAAAAACAAAAAGGATTTTTATGCTTTTTCTCTGACGCAATTATTCTTCGCATAATAATACCCCCTCCATCCCGAAAATAAGCCCATGGGCTTGACTTTAAACTTACCGCTTATGTACTTGCAAACTGAGGACATAACTCCTTTTGGAAGTGGGACATTGTGCTTTGAGTTAGGCATACAGGGGTTGACGCCCTGGCGAACAAGTTGGAGGACTTGTAAAATCGATTTTAACGTAATACCACTGTCATGATCATCTGAGGAGATAAAGAGAAGACTGAGAAAAAGTTCAATTCAAATCACATGGGGTGGATGGTGGAATCGAGATTATGCATGAGAAGGTACAAATGTCAGGAAAAACTTCAGCTCTGAAACTGCGTCATTGATCATGAAGCACAGACAAATACAAGTTTGTCTGCATGTATTTAAGGGATAGTTTCACTGTTCGGCGCATGTCCAAGCTATGATATAGTCCACCCAATTCCACTGTGTATAAACCAGTCAGAAGTGAGTAGATAACTCATGCCTCCGATTCAGAATAGAAACAAATAGCAAATTCTATGTCCAGTACGGAACTCGACATTTTTTGTGTAAGTCCTATGATATCTTCCGTGAATTTTGGGCATCAGTCACTCTGCTAACTTCATTTAGCCGTACGGCTATAAAAAGGCTATCATTTGCTTTCACAAAATTATACGTGTAGTTGATACAAAAACGAAAATGTACTTAATGCGTGGAGTCGGAACATTCAAAAGGAATGCTAATGAGAAATATCGGCTACACAAGTGAATATACGAAAGATCGCATCTTTGAACTGCAGAGAAAGGTATGAAGACATGACTGACCATCACAATTATATACGCAACTTAAGCAGTTGTGAAATTAAAGCCTGAAAAAAACATTCAGGCTTGAACCGAATTGAAGCCCATGACCTCTGCGATACATCGGTATCGGAGAGCTCGTGGGTTCGAATCTCGTCTTCACGCACCGAGTCAACTGCACTCATCCGATTGTTTTAACAAAGAAATTAAATAATTAACGTTGTGGCTTTCACATGCGCCGAGTCGTGAAACTCTCCATTTAAGGTCTCTAAGACGGAAACCATCTGGACCGGCCTCATCTCTCCGTCTTATAGAGGTGTCCGGCTTAGAGAGAGACGAGGGTAACGTGGCATCAGTAATCTGAGATAATAAAGCTGAAACCGATGCACAATGAATATAAGTCTTTGACGTCTGTCAATAAACGTCTGGTTATAAACAGGGAGTCGCGTGTTTGGTGGTGTAAAATGCATTTTGTCTCACCCAATCGTAATTTGCTTGTACCTACATGTCCATTTTGGGGTATTTTTCACTAACAAATCACTTTGCAAGGGTCCCTTGACGGCCAAAGAAATGTCCGTCTCATGGTGTCGAATTTAATTACAGAAAAATTGTTAAAAAACGGTGGAGACCGACACAATGTTTCCATGTTATTGAGATGACCAAACATTTCTGAAACGCAGAATTTCCCTTCAGTAATTTGATTGGGGAAGAATTTCTTACGATAACACGTCTTGAAACACCCTTTCGAATGTGAGCCCAATAAGAGGCCATTTCAAGAGATACCGAAGTCGAGGATTTATCATCGAAACTTTATAACTTAACTTATATAACACAGCAATTAGCGTTCGTATAAATACCGACAATGATAAAAGCCAAACTGTTAACGTCAGGTGGATCTACTTAATACGAAACTAGGCACTCATACAAACCATCACGCTTGTTTCTGAATTTGTGTTCGCTAAACAGCTTCAAGGTATCTGAAACACATGTAGACAATGATTCATTATCAGAAACAAAAACGAAAATGTGAGGAATATTTTTCGCGCACAATAGACAAATGGCGTGTGAACAAGAAGACTATCAGTTAAAAAAACTACATTGAAGATCCCCCCAAAAATCAATCCTTCATAATAATTCAGGTCAAATATACCATCATTTACGCTGTTTGGTTGATTTTCACTTCCTTGACTGATCTCTGTAAACGAAATAAGCAAACACAGGACAAAAGTGGCAACAAAAGTATAAGACGCCAACATTTTGCCTGAATACGTCTTTAGCAAGTTACCAGATCAAGTTTGCTCTAGGCTGAAGAACAACAGCTCTATATAAACACCAATCTGATATAGGCCCTGCCCATATGCTAGTCAAAACTGACCATAACAAGAAGATTGCTTATTTATAGAATAAGAGTGATATTACTAGATCAACATCAAGATTCACTGGTCATGTAAAAACACTGACATTCACAAAAGTATATTTAGATATAGTGTAGCTATGAATACACGAAAGAGGCTAAAAATGAATGAAGTTCGCATATTCGTTAAGATGCGTAAATTTAAGATCAATAATAACATAAGCCCTTTTTATTTCCCTTGTGATGGTCTGTTTTTATGTGGGGTTTTGACTACTTTACAGATCGTCCATAAGGCTTATTTTTATTCTTTGTAGTAGTAACTAAATTGTAATAAATATTTAGATATATCTAAGAGACAGAGAAAAGGTTTGTGTGTTTCTAACGAATCTTAGAAGCCACTTGGCTGTGTACTATTGGATATCTGCCAATCTGATCGGTTTATTGATCGTTTTCTCTTGGCTGATGGACAACTCTTGCACCAGTTGCTCTTGAAATTTTAATTATAGCCCTCCCGAAAATAAATCATCTCAACTCCAGCTGCAAACACCAAAATCCTGCTGACATTATTACCTTCGCCCATGCCATATTTAGCGCTAGAAAAGAGAAAAAATGAAAGAAAACCATAACTTCTTCAGTCCGGATCATAATCTCCACCTTTATAAAGTTTCTCTAGAACTTTTAGTTCGTCAGTGTTCATCTTCTTGTCGTTATATTTAACTGAGTCTTACTATTCCACATTCTTGTGTATTTGAATTTTTGAAAACAGCATTCCTTCCAAATATAAAGCTCCCAGGAGGATGATCTGATTTATCATATATTTTTATATCTAACAGCAACTCAAATCACTCAGACGGGTATGGAGACCATTTATATTGTTAATACGTCAGTAAGGTAAACACTTCACGCGCTCCACTAAGGAGAGCACGGAAAGGCACATGACAGTCTTAGAAGATCGATAATAACAATTATTAAACACGTTGAACAAAATATCATGTTTTGTCTGTGGCGAGCAGATCGATTATTTACCGAAGCTAAGCCGAATTAAAATGCTAAGGCAAATAATGAATTTGCGAGACACTGACAAATCACGATATTTTACGATAACCGGGTTCGATAATTGTTTTATTATTCTATCACCAAGTTTCTTTTTGTACCTTTTTCACTCTCTGACAGTTCAGGGAAGCCATCTGCCATTTTTATCACAAGCGTGGTTAAAATTATGCATGAGCGGTCAGAATATTACTATGTACTTCAGCAAAACACATTTAGACGACTTTCCGTATGACCAGACCATTATCTGTAGACGGTTATATTCTCAGATCATGTGATAGGCCGGCTCTCGGCCAATGAAAAGGGAGAAAAAATACATCCAATGATAATAAATAATATTTGTTAGAATGATTTGTGTCGAATAATGTTTATTACTCGTTTTTTAAGACGCACCAAACGTGGAGAGCTTCATATATTTTTGTCTTGGTCTGCGAGTTTTGCCGTTACTTTTAACAGGGAAACTTACGTTGAAGTTGGAATCTCAATCGTGAGAAAGGCTGTTAGAAAGTGAGCCTTGAGTAAGCTGCCGCGGGTCACGCGTGAATTCTAGAAACGGAAGGCTGCCGACGATGTTGCAGAGTGTTATTGCAGAAGGTACGGCGCGCAACCAAAATACTTTCGAGAAAGACAACGATCTAGTCCGCCAAATATACAACTGAATCGATTGCGGAAATTGAATATAATTTCAAGGATTCAATCACTGTTTAAGGAGCCTTTTGCACATCCTGCGAGAAGCGCTTCTCCTTAATCGGCAACTTTATGACGTTATTAACTCTTTGACACCCAAATTTTCATCAAAGAAAATACCGTTTTCAACCGTTAAATCAATTTCTTTAAGCTCTCTTGAGTCTCAATGGCCCTTAATTCTGCTGAAAAAACTCTTTTTTTTGCTAAAAAGATAGATTTGCGGAAGATAAGTTACGAAAGTGTGCAATATTTTAATTTCGTGTATGCGCATAAGCCAAAATTTGGACTTTTTTGTTTTTTTGCGATTGCCCGTTCCGAATTTTTCCTTTTCCTTTTTCCTTTCCTTTTTATCGACACTTTAACTCTGGCTACCTTTTGCGTTTCATATTCTTTCTGGCTGCCGCAAAAGTTGGGTGTTAATTATGGGCAAAGCCTGGAAATGGGACCTTGATCAATTATAAGTATTATGGGCCATTTTACCACCATTTTTGTACCAAAACTGAAAACATTTTTCAATTTGCTACCTCAGAATGCCGTCGATATCCAATACCGCCTATTGTGCGGATAGGTCTATACTAGCTCTACTGTCTGCTTATCAAGACTATCTGGTGATTTAAATTGATGGCGTCACAAGTGGTATAAAGAGGACGACCACTCAGTGCCAATATTAGCGACCTTACGCAAAACACGACGGCAACGGCAACGAGAACGTCACCAAACAAAAGGTTTAATGAGAAAAACAATGGCCGTGCACGTGCGTTATGTCTTGGTACATTTCTTTGCCGTCCTTTCCAAAACAGTAACGTGAAATGACCAAATTCTGCGTTGTCTGGAGAACGTGAACCACAGCGGCTAATTTTTCGTATTTCTATTTGGAACTGAACGCATTCGTAGCATATTCAGCAGGGGCAAGTTTTAATATCGACAGACACACTGGATAGTTCCAAATAAATGCGAAATTCCAAAGTAAATAAAAGCACAATTTTTACTAAAGGCGTCTTCCTCGCCGTCGCCGTCGTATATGCGTAAGGTCCCTAATATATGGAATGTTGGGCGGAAAGGGGTTGAAGACTATTTTTGTAACCGCCATAAGCTAAAAGGAAACAAATTTTTCTTGAAAGCGGATCTCCACTACCGTAATAGTGGTTTAGGATATGGCTCAGTCCGACAATTTGGCCATTATTTGAGGATTTTAGAATCCTCTACAGATCAGCACAGTTCCTTTATTGTTCCAGTTAAAAGTTTGTCAACTTGAGTAGTCCATGAGAGAGATCCACGGATCGTCGTAATATTGAGGTGCAAAAAAATCGAATAAGTGAACTCAACCTTACGCCAAACACGGTGAAATAATCCTAGACGCTCCTTTTACTCGCGGAATGAATCTTGGTTCAGCTCTCTTTCCGTGTGCCGTCATATATATATATACATATATATCTTATTGCTAAACACATAATTACTTACATTGCCTTACTCTACTCACAACAATAACTAACCTACTTACAATACACTACATTATTGTTATTATCATCATCATCATCATCATTATTATTATTATTATTTCTAATGCTTTTACTGTCTTACAAACGTCACTTACAAAAAACACCTATTTACAATACTTGGCATTACGTTACTTACTTACAATACGCATTAATTACTTATTATGACTTACACATTACGTTACTTAAGGAGTTACAATACAATGTAATTACTTAATTATAGAAAAAAAAAACAACAACAACAAACAAACAAAAAAAAGAGAAACAAAGACTTGCAACTAATTACTAAGGGAAACGCCTTAAATGGTGAGAAGGAATTTCCACTTCTGTTGAAATTCCCTTTCGCCATTCAACGTGGCAGCAATATATTTTTCTGTCTCGATTTTATCCTGCACTAATGAGATGAAGTCGCTGAAAACGAACATAGTATTATTCAGAGCGTTGATATAAAGAAAGTATTTGCCTAGTATTATGAGGTGGTTGAGGGTCAAACGGTGAGTACAAGGACGAGTAATTCCAAATAATACCTCTGGCTCGGAGAGAAGTAAACTCGCGTTACTTACGGTAGAATACCAACTTTGGAACTTATACCAAAAGGAAGACGCCTGCGGACAGCTAATAAACAAATGACGTATGCTTTGACTATCAGAGGGACAGAAAGGGCAGGATGGGGAGGCAACCTTGTTCATTTTGTATAATGTACTGTTCGTGGCTAAAATGTTGTGTATAATTTTGTGCTGAAACATTGCCAATTTAACTTCTTTTGTGGCTGTGAATGGCAGAAGATAAATTTTATTTAGATTCTCTTTTGCGATGCCGTATGATAAGAGTTTTTTTTCTGAAGTGGGAGGAGGAAGATTTTCTAAGGTTAACAGTTTGTCGTATAACATCTTGCACGTTATAGTACAGTAGAGAGAAACGATTTTGGAATATACTTCCACGGTGCATCTGAGTCTGAGCACAGCCGTTTTACCCAAGTTAGTTTCAAAGCCTTATCGAAAAGTACAAAATCTTTCATGCCAAGACCGCCATCCGATTTCTTCTTGATGAGGGTTGTCTTTTTTATTTTGGCGGGTTTTTGCTTCCAGATAAAATCGAACACTATTTTATTGACCTCTGTTGCAAAGTTTTTTGGAGTCTCCATAACACTGGAGATGAATACAAGTTTGGAGAGGGCTGACGTTTTAACAATATTTATTCTACCGTATATAGATAAGTCTCTTCGGGACCAGACACTTAAGGTTTTCTTTAGGGATCCTAATTTTTCAAAGAAATTTTTCTTATGAGACAATTCAATATTATAGGTAAAATGCACACCGAGCGCGTAAACGGGATCATCGCTGATTTGGAGGTTGCATATTGCATTTTTCCTATGGCGCATGGAGCCAAGCCATAGCATTTCTGATTTTGCCTGATTTATTTTTAGGCCAGAGCACTTTTCAAACAGTGAGAGTGAGTCAAATGAATTAGAAACTGACTGGACATCAGCAAGAAGGGCAGTTGTGTCGTCAGCATACTGTGTGAGCTTGACCTCTTCATTTCCCTGGATATGTATGCTCTTGATGTCTTTTGACCGTTTTATACTTTGGGCAAGAAGCTCCATAGCGATAACAAAGAGTATGCCTGAAAGGGGACAACCATGACGGACACCGCGTTCTAAGTAGAAGTGTTTAGAGGCAACGCCATTGTTAATGACGCAACTAGAGATGTCTTTATAGAACACGCTGATCCATTGCCGGAGATTTGGTCCAAAGGTGAAAGATTCAAGGCATTTTTGGATAAAGTCCCATTCAATTGAATCAAAAGCTTTCTCGAAATCTAAGAAAAGAGCTATACCTGGTATATTTTTTTGAATTTTAGTGAAGTCCATTGTGTCTGCTATTAGTCTGATACTTTCTCCAATGAATCTACCCTTTACGTAGCCGGACTGACAAGGATGTATTACGCTTGGCAAGATCTTTTCCAAGCGAAGAGCGATAGTTTTGGTCGCAATTTTGTAGTCAACATTAAGTAGCGAAACTGGTCTCCAATTTGTTAAATATTCCGCGTTCTTGTTCTTTTTTGGGATTAAAGAAATAATACCTTGTCGTTGAGAGATAGAAAGTGATCCGTGTTGAAATGCATAATTAAAACTTTCCACCATGAATTTACCAACAGCGTTCCAAAAAAAGCGATAGAACTCTGAAGTGAGGCCATCTGTACCTGGTGTTTTATTGCTTTCCATCTTCATAAGCGCTCGTTTGCATTCATCGATAGACATAATGCCTTCACAAATTTTTGCAGTTTCTTCTGACAATACATTTTCCGTATTAAAGAATTCGATAAACGCCGAGCCTTTCGGATTCGTGTTTTTTGATGTATATATCTGTTTAAAAAAGCGCTCTTCCTCTTCAAGAATCTCTCTCGGGTCGGTTAATTTTGCGTGATCATTGACTTTTAAGGCCGTTATATGTTTTTTCCTTTGGTTTGTTTTTTCTAAATTGTAGAAATACTTACTGTTTTTCTCGCCATGTTCATACCAGCGCGCTCTGCTTCGTATAATCGTGCCACGCGTCTTAACGCTTTCTATTTTTGAAAGCTTGGTTTTTACTCTTTCTATTTCGCTCCTTAGGGAATCGCTGTACGCTGTCTGGAGCTTGTACTGCAGCTTGATCATCTCCGACAAAAGGGCAGACTCTTCGTCACGCTTGCTTTTTGCTTTTTTTTTCGAAAATTTTATTGTAAATGCTCTGATTTCCATTTTAATCATTTCCCAGAACAAACCCTTGTCCTCAGTTCCCTGATGCTTTTTGGCGAACTCTGGAATTAAGAAATTCAATAATTCTACATATTTCGTGTCCGACAACAACGAGTTGTTAAATTTCCAGAGGCCGGGCCCACGAGGGGGTTCGTGTTCGATGAAAGATATAGAGAGCACGACTGCAGAGTGGTCAGAATAAATTTTTGGAATTATTTTGCTCTCGCAAATTCGATTACTCAGTTGATTTGAAATGAAGAGGTGATCTAGTCTACATTGTATTTTCATCGAGGGGTTCGCCCACGTAGGGCCAAATGAGTCCGGGTTTTTGTAGCGCCAGGTATCGAGCAGATTATGGGTTTTAATCAAAGCCTTGAGTTCAATAGTCGATGCTTTTCTAATGTCAACAGGTTTGCCACCTCTTTTGTCTAAAGTGCCGATTACGCAATTAAAATCGCCCCCCAACACAAGATTTTCATTTCCATGTTTGCCGAGGATATTATTTGAAAGCCCCCTTAGGAATACAACCTGTTGGTTTGGATCGTTTGGTGCATAAACATTAACCAGTACAACTTTAGTATTATAAATAACAGTCTCTGCTAAAATATATCTCCCGTGATCATCTGAGGCAATTTTTTCAATGTTTATGTCAAGCCGTGGTTTAAAAAGAATCATAACTCCTCTGCTATGAGACGAACCATGGCTAGATACGATTTTGCCTCCCCATTCCGTCTCCCATCTTCCGATAGTATCGAGCGAGGAACAAGTTTCTTGCAAAAAAAATATCTGCTTTTTGTTGATGTAACCAACGAAAAACCTGTCTTCGCTTTCTCGAGCCGTTTAACCCTCTTACATTTAGCGATATAATTTTATACATTTAGATTCTCTGCAGAAGGAGAAGTCACAATATTCCAGAGAAAAAATTAAGCACTTGTTTATACTATAGTTCTCACTGTGCGGCGAGATATCATAACTTAGAATTAATTTTCTTTTGTTGACCGAGTTGAAGTTAGATAGATAAATACATTTGAACATACTTACAGCAGAAATACAACTACACACACAACACAAGCTACTCACTACTTCAGACTTACCTATGCTTTTGTGCGGCGTTTACTGACTGGGTTAAAATTGGGGTACTAGCAGCAGCAATTTAGCAATGGTTGAGTTGTACGGCGGAGCAAGAAAGTCAATTAAACATATTTAAAACTAACCGTTCATTAAACATCCGTACAGAGGAAAAAGAGCTGTTTCCGGTCCTCGGTAGAGTGAGCCGTTGATAAAAAGTTTTTCTACCTTAAAGTACGCTTCTTTCTTTTCACGTTTGGCAGCCTTGAGAACGGGGTATAACTTCCTTCTTATCTCATCCACTTCTTTTGGAAAGTCGTCGGATATTCCAATGTTGGTGCCCTTAGGAAGGTTTTTGATAACGACTTTATGAAGTTCTAGTCTTGATAAGCGGAGAGTCTGACTATAATTGGACGGGATCCGGAGTTTCGGCCGTCGCGTGTATGCGTAGAAATCCTATGATCTCTGTCAAAGTGTATTTCCTTTACATCGTTGGGTGGAATTTTCAGCTTCGTGCGCATAAATTCCCGTAAAGCAGTCTCGGTATCGCTGTTAGATTCACGTTCTCCCTCCTTCACTGCAAAGAATCTTAAGTTGCCTCTGCGACTGTGGCATTCCAGTTTGATATGCCATCTTTGTAATTCCTTGAGTTCTTTATTTATTCGCTCTTGATCGGCGTTGATCTTTTGTTGCCGAGACTCTGCGTCATTTGCCTTGGTTTTTAGATCTTCGATTTCTACTTGAGCATATTGCAGGCTTGTTTGTAGGGATTTATTTTCTTCTTCGAGTTGATTGATTCTGGACTTATAATTTTCCAACTCGGGAAGGACACTTAAGAGCCAGTTGAGCTTCTCTTCAATGCTGCTGAGTCTTGAGTTCGTTGCATCGCTGCATTGTCCACATGGCTGCCTGCAGTCTTCTTCGTCAGTTTGGGAGTCTCCCTCTCGAGTTCTTTTCCTCCCTTTCTCCTTCACGTCATTTCTATTAGCTTGATCGTTAGGCATTTTGTCGCATTTAAGATATAACAACCATTACTGTGGCTACCAGGTTAAAAGATTCTAGGAGCTCTTTCGTGTCGTGTCCGCCATGTTTCACGGCTCGAGCCCCGTCATATCTTGGGGCAATTCTATTAAATCTTAACTGGGACCGGTTGACAGGTCTGAATGATTCCCAAGAGCGTGTGGTAGCCTTTTTCATAACTTGGTTCTCACAAGCATATCTTTGAGCGAACCCCCGCTTTCCTTTCCCATCCTTTCCTCTTTCCCTCTTGCCTTTTGTCACAGAATGTCTACCAACAGTGCCAAAAAAATGGCATTTAATAGAACAACAACCATTACTGAGCGAAATCTTCAAGAATCGCCCCTCATTTCATACAAAGTGCAGGTCTGTTAACCCCAATTTACAATGTGCATGCAAAATCGTACAGTTCATGCAAAGTCCTTGACTTCGGTCCAAACACAGTTCCAGTCCAAGTTTCGGTATAAAACTACCATGTTAAGTTTTACAATTCAAACATGTTTAGGCAGAAACTTCTGCCTTCTTCAGTGCAAAAAATATGACAGAAGATGCAAATTGAATATAAATAACTAGTACATGCTAATAAGTAGGTATAACAAATAGAAACAATCATGGCGGTTACAAAAATAGTCTTCAACCCCTTTCCACCCAACATTCCATATATTACGGACCTTACGCATATACGACGGCGACGGCGAGGAAGACGCCTAGTAAAAAATGTGTTTCTATTTACTTTGGAATTTCGCATTTATTTGGGACTATCCAGTGCATGTGTCTGTCGGTATTGAAACTTGCCCCTGCTGAATATGCTACGAATGCGTTCAGTTTCAAATAGAAATACGAAAAATTAGCCGTTTTGGTTCATGTTCTCCAGACAACGCAGAATTTGGTCATTTCACGTTACTGTTTTGGAAAGGACGGAAAAGAAATGTACCAAGAGTTATAACGTACGTGCACAGCCATTGTTTTTCTCATTAAACCTTTTGTTTGGTGACGTTCTCGTTGCCGTTGCCATCGTGTTTTCCGTAAGGTCGCTAATATTGGCACTGAGTGGTCGTCCTCTTTATATCACTTGTGACGCCATCAATTTAAATGTTAATAGATAGTCTTGATAAGCAGACAGTAGAGCTAGTATAGATCTATTCGCACAACAGGCGGTATTGGATATCGACGGCATTCTGAGGTAGCAAATTGAAAAACAACGTTTTCAGTTTTGGTGCAAAAATGGTGGTAAAATGGCCCATAATACTTATAATTGATCAAGGTCCCATTTCCAGGCTTTGCCCATAATTAACACCCGTCTTTTGCGGCAGCCAGAAAGAATATGAAACGCAAAAGGTAGCGAGAGTAAAAGGGCCGATAAAAAGGAAAGGAAAGATGCAAGAAAAAAATTCGGAACGGGCAATCGAAAAAAAAAAAACAGAAAAAAGTCCAAAATTTTGGCTTATGCGCATGCACAAATTAAAATATTGCACACTTTTGTAACTTATCTTCCGGCATTCTATCTTTTTAGCCGAAAAAGAGTTTTTTCAGCAGAATTAAGGGCCATTTAGAGTCAAGAGAGCTTAAAGAAATTGATTTAACGTTTAAAAACAGCATTTTCTTTGGTGAAAATTTGGGTGTCAAAGAGTTAATAACGTCATAAAGTTGCCGATTAAGGAGAAGCGCTTCTCGCAGGATGTGCAAAAGGCTCCTTAAACAGTGATTGAATCCTTGAAATTATATTCAATTTCCGCAATCGATTCAGTTGTATATTTGGCGGACTAGATCGTTGTCTTTCTCGAAAGTATTTTGGTTGCGCGCCGTACCTTCTGTAATAACACTCTGCAACATCGTCGGCAGCCTTCCGTTTCTAGAATTCACGCGTGACCCGCGGCAGCTTACTCAAGGCTCATTTTCTAACAGCCTTTCTCACGATTGAGATTCCAACTTCAACGTAAGCTTCCCTGTCAAAAGTAACGGCAAAACTCGCAGACCAAGACAAAAATATATGAAGCTCTCCAAGTTTGGTGCGTCTTAAAAAACGAGTAATAAACATTATTCGACACAAATCATTCTAACAAATATTATTTATTATTATTGGATGTATTTTTTCTCCCTTTTCATTGGCCGAGAGCCGGCCTATCACATGATCTGAGAATATAACCGTCTACAGATAATGGTCTGGTCATACGGAAAGTCGTCTAAATGCGTTTTGCTGACGTAAATAGTAATATTCTGACCGCTCATGCATAATTTTAACCACGCTTGTGATAGAAATGGCAGATGGCTTCCCTGAGCTGTCAGAGAGTGAAAAAGGTACGAAAAGAAACTTGGTGATAGAATAATAAAACAATTATCGAACCCGGTTATCGTAAAATATCGTGATTTGTCAGTGTCTCGCAGATTCATTATTTGCCTTAGCGTTTTAATTCGGCTTCCGCAAAGAATCAATCTGCTCGCCACAGACAAAACGTGATATTTTGTTCAACGTGTTTAATAATTGTTATTATCGATCTTCTAAGACTGTCATGTGCCTTTCCGTGCTCTCCTTAGTGGAGCGCGTGAAGTGTTTACCTTACTGACGTATTAACAATATAAATGGTCTCCATACCCGTCTGAGTGATTTGAGTTGCTGTTAGATATAAAGATATATGATATATCAGATCATCCTCCTGGGAGCTTTATATTTGGAAGGAATGCTGTTTTCAAAAATTCAAATACACAAGAATGTGGAATAGTAAGACTAGTTAAATATAACGACAAGAAGATGAACACTGACGAACTAAAAGCTCGAGAGAAACTTTATAAAGGTGGAGATTATGATCCGGACTGAAGAAGTTATGGTTTTCTTTCATTTTTTCTCCTTTTTAGCGCTAAATATGGCATGGGTGAAGGTAATAATGTCAGCAGGATTTTGGTGTTTGCAGCTGGAGTTGAGATGATTTATTTTCGGGAGGGCTATAATTAAAATTTCAAGAGCAGCTGGTGCAAGAGTTGTCTATCAGCCAAGAGAAAACGATGAATAAACCGATCAGATTGGCAGATATCCAATAGTACACAGCCAAGTGGCTTCTAAGATTCGTTAGAAACACACAAACCTTTTCTCTGTCTCTTAGATATATCTAAATATTTATTACAATTTAGTTACTACTACAAAGAATAAAAATAAGCCTTATGGACGATCTGTAAAGTAGTCAAAACCCCACATAAAAACAGACCATCACAAGGGAAATAAAAAGGGCTTATGTTATTACTGATCTTGAATTTACGCATCTTAACGAATATGCGAACTTCATTCATTTTTAGCCTCTTTCGTGTATTCATAGCTACACTATATCTAAATATACATTTGTGAATGTTAGTGTTTTTAAATGACCAGCGAATCTTGATGTTGATCTAGTAATATCACTCTTATTCTATAAATAAGCAATCTTCTTGTTATGGTCAGTTTTGACTAGCATATGGGCAGGGCCTATATCAGATTGGTGTTTATATAGAGCTGTTGTTCTTCAGCCTAGAGCAAACTTGATCTGGTAACTTGCTAAAGACGTATTCAGGCAAAATGTTGGCGTCTTATACTTTTGTTGCCACTTTTGTCCTGTGTTTGCTTATTTCGTTTACAGAGATCAGTCAAGGAAGTGAAAATCAACCAAACAGCGTAAATGATGGTATATTTGACCTGAATTATTATGAAGGATTGATTTTTTGGGGGATCTTCAATGTAGTTTTTTTAACTGATAGTCTTCTTCTTGTTCACACGCCATTTGTCTATTGTGCGCGAAGAAGATTCATCACATTTTCGTTTTTGTTTCTGATAATGAATCATTGTCTACATATGTTTCAGATACCTTGAAGCTGTTTAGCGAACACAAATTCAGAAACAAGCGTGATGGTTTGTATGAGTGCCTAGTTTCGTATTAAGCAGATCCACCACGTTAACAGTTTGGCTTTTATCATTGTCGGTATTTATACGAACGCTAATTGCTGTGTTATATAAGTTAAGTTATAAAGTTTCGATGATAAATCCTCGGCTTCGGTATTTCTTGAAATGGCCTTCTAGTGGGCTCATATTCGAAAGGGTGTTTCAAGACGTGTTATCGTAAGAAATTCTTCGTCAATCAAATTACTGAAGGGAAATTCTGCGTTTCAGAAATGTTTGGTCATCTCAATAACATGGAAACATTGTGTCGGTCTCCACCGTTTTTTAACAATTTTTCTGTAATTAAATTCGACACCATGAGACGGAAATTTCTTTGACCGTCAAGGGACCCTTGCAAAGTGATTTGTTAGTGAAAAATATCGCAAAATGGACATGTAGGTACAAGCAAATTACGATTGGGTGAGACAAAATGCATTTTACACCACCAAACACGCGACTCCCTGTTTATAACCAGACGTTTATTGACAGACGTCAGAGACTTGTATTCATTGTGCATCGGTTTCAGCTTTATTATCTCAAATTACTGATGCCACGTTACCCTCGTCTCTCTCTAAGCCGGACACCTCTATAAGACGCAGAGATGAGGCCGGTCCAGACGGTTTCCGTCTTAGAGACCTTAAAGGGAGGGTTTCACGACTCGGCGCATGTGCAAGCCACAACGTTAATTATTCAATTTCATTGTTAAAACAATCGGATGAGTGCAGTTGACTCGGTGCGTGAAGACGAGATTCGAACCCATGAGCTCTCCGATACCGATGCATCGCAAAGGTCATGGGCTTCAATTCCGTTCAAGCCGCTTTAATTTCACAACTCCTTAAGTTGCGTGTATAATTGCGATGATCAATCATGTCTTCATACCTTTCTCTGCAGTTCAAATATACGATCTTTCGTATATTCACTTGTATAGTCGATATTTCTCATTAGCATTCCTTTTGTATGTTCCGACTCCATGCATTCACTTTCGTTTTTGTATCAACCACATGTATAATTTTGTGAAAGCAAATGATAGCCTTTTTATAGCCATACAGCTAAATGAAGTTAGCAGAGTGACTGATGCCCAAAACTTACGGAAGATGTCATAGGATTTACACAGAAAATGTCGAATTCCGTACTGGACATAGAATTTGATATATTTTTCTATTCTGAATCGGAGGCCTGAGTTATCTACTCACTTCTGATTGGTTTATACACAGTGGAATTGGGTGGGCTATATCATAGCTTGGACATGCGCCGAACAGTGAAACTATCCCTTAAATACATGCAGACAAACTTGTATTGGTCTGGGCTTCAGGAACGCAGTTTCAGAGCTGAAGTTTCTCCTGTCATTTGTACTCTCTCATGCAGAATCTCTATTCTACCATCTAGCCTCATGTGATTTGAATTGAAGTTCTTCTCAGTCTTCTCTTTGTCTCCTCAGATGATCATGACAGTGGTATTACGTTAAAATCGATTTTACAAGTCCTCCAACTTGTTCGCCAGGGCGTCAACCCCTGTATGCCTAACTCAAAGCACCATGTCCCACTTCCAAAAGGAGTTATGTCCTCAGTTTGCAAGTACATAAGCGGTACGTTTTAAGTCAAGCCCATGGGCTTATTTTCGGGATGGAGAGGGTATTATTATGCGAAGAATAATTGCGTCAGAGAAAAAGTATAAAAATCCTTTTTGTTTTTGACAAAAAGAGTTCACAAACCTTCACTGGGTTTTGATTTAGTGACTGTGTGCACAGTTTCCGACCAGTGTTTCATAAATGTGCAACATCGTTGCTTAAGTTGCGTGAAAATCACTTTATCTATGACTTTCGCTAAGGATATGTACACAATGCCACGCTAGGCAATAATAAGGTAAATTTGTTGATGTTTTTTTTTTCGAGACGAATTTTAAACACGTAAATTAAAATTTACGTGTTTGTTTCGTGTTAGTGTACTTGCATAAAAGAAAGTGGAAGGAAAATTCTTTGTTCTTTTTTTCCCTTATGTCTTTTTGGCTGCGGACAGCCACCGTTAATTGTTGTGCTCGCTTACTGGGCTCACTATCGCGGAGGGTGTAACGGGGGAGGGGGGGGGGGAGTTGTACTCCGTTATATGGGCTATATAGGTATGTGCGGCCCCAAAGGGTATGGTTTTCGGCAGCCGTTTTTTCATAAAAAGGGTATCGATTTTTGGCCATATTGATCATAAATAGGGTATGGTCTTTGCACTCTAGTCTTGAATTGGGTATGTTTTTAAGAAGAACTACTTCTCCATTATTAGCGACAAGGCCATCAACAAAAGCCCTTTACAATACCTTTAACATCGGTCTCAGCAAGGCAACTAATTATAACGCAGGTCTAAAACAGAGCATTGATTAAAGGGTCAGGTCATAAATAGGGTATCGAATTTTTGGTCGGGTCATAAATAGGGGGAAAATCGCAGATTTCGGCTTTGAATAGCGTAAGGATTTTGGGAAACGGGCCCCACACCCCCACCCAATTTTTCCGGGAGTTCCCCCCGGGGATGGCTGTACGGATGATGGGTAACGACGCAAGGAAGTCAAGAGTAAAGACGGAACTCTTTTGAACAGCTCGGTATTAAAAACTACTGCAACTGAGGAATGGCAGATATAGCAGTTTTAAAATGAAGTGGTCGGATTTTGGGCAACAAGATAGCATAGAAATTCCACGTTAGCTGTTATGAAACGAATCGTCTGCTTTACCTTCAGTTTACATTCCTATAGGGGAATCCTTGTTTACAATATTTGCCTCATTAGCATAAGCAGTTCAGTTTCCGATAGAGCTACAAATAAATCGGTTCTCAATATTGAAAGGTCGTAGTACAATTAACTCTGCCAATGAATATGAACCTGATGTATTGAATACTTTGTGCAACACGGGTTTAAAAACTCAAAATTTTACGAAGAATGTATGAGCTCATTAGCGCTTTTGCCACCAAGAAATTTTGTAGTTTTTGAAAGATAATATCTCCTTGAATATTACATCCAAAGAGCTAAATATTTCACCATGCACAAAGTTTCACTAGCTCTTTAGCTGCCATATTTCCTTCTATATGCAAAGTTGTATGTAAATGAGGAAAAATGTAAACAATGACGTCAGCATGACTCCCCCTATTAAAGAACCAGCTGTGGACCGTGATTGCGCAAAACAGATTTATACCTTAATTTTATCTACTTTACATCCATGATTACTTAAATACTCGTTACCACCAAGACAAACACGACACTACTAAAGCACCACTTGCTAATATTTTCTGTCTTTTCTTGTTGCAGCCTCGTGGCCATGGATATGGCCAACTCGACCCCCATTAGATGGTCCCGACGGACGGCCACCGAGTAAGAAATAAGAAATTTTTACTGAAATAGAGATCGAGTTGCAATAGAACGTTTAGAGAATTATGCAATGACGTTGAGTTTTAAATTCGTTGATGTCTTATTGGTTAAAAAAGTAATGCTTGTTTCAACCAATCAGCAGCAATGACAAAACTTCAACCTTGTTCCCAGGGTCTCTCTTCTCCCTGTCCCTTGGAGGGCGGGAAGATGAGAGGCCCTGGGAACGAGATTGCTGTGACTTTGAATATGCGCATTTTCACGTTACTCATCGGTTATTACGTTCGTTGCATCAGTAAACTGTTAGGTAGCGAATACTGATTGGTCGATTGCGGTATTAGGGGTTCGGCTCAATTTCCAGCTGCTGTTCGGGAAACGAGTCCGTGCTGCTTCCTCGAACCATTCTCGGGGAGGAACAAAGACCGAACGCGAGAGAGCGGCGACAAACGAGCCTATATTAGGGGTAGGTTATTAGATTATTTGGGGTGCGTAGGCGCTTCAGATTATAGAAAAATCGCATAGCGAGACTTGAAGACGAAAAATCCTGCATTGTTGGAAGAAGAATAAAGAATGTCGAGCATCTTAGAGCCATGCATCTCCTCCCCGTCCCCGCTCCCCCCATCAATAATCTAATGGTCCACCCGTTGATTTTGCTATGATTAGCTTGAATGGAAATTTCTCGCATTCAACATTTTTAGCTCTCAGTTGGAATTTTGTGTTTTGTACATTGACAACTCTACACCTTCAACTGTCTTTAACCTCGTTCCTAGGGCCATCTTCCAAGAGGTCGAACTCTCGTTCATCGCTAAGGAACGTGGAGTGTGGCACAAAAAAGTCCGGTTCAAGAATTGTAGGGGGCACAAACGCACAACCAGGGTCTTGGCCGTGGCAAGTGTCACTGGACTTCAAGCCGCACCCGAGCCCTGTTTCGTGTGGAGGCTCCATTCTTACTCCGTACTGGGTCGTTACCGCAGCTCACTGTTTCGATCGTGGAAGCAATCCCGCGTCTTTCACCCTGACCGTAGGTAAGGACACAATTCTTTATCGCACTTAATAATATAGCTACGACCTTGCGCGCGCTCTGATTGGTCAAAAACCCATGTTTTATCAGAGTGTAAAACATTTGAGAACATGCCCTCGTGTTCTCAAACGCCCTTATTGTTTTATCACAGTGTAATTGACGGCTTAGGCTTCTTTATTTGTCATCATGATATTTTTCAAATGTTTAAGAGCCGTTTCACTTGAAAGGTTTAGATATATATGTATATATTCTGAAAATACTTTCTACAGCTTCTTTGAACGTAGAACAAGAAAAGTAGCAGAATATCTTTTTACTCTATCCTTGACAACATTTAATATCCCCTTTGTGGACTGAAAAACGTTTCTACGTTTTAGAGTAATCAACGCCCAAAAAATCGAAAGGCTCAAAGCTTGAACGCAGGTCTTGAAATATTCCCATTTATGGATCTATTCTATAGATTAAATTTGTTTTCTAACTACACGTTTATCCGTGTGTAACAGGTGAACATGATCTTCGTAAAGCGGACGGAACCGAGCAAATTATCCCAATTGACCAAATCTTCATACATCCTAATTATAACCCGCCAGTTACTGGGAATGACTATGACGTGGCATTGATCAAACTGAGGGAACCAATTACGTTCAACAATGACGTAAGACCTGTATGTTTGCCCACCAAGGATTTTCTTCCTGGAACTAATTGCTCTGTCACTGGATGGGGCAATACACGGTGGGATGGTAATATTGCACAGGTAAGTATACTACTGTTTTAATCTTCTACTGGAAAAGTTTTCATTGGTATTCACATTTAGGTGATAAGGGTTTATGGTGGGAGGCAAATATTGCACGGGTAAATATACTAATGTTCTAATCTTTTACGGGAAAAGTTTTCACTTGTATTCACGATTTAGGTGATAAGCGTGTGTGAACTAATGAAAACTATGACATGTGCTTTTAGATTTTGCAACAAGCCCAAGTTCCTCTTGTATCACGTGACACTTGTCAGCAGGCATACAGCGACCTCGGATGGAATATTACGGAACGCATGCGCTGTGCAGGTTTCTCTCAGGGAGAAGTTGATTCATGCCAAGGAGACAGTGGAGGGCCGCTGGTCTGTCCGAGCAATAACAAGTGGTATCTTATCGGTATCGTCAGCTTTGGATATCAATGTGCGCGCCCAAATAGATTCGGAGTGTATTCTGACGTGTTGGCACTTAAGCCCTGGGTGGAGAATACAATGAATCAAAACCCAACTCCATAATTAAGAGAGATTGAAATTGTCGCTTGGGGAATAGTTCACGTTTCACGGAAAATAAAAGAGTCACGGCAAACTGATAAAAATAATCTCGCTTAACGATTAATTGTTCGGGTAAATAACGGTTTGGGCCACATTTCACGAGAAAATATTATGATTGACGATGAAATAACTCCTAAATAACGTAATCCTGTAAGACTGATACATTATACATAAGCAATAAATGAGGGAAGGTAAAGTGAATTGTTATCATTTTATACTTGTAATCGACTCGTTGTACTTCCTTCGTCTAAATTTCAAGTTTTCTTAGTTTTCTATTTCCAGTTTTCTTTGTCCTTACAATCTGTTCCCGAATGTCGTCATCAGATATCCTCGGTGATGCATGCAGAAGTTAATCTGGGAACTGCACTTGTTCACTTCACTGAATCAATGTCAGTCTGTTATCGTCCAAACCAAGGTCAAAATGCATCTGATATGTAGCAAACGCTACGAGGTTTCAATTCGGGCGAAATTTCCCGTTTCATTTACATTTCTATTCGCAGAAGCATGCTCCTTTTCAAGACTGTATGGGCAACGTTTTTAGTAGTTAGTTAAGTTTTATTGTTTTAATTGGATGTTTTTCAGTGCCGCAGCTAGGAACAGGTAAACCGAGCCACTGGCCTAAATCATTTTTTTTATCGTTGCTGTTGTTAATGATCAATTTTGACAACACTAACGAGAGATAGTCATTTGTCAGTCATCTGCTATGTGTTCCGTCTTTCCGGTTTGAAAAGAATTTTTCGATGGGGATAAATTACATGTCGTTAGCAGTGTGGTTAGGAGAGGAGAGGAAATGATCTGCGGCTGAAGAAGATTTTGATTTGATGTTAGGTTTATGT
Source organism: Orbicella franksi (assembly GCF_964199315.1). Lineage (NCBI taxonomy): Eukaryota > Metazoa > Cnidaria > Anthozoa > Scleractinia > Merulinidae > Orbicella > Orbicella franksi. Next base: position 8,356,118 of record NC_138147.1, read on the forward strand.
TAGGGTTTGTTGCTAAGGTTCGTGACTTTGCCGTAATCTTTTGTTATTTGGTCTCCCAAGCTTTCCTTGCTTCACAAGTTTCTGAGGCGCTCTTTAACTTGTGTTAGTAAGAGGGATTATAAGGAACCTCATCCCCAGGGCCTCGCATTTTCCCGCCTTCTCCTCTCTTGCCCGAGAGGGTGGGAAAATGAGAGATCCTGGGAACGAGGTTGGATTGTAAGTAGAGATGAGCGGTTTAACTGTGTTATATTAAAAGTTCATTGGTCTGGATGGTTTCCGCTACCTACATCTGTCGCTGCTTGTTTAAAATTGTTGCAAGTGCAATATGCCCGGCAAAGTCGTTCGAACGTTCGAAAATCGAACTCAATCGAACTCAATCCGTGGACCATTGGTATGCAACCTTTCTTATTTTGACCGGATCAAAACAGCGTGGCCGTAATACTAAGTTGTCGTATAAACAGGTTGAAAGTAAGGCGCGGTTCCGCCATACTCGTAATCGCACTCTCAAGTTCCGTTGTTACCTACGGTGTAACCGAAGTCAAAAGAATAAGGGCATCCACGGACTACAAACTTAGTTGTGGACAAATACATGCTCTTGCCTACTAAATGTTATCGACAATTAAAAAACGTAGTGTTTGAGATAAGCAGTTTCCCTTTTCGAAAAGGGAAACTGCTTTAGTTGTCGAGAACTAGGTTTTGGCGTTTTTCGTGTGTGTGGGAACCATTGGTTTGGTTGTCAACAACTATCGAAACATGACACAAATTTGAGCATGCGTACTGTGTTTTGAGCATGCGTAGTGAACGTTATTTCTCAAGCACCTTTTGACTTGACTTAGTTATCGACAACTAACACTCCAATGTGTGGAACGCTTGCATCTGACACAATTAATTGTCGATAACATTTAGTTGTCCATAACAAAACGTTGTCGACTACTAAATGTCTGGTCTGTGGAGGCTCCAAAAGGAAACAAATTTTCCTTGAAAGCGGATCTCCACTACTGTTGGATTAGTTGTTCATTACATCAGACTTCCGGTTTTCTAGTTATAAGACCCCGTTGCATCTTGGGTCCATGTGCTTTTGGTGATCCACCATCTTGTTCACTTCTTGAATTGTATGTCTTGTATGCGGAATAAATCCTTGCTTTGAAGCCTAAATATTACATGGTGGCAGCGGTAGCTGGAGACACGCAACGCTAAACAATGCCAGGAGGCGACGAATCTAGTTCACCAGCGTCGGAGACGATTAATCAGGCCCAAACGACCACACAAATTCCTCTCCCCGGAAATTTCGAAGAGGCAAACAGCCCACAAGCAGCAGACGCAAGGCCAAAGTGGCTTCGCCGATTCGACAGGTACAGAGTAGCGTAAGGGCTCAACAATAAACCACAAACGGCGCAGGTCAGTACTCTCCTTTATGCAATGGGTGACAATGCCAACGGTATTCTTCGAACGCTTCAATTAGACGAAGGAACTGTCTCCTACGAGGAGATCAAGAAATCATTAAACGACCATTTTGCTGAACGGCAAAACGTAATCGTGGAGAGACCGCGTTTTGACAAAAGGTCTCAAATGGCGGGAGAATCGGTCGACACATTCATCCAGGATCTATACAGATTAGCAGATAATTGTGACTATGGTGTGTTAAAGGATAGCTTAATTCGAGACCGAATTGTAGTGGGGGTACTTGATGATTCACTTTCCGATCGACTTCAATCAAAAGCTTCTCTTACACTCGTACAAGCCGTTCAAATGAGTCGTCAGGCAGAATCTAGAGCACAAAACCGTGATCTTGTCCGTGGGGACAACAAACCAGCTTCAGTTGAATTTACTAACTCAGGAAAGTCTGGAAATAAAAAAACTTCCGAACAAAGAAACTCCCAAACCTGCCCAAAGTTGTGGATGATGCGGCAGCGAAAGACACCAGCGCCAAGTTTGCCCGGCTAAAGATGCTACCTGTAACAAATGTAAAAAAGGGGACACCGGTGCCGTAGTCACAGTCATTGGTGCACATACCTCGTGGCTGAAAGATCAGAAGTTTGCCAAACCGAAACAAACCTTACGAGGTCCTGGAAATATTCAAATCCCAGTCATTGGCATGTTTCAAGCTAACCTCTCATACCGCCAGAGAAAAGTTACTGAACCAGTCTATGTCATACCAGACCAGACATGTCCACTGCTAAGCAGAAAAGCCTGCGTTACATTGGGGCTAATCACTCGTACAGATGATGAGATTGGTGAAGTCACTCCACAAAATGCTGATTTCAAAACCGAATTCCCCTCACTGTTCAGTGGCCTGGGAAAGGTGAAGACTGAAGTCCTCATAACGCTGCAACCTGACGCAAAGCCCCATTGCGTTTACACGCCAAGGAAAATCCCTAATCCGCTATTGCCAAAGGTCAAACAAGAATTAGACTCTATGCTTCAACAGGGAGTCATCTCACCAGTAACAGTACCAACTACTTGGTGCTCTGGTCTCGTCCCAGTCCCCAAACCTAATGGCAATGTCCGACCCTGTGTAGATCTAACCCAGTTAAACAAGACGGTCCAGCGAGAGATCCATCCAATGCCATCAGTTGACGAGAGTCTTGCCAAGCTGGGAAAAGGTCGCTTCTTCACCAAACTCGATGCAAATAGTGGGTTTTGGCAGCTTCCCCTTGATGAAGAGTCAAAACTGCTGACCACATTTGTAACACCATTTGACCGCTACCGCTTCAACCGCCTTCCGTTCGGCACAAGCTCTGCGCCAGAGATTTTACAGCGTACAATGTCCGAAATCCTTAAAGATGTATAGGACGTAATTTGCCAAATGGATGACATTCTAGTCCATGGAGCTGATCAAGAAGAACACGACAGACGTGTTAGACCTACATTGCATTGTCTGCAAGAGGCTGGCATAACCCTCAACATTGAGAAATGCCAGTTTTTCACGACCTCTGTGAAATTCCTAGGCTCCATTATTGACGAACAGGGAATACATGCAGACCCAATGAAGACGAAAGCCATATCAGAATTTCCACATCCCCAAAATGTGAAGGACCTACAACGCTTTATGGGGATGGTGACCCATTTGGGGAAATTCATTCCCCGACTAGCCGAGATGAGCGAACCCCTGCGTCAGTTGTTATGCAAAGACACCACATTGCTGTGGACAGACCCCCAGCAGAGAGCCTTCGAACAGATTAAAACGGCCCTCACATCAGCTGAAGTTTTAGCATGCTATGACCTAAGTCGACCAACCATCATCGCAGCTGATGCCTCCTTAAACGGCATTGGTGCAGTCCTCTTCCAGGTACAAGATGATGGGAATCGTAGACCCATCAGCTATGCATCATGATCACTCAGTGATGCTGAGAAACGCTATGCTGTCATAGAGAAAGAAGCACTGGAAGGAGTTTGGGCATGTGAGAAGTTTAGTGAATATGTCGTGGGCATGAATTTTGTCCTAGAAACACAGTGCCTGTCACAGATACGAGAGGCACAGATCGCTGACGAAGAATGCGCTCAAATCAGGAACTATTGCAGTCAAGGATGGCCAGCATATATGCCTCACCAACCCTTACTACGTCCCTACTGGGAAAACAGGGCCCATTTCTACCTAGATCCTACTTGGTAAAGACCGACATGAGCACATTGCGACGTAATCGGTCTGCTCTAGTTCCAACCAGTTCGAAGCCAGCCTTTCCCTCTGATGGCCTAATTGTGGCACCTCGCGATCACGCACTGCCCGCGGACCAAACACCTCCAAAGGTTTCTACCCATGTGCGAGAGAATCTACCGGCTGACTTCAACACCTGCCGGATCCACAACAGCTGTGTCAACCCAAGAAGGCCATCCGAACACAGGGAACTCTCTTATGGAGCGTGTTACACGTTCAGGACGAGTAGTAAAACCGCCACAACGGCTAGATCTGTGAACATTTAACAAAGCGAACTTGCCTTGAACATTGTTACATTATTGTTGAGTTTACCGAACTGTGTGCACAGAGTTAGCACTCAAACTTTGTGGGGAGATGTTGGATTAGTTGTTCATTACATCAGACTTCCGGTTTTCTGGTTATAAGACCCCGTTGCATCTTGGGTCCATGTGCTTTTGGTGATCCACCATCTTGTTCACTTCTTGAATTGTATGTCTTGTATGCGGAATAAATCCTTGCTTTGAAGCCTAAATATTACAACTACCGTAATCGTGGCTTAGGAAATGGCTCAGTCCGACAATTTAGCCATTATTTGGGGAGTTTAGAATTCTCTACACATCAGTACAATTCTTTTATTGGTCCAGTTAAAAGATAGTCAACTTGAGTAGACCAGAAAGGGATCCAAGGATCAAAAAGAGCGTGTGTTAGCCTTTTTCATAACTTGGCTCTCACGAGCATATCTTTGAGCCAACCCCCACTTTCCTTTCCCTTCCTTTCCTCATTTCTTTCCCACTTTCCTCTTTCTCTCTTGCCTTTTGTCACACAATATCAACCATCAGTGCCAAAAAAACGGCATTTAATAGGAAACAACCATGACTGAGCGAAATCTTCACAGATCGCCCCTCGAAGTGCAGATCTGTTAACCCCAATTTACACTGCGTATGCACAATCCTAAAGTTCATGCAAAGTCTTTGACTTCGGTCCAAACACAGTTCCAGTCCAAGTTTCGGTATAAAACTACCATGTTAAGTTTTACAATTCAAACATGTCTCGGCAGAAACTTCTGCCTTCTTCAGTGCAAAAAATATGACAGAAGATGCAATACATGCTAGTAAGTGACATGCTAATAAGTAGGTATAAAAAATAGAAACAATCATGGCGTTTACAAAAATAGTCTTCAACCCTTTTCCGCCCAACATTCCACATGTTTAGGGCCTCCACGAACCAGACATTTAGTTGTCGACAACTTTTTGTTGTCGACTACTAAAGGTTATCGACAATTAATTTTGTTAGATGCAAACATTCCACACATTGAAGTGTTAGTTGTCTATAACTGAGTCATGTCAGCGATTGCTTGGGAAATAACGTTCACTACGCATGCTCAAAGCACAATACGCAAGCTCAAATTTGTGTCATGTTTCGATGGTTGTTGACAATTAAACGAATGATTCCCACATATGCGAAAAACGGTCGAAAGGCCTAGGTAGTCGTCGATGTCGACAACTAAAGCAGTTTCCCTTTTCGAAAAGGGAAGCTGTTTTGTTGTCGACAACTAAAAATTTAGCGTTTAGTTGTCGACAACTCATCTCAGACACTAGGGTTTTTGATTGTCGATAACATTTAGTAATCAGTAACATGTACTTGTCGACAACTAAGTGTGTAGTCAGTGGAGGCACATATTATTTTGACTACGGTTATTACGTGCGTAACAACGAAACTAAAGAGTACGATTACAAAGTAAGATGGAACCGCGCCTTACTTTCAACCTGTTTATGCGACCACTCAGTATTACGGCAACGCTGTTTTGATCCAAATAAGAAAGGTTGAATACCAGTAGTCCACGGATTGAGTTCGATTGAGTTCGATTTCCGAACGTTTGATTGACTCTGCCGGGCATATTGTACTTGGAACAATTTTAAATAAACAGCGACAGATGTAGATAGCGGAAACCATGCTGACCTATGATCTTTTACAAGAGTACAGTCAAATTAGTCCATGGGCCAGGGCGACAAAATTTCGAATTTCTTACCACTCCTAAGGACAAAGGCCATCACACCTTTATAGAAACTTTGTTCACTCTACTTTATCTTTATACATGATAGCCACGCTAACGATGTAGCTTTCATTTGACAATCACGTGGCCAAATGACGTCACTGATATTGTTTAATGATTACTTTTGTTGACTGACTGTTGCAATATATAGAATATTCTACTTTGAAAAAGTGAACTAACTCTGGATAAAATACAATAAATGAGTGCTACAGCATGTTTCGAGGTTGAGATATCTTTGTAAAGGCGTTTCTGTATGGTTGTTATGGCAACCAAGCTTCATTTCTTAAAACGTTTCTCCACATTTTTTTCCTTGATTTTTTTTGTTTCCTCTTTGCGACCTTCTAACAAGAATTCCTCACAGTTTAGTCGTATTCTTTTCAAGAACAAACTGACCACGCTTCTTTAGCATTTTAACGTTAAACATAAAGCACATTTGAGTGAAAAGACACTTCTGTGGAAGCCATATTTCTTTGATTACATTGATACAGATACAGAATAAATAAACATAAATCTCTTGTCTTCCAACATGACGTAGAAGCAGAATATTCCTCTTCAAAATCGCAGTTATACTGGTAAGGGGATTCTAGTTAAAGGTCATTTCTTTCATCACTACAAGACCCGGGTTTAGTTTTTTTCGATGGCAGTATGTGTTCAATTGTCGTCCTCGTCATCTGTGTCAGTGATAGCCTCAACTGAGTTCTCATATCATGTTCATTGTCAGAGTCTTTCAATGTACACAAATCCGTGCATTGTAAACCATTTGAAAGACAAGTGCTGTTTGGCAGCTGGCAGCGCCTCTTACAGCGGCACGATAACAACTCCAACACAACCACGGGCGCTAGCTCCCCACTCATGATCATCCAGTTAACTACCGGCCTGTCTTCCTCGAGACTCCAACCGTGTCCAGCTGGTGAAGGTATCTGTATGTGGCTCTTGAGACTCCAGCACCAGATCGCAGCCTGGTAGTTGGCTCTTTCACAGTACTTGCGCAGAGTGTCGATGAATGGTGGCAACTGGTTAGAGTCAAGTCTTGGCGCAGAAGAGGCGATATCGCAAGTCATTGACATATTTCGTTCCCGGATTTGAGCTGTTCACGAACCAGGTGAACTCTTGAAGACGTGAAAACAGCTCATCTGACACATCCCAATCTGTACTCACCAATTGGAAGAGCTCTCTCAATCTCACGTGTCGCTTCGTCAACCTCAATGCAGACATTTTGCCTCTTCCGGAAAAGGCACTTACAGTGTAACAACCGGTAAAGGCGTGTAGTCCAGGAAAACATCAACCATGGCACTGGACAACATGCGTGGTGTCAATATACCTCGTTCTGGCCTGTGTTCCGCACTTAATATACACCGAGGAAGTAACGGAACTCTTGAAAGCAAGGGCTAGCACGAACACATCGGTATTGTCAGATGAAATCACCACTGTAGTAAAACCATTTCTTCCTGCATGGTACGCATGCAGCCACAGCATTGTGTCTGCCTCCTCTTGTGTAGATCCTAGCTCTTCGGACAGTTCTGAACCATCTGATGATGTTATTTCAGGGGCACCCAACGGATCGTTTCGGTAAATTATCTGTTCGGAAGGCCTTTAATCCCCTTTGATTTTCTTAACAGAATTGTCCCCTCGAACTTTCATGATATGAGAAATTTAATGTCTGTTGTTTTCGGATTGTTAAAAATGTCGTTTTGGGCACCGAAGAAAGGTCAGCTACCATTTTCGGAAAGGTGATACGACCTAAGGTTTTCGGGAAATGGACACAAAAGCCCTAATAAATTCGAGAATACTCAAGTTCCCCTTGAATAACCGAACAGATAAAATTTTTTCAGCGCAACCTAAAATTAACCTACAGAGCCTTAAAAGAACTCCAGATAGCCTAAAACAGCGTTTAAAAGCATTAGAGAGAAAACGGTCGTTGGGTGCCCCTGTTATTTTATTGGCGTATAGCTTTTTCCCTGCAAGCTTGACACTGTGATATTTTTTCCGCCATTCGTCACCAATAGAGTGAATCAGTAGCTGTTTGTTCTCTGTGTTGGACAAAGACGGCCTCCACTTCTGTACACGATAGTCAGATCGAGCGAGTATTCCTGTATGTATTACCCATCTCGGCTTCTCCCTTCTCTCTTTTCAAGTTCTTTATCGATATTTCTCGATAATCATCAAATACAGCTTCGATCCTGTTGCTGCTACTTCCTTCCCGAAGAGCCATGGCCAACAGCATCTCTGTAATTTCTTTAAACGTTTTCTGATCCCTTTAAGTCTTTCAACCATTGCCATGCCATCGATAATACACGCTGACCGAGGTAGAAGACTTTCAACTGCCGGAGCATCTTTTTGTAATTCTTTGGCTAATGAGGATTTCGCTGTTTTCTTGAGAGAGCCATTAGTAGCTGCCAGAGACCAAGAGGATGGGAGAGCACTTCTTTCTTGCTGAGTTGCCATGCCTCTGTAATAACAATCACCTGTGCGAACAGTGAGCGGTCGGCCTTAAGAACAATCTCTTTAGCAGTTCGTTTTTGGAGCTCCACTTTCTTGCTCATGTGTTTGAGGGTCTTCAGCATTACCTTGGACATCGAATCATGAAATCTTTCTTAGGGGGGATTAGCCTCCAGCCTTTCCTTACTAAAACTTTGGAATGTCATTTTGCCCAAACGTTTGGCTTGTAGGAGATCACCAGCAACATCCTCAGAAGCCATCTTACCTGTGGAAAAGCAGATAAGGTCTTGCATGTCGCCCTGAAAAGGGTTCACCCAGTCCTCCATTGTTGTCAGTAAGGACTGTGCATCAGCTTCATCTCTTGCAATTCTACTCTTTTGAAGGTCATTGTGATGACAGCTTGATTTGCTCAAGTGAAGCATGCCCTTCAAATTCCTCATAAAATACTTCTATATTCAGCAACCAAGTCATATTTATTGACTGCTTTGGGCTTCAGGCTAACACCCTTGGTGCCTCCACGGGTTTGTGTGTCCTAGCTGACTGTCTCCTCACATGCTCAGTTGACAGGAATCTTAGCGAAGGGATCGTCCTCTCCTAACAGAACGGCAAACCCACCTGACTTGAAATATGTGAAAATGTCTAGATGTTCATCTTCCAGGTGAAACATTTCCGACAGATATGACGAGAGGTACCTCGCGTAATTTGTGTTGTCGTGGGCGAAGCACCACAGTATGAGGTTTCCATGATGGATGAAAGGTGAAGATCCAAGTAGCCCTCTCTTGAGGCTCTTATCATTGCCAGCAGAATATCGACCAAGTCAAGATAGGAGACTCAGAACTCCTTCAGCCTACCACTCTAGCAGCGAAGATCGAAGCAAATTGCAGATGGCTATCATAATTTTTTTTCACCACTTTGGTTCATTCTTCAAAATGACACAACTCATAATTATTTGTCCCTAAAACTGGTAAGAAAATTTATTGTGGCCCATGGACTAAATCGCTCCACTCTATTTACAATCCAACCTCGTTCCCAGGATCTCTCATCTTCCCGCCCTCCCGGAGCGAGAGAGGAAGAAGCTAAGAGAGACACTGTGAACGAGGTTGCTTACAATCCCTGTTAGTAACACAACTTAAAGTGCGCCTCAGAAACTCTTGTGAAGCAAAGAAAGATGGGGATACCGAAAGTCAAAAGAGAACGACAAAGTCACGAACCTGAGCAAAAAACCCTAACATAACTCTAAGACCAAATCAAAACCTTCTTCAGTCGCAGAACATTTCCTCTCCTCTCCTAACCACACTGGTAACGACATGCAATTTATCCCCATCGAAAAAATCTTTTCAAACCGGAAAGACGGAACTCATAGCAGATGCCTGACTGACGCATCCTCAATAAACTATTTACATTGAAAGTCTCTCGTTAGTGTAGTCAGAATCGATTATTAACAACAACAACAATGAAAAAAGTGTTTAGGCAAATGCCTCGGTTTGCCTGTTACAAGCTACGGCACTGAAGAACATCCAAACAAACAATAAACTTAACTACCAAAAACTTTGCTCATACAGTATTGAAAAGGGGCATGCTTCTGGAGAGAAAATGGGAAATTTCGCCCTTATTGAAACCTCGTAGCGTTTGCTACATATCAAATACATTTCGACCTTGGTTTGACGTTAGCAGACTGAAATTGATTCAATAAAGTAAACAAGTGCAGTTCCCAGATCAAGTCCTGCATGCTCACCGAGAATATCTGATGATGGCATTCAGGAACAGATTGTAAGGAAGAAGAAAACTGGAAATAGAAAACTGAGAAAACTTGAAGAACTGCCTTAAATTTAGACGAAGAATGTACAACGAGTCGACAACAAATATATAAAAATGATTGCAATTGACAATACTTTACATTCCATCTTTTATTGCTTACATATAATGCATTAGTCTTACAGGATTAAGTTATTTAAGAGTTATTTTATCGTAAAATATAACATTTTCTTGTGAAACGTGACACAAACCGTGATTTACCCGAATAATTAACCGTTAACCGAGATTATTTTTATTAGTTCGTTGTGATTCTTTTATTTTCCATGAAAACATGAGCTAGTCCTCAATCGACAATTTCAATCTCTTTACTGCCCTCGACGATTATGGAGCTGAGTTGTTGTTTATTGTTTCCTGCACCCAGGGCTTACGTGCCAATACGTCAGAAAACACTCCGAATCTATTTGGGCGCGCACAACCAACTGTCCAGCTGACGATACCCATAAGATACCACTTGTTATTCCTTGGACAGACCAGCGGACCTCCACTGTCTCCTTGGCATATACCAACTCCTCCCTGAGAGAAACCTGCACAGCGCATGCGTTCCGTAATGGGCAATCCGAGGAGGTCGCTGTATGCTCGCCGACAAGTGTCACGTGGTACAAGAAGAACCTGGGCTTGCTGCAAAACCTAAAGAAAATGGCTTAGTTTTCATTGTCTCATTCTCTTCATACCTTGCGCAGTGAATGAATGTCTCTTCCAGCTCAACTCATTTGTGAAGTTAACTCATGCTTATTATGAATATCGTAAATACAAGTCATATTTACCTGTGCGATGTTTCCCTCCCACCATGTAGCGCCCCATCCAGTAACATAACAATTAGTTCCAGGAGGAAAATCCTTGGTGGGCAGACATACAGGTCTTACGTCATTGTTGAACGTGATTGGTTCCCTCAGTTTGATCAATGCCACGTCATAGTCGGGCACAGGCGGTGGCGGGTTATGATAAGGATGTGTGAAGATTTGGTGAATTGGGATAACTTGCTCGGTTCCGTCCGCTTTACGAAGATCATGTTCACCTGTTACACAGATAAACGTGTAGTGAGAAAACAACTCGCTCACATTTAAAATAAATTGGCAACAAATAACAGGCTTAAAACATTGAAGTGACGGGTTTCAGTCACGCAGAAAAATCTAAAGATGACAATGAGTGGTTAAAAACTAACCTCTAAAGGGCATTTTCTGCGAATAAGCAAACAGGTATAACTCACAAAAATTAATTGTTAGGTCTATGATCAATACATGTCTCACTGTATATATACAACATGGGTCAGATCAGGGCATCCAGTGGGTCAGATCAGGCCATGCGAGCGGAAGCGTAACGCTTTCATTGTGTTTACTTTGATAAGGTTTTGAACAGCATGACCTGTTCATTCTCAAGAAATTCACGTAAAGCAATGTTGAGCGAAAAATCAACGAATTTGTCAAGGCAAATGAGAAGAAGCTAAATTTAAAGGCACTCCGCGGATCCTACAAACTGCAAAGGTCGGCCGCAAAGGACAAGTTTCTCACTCCCCGAAACCAAAGATGGCGAATTTTACTAGCTACCAGAAAACAAACAGTGTTCTCATTGTTTCTCTCTGAAATCAACACCTTATTATCTTTAAGGACATTTCGTAACGCTAATTACCTCACCGGAAATTAATTTGTTGTTTAAACTGTATACCTATTACCTATTATCAACCTTGGACCATATGTTCTTAATATGCATCAGTCAATTCCAGCAGTGCCATCCCCCCCCCCCGGGTAACCGCGGGACATTTGCTCACGTTGTCAGTCCCGAGGGTGGGGCTTTCACAATTTTATCGCGGCCCGGGGGCTGGGCATTTGCGTACCCCGAGGCGACCCCCGGGCATTTGACACACGTGTTTTCGAAAGTGCCATGGATGAGTTCACTGGGAAAGACGAGACGTTTGTCGAACTATGGCTTGTCCGTCAGGGACTAGAGAAACTTGTAGATGTTTTTAAAGGTATGTTTTCTGAATTTTAGGTATTTCTTCAACGAACTGTTTATAATCAAGTATTGAAATAAAATATTAAATTTGTGAGATTTCTAAAACAATGATAATTGTTTTATTGCAAACATTGTTAACGGGATTGTCGTTATTCTAGTCGAAATATCCAAAACAAATGGTTTTATACAACAAAATATTTAACGTCACGCTATCCTCTAGCAAACTGTTAAAAACAAAATATAAAGAAATAATATAATCAGAATCAACCAACACGTACTGGTGTCCTTGAAGTCTTACCGTTGCATTAAAATACTGAAATATTGAACGCTTTATTTCCTGATTAATAAAAAAAGATGCAGAGGTGTTGGAAGGCGACGATCTCGGGGGCGGGGCATTTACCCTCTTTCTTCGTCCCCACCTCGGGAAATTTGCCCATTTTTTTTTTTTTTTAAAATGCTAATGCCCGGGGGTTAGCCCGAGGGGGGATGGGCACTGCTGGAATTGACTGATGCATTATGAGTTTGCCCGTGAGTGCAAGTTTATCCGATACTGGATAAACCAAAATCCACCCAGAAATCTTCGTTTAAAAGGTAAAATTAAATGCACTCCGATGACCGGCAGTGTGACTTAAATAAAGAACTTTGTGATAGGTGTCTCCAAGAGGAATCCAGTGGCGCATCCAGATTTTCACCAATACAGTGTATTTCAGTCCACAGATGAGTTTAGTTCAGATATTTCAGTGCTCGCACAATCGTCATACAGTGCTCTGACACTCCTCATTCAAATCAACTCAAGACAGGCAAAGGTCCGGCCTAAACAACGCTCACTAACTGACGTAAATTTAATGTGGACCTTTGAGCTATCGCGTGTGCGACATGCTTGTCGATCTAAAGTTGTATACATGGACGAAATGTTCTTATTTTGAGTTTGACCGTGAGCGCAAATTTTTCTAGTCTGCTGGCAGCCGGTTTTTTCTCTAGTGGTCACTTAAACGAGTATTAAATGACTTAAATCATCGCGAACGCAAAAGGGCGGTATGTGGCCGAGTAAGGAAGAAGGCGAGACGAGAAAAAACCTCGTGCATGCCGCGCCTATGTCTCGTCCCATTCCCCTTCAGGATAAAGCGTCTCGCCTCATAACCCCTGCTGAATTTCGAGAGAAAAACAGACTACCAGCAGTCTAAAATTTTTCGGATACTCCATAGAGCACAATCCACACTCAAAATCTTCGTTTAAAAGCTGAAAATAAAGGCACTCCGCGGATCCTACAAACTCCAAAGGTCGGCCGCAAAGGCAAAGTCTCTCACTCCCCGAAGCCAAAGATGGCGATCAAATTTACTAGCTCCCACACTTAAATTACACTGTGATAAAACAATAAGGGCGTTAGAGAACACGAGGGAATGTTCTCAAATGTTTTACACTCTGTTAAACATGGGTTTTTGACCAATTAGAGGGCGCGCGCAGCGTCCTATCTATATTATTAAGTGCGATAAAGAATTGTGTCCTTACCTACGGTCAGGGTAAAAGACGCGGGATCTTTTCCAAAATCGAAACAGTGAGCTGCAGTAATGACCCAGTACGGGGTAAGAATGGAGCCTCCACACCAAGCAGGGCTCGGGTGCGGCTTAAAGTCCAGTAACACTTGCCACGGCCAAGAACCTGGTTGCGCGTTTGTGCCCCCTACAGTTCTTGAACCGGACTTTTTTGTGCCACACTCCACGTTCCGTAGCGATGAACGAGAGTTGTCAATGTACAAAACACAAAATTCCAACTGAGAACTAAAAATGTCGAGTGCGAGAAATTTCCATTCAAGCTTATCATAGCAAACTCAGCGGGTGGACCATTAGATTGTTGATGGGGAGGCGGGGGGGGGGGGAGGGAGAGGAGGGAGACAAGGAGGAGATGCATGGCTTTAAGATGCTCGATATTCTTTATTCTTCTTCCAACAATGCAGGATTTTTCGTCTTTAAGTCTCGCTATAGGTTAACTTATTTTCCTTGCGCGGTTATCAGTAATCTTAGAAATTACTCACCACCGTAAAAGTTGAAAATTCATTTTCATTGTTTTAAAAAGTTAAAAATATATTTTGATTACTGTTAAACATATTGATGGTCGTAGGACCATTTCGGGATGGTATTATTATGATAATTGTAGGGCTAATATAGCTTACTACCATAGTACGCTATAAAAACGAAGCCATGAGGCAAAACACAAAAAAGACTTGACAAGAGTCCTTGAGACTTTCACTTTCATGACTTAAATTATATTTTTTGGCCTGTTTTACGGAGACCCTCCAATCTATGCACCACATTTACACTGCTAAGACTTCAGATGCTTCCAAAGGTTTTACCTGAAACTATTTTTTCACTGAAAGGGCTCCATCAGGACAGTAGTGCCTTGCCAACTTACCTACCTACAAGCCTTGCGAGTGAGCTGATCAATAATACGATGTGCCTTTGTGAGAACCTCGTCAAATGACGTCAGCAGGATGACGTGTTTACCAGCGATATGTCTAAGTTCACGATAATCCACATTGTTCCCGACACCAATTGCGATCATGTGAACACCTGAAGACTGGCCAAACAGAAAAGTCATGAACAGACTACCAAAAATAGTTAAGTCATAGAGAAAAAGTGAACTCTTTAGTCTTATTGGTTCATTTGGCAGCAAAGACCTAATTCACACAAACAAATGATTTCCAATTTTGCTAACGGTCTTAATCGTATCTATAACAAAACCCTAAATCGCGATTGGTTTTCCCCGCGCCTATTTGTCACGCAATCGGTGGGCGATCACGTGGGTGTCCAATTACAGGTATCCAATCCTCACAACTTTTTGTAATTGGATACTTGTAATTTTATACCTTCGCCATTCGCGTGTTTTCTTAAGTTTCCTACAGTTTTTGAAACTTATGAAAGACTCCTAAATTTGTTTTTGATATGATTAATCAGAGTAATAGAACCTCGTGTCGTACAATTCAGGGAAATCGACCTCGTAATTTCCAATCGGCCTAGCACTTTGAGCTCGATTTTGAGATTACTCGCCCGATTCTCCCTGGAAAGTACTCCACTCGGTCCAATTACTAATAGATAGATATAAATTTTTAGGCGGAGTTCCTGATTGCAATAATTAACCACAAAGGAAAAAGAGGACTTGTTCAATGCTACGCAACGCAACGCAACGCAACGCAAAGCAGCGCAACGCAACGCTCTATGAGTATGGTACTCCGCTTGGCAGACCTTCGGGCTGCCGGAGCTCCGCTATTACCTTTTACAATTACCGTCTAAACACTACGCGACATAATCACGCATCTAATCGGTAAGCCTGAAAAATAACTTATAATAATGGAAAGAAGAATTTTTTTTAACAGATATCTGATTAAATTACCCTCAGTTCATTGGATGGCTGTATAACTTGGTCACGTCCTCGGTACGTCTTTCCATCAGTCATAACGATGCATGTCCTGGGTACACCGTCTCTAGGAGGCCCTTTAAATATCTTTTCCTTTACTTCCTTCAAGGCCAATTGCGTGACAGTGGACCCTCCTGTGTAACTCATTTTGCTGATTTTGTTTTTCAACTCGTGCAAGGAATACAGAGCAGAGTCTTCTAACGTCAAGTCTATAGAAACGCGATGATCAAACCTCATGAGCGCAAACCTTTGATGAATTGAAATAAAAATTTAAGAAAGGTGAGATCGAGGGTTAAGTAACTCATAACCCCAATCAGCCTTGGCTTCAGGGCCTGTGAGCTGAGTTAAGCCACTAAAAAGAAATATGGTGCACACAAGACGGTTTTCTGGATTCGACTGACACAAATGTTTGGTGGTATAAAATAACAACTTCAGTCGATGTCCTCCTTCGGGTACCTGGCTTGCTTCCGGGCTAAATAATTTCCATGCATTTCTGTGTCTATGACGAGGCTGGTGGCATATCTTTGATTTGATTAGACGAGTACGTTTGCCACAACGCGAAGCATGGGACTCCTCGGTGAGAAATTGGAAAAACCAGTTCTCTAGGGTCCAAAAGTAACAGTCATTCCTCCAAGGAATCCTTTCAGGTACCACTTATAAAAAGTTTCCGTTCAAATTATCACCTTAGTAAAGACTGGTAAGACTAAAGTAGCGATACTGACCTGGTACAGCTATCAGGGAAGTCAAAGCGTTCCACAAATAGTTTAAGGAACTGTATGACTTTGTTGAAATTGACTTGCTTCACACTACCGGATGTATCAATGACCAATGCAACATCCACGGTCCTCTGGCATCCTGGGTATGGAGGGTAAACAACAGTTCATTGAACTAAAAGGGACTGAATAAACTAGGATTTTATACCTAATCTGGTTATATACATAGCTACTAAAATGACGTTAAAATGTTGCATCGGGGAATGAAAAGGACGTGCTACTTTAGAGAACAGAGAATTTAGACAAACCAGGACGGCAACGGCAACGAGAACGCCACCAAACAAAAGGTTTAATGAGTAGAACAATAGACCATTTTACAGTTGTCTGCTCAGTGACCTGGCCTCTGTATGGCAGCGAGGCTAGAGTTGACCTTGTTTTGATACAGACCTCACTGCTTTTGTCATGTAAATGCACCTAGTTCGCATCAGAACAACTTGTTTTACACAACAAAAGCAGTGAGGTCTGTATCAAAACAAGGTCAACTCTAGCCTCGCTGCCATACAAAGGCCAGGTCACTGAGCAGACAACTGTAAAATGGTCTATTGCTGTGCACGTGCGACAGAAATCTTTGAACATTTCTTTGCCGTCCTCCGTACAACAACAACACGAAATGACTGAGTTCTGAGCATTTTGGAGAACGCGAACGACGGCTGCTAATTTTTCGTATTTTCATTTTGAATCGGAACGCTGGCATTAAACACTTGGCTTGAGCAAGTTCTGAGACTAATAAGACCACCGAACAGATCTAGACAATTGAATGTCTAGAAAGAATAATAATGATAATTTTAACAACAATTTCCCTAAATATGGCACACGAAATGACAGTTTCTGGTCAAATGGGATGGAAATGGTGACATCTTTACGCTTTGAAAAAGGAACCCACTCTGCATAGGAGTCCCAAAAGGGGCATTTGGCAGTATTTTGTACAGACTAGCCAGCTTCTTCAGAAAATTACTTGGTTTCGACAGAAAGTGTGGTACTATCAGTGCTAAAGGATTGAAGTTTTATGCAGCCATACCATATCCTCCACCAGTTACTCCGGGGTAAGTTGAGTTATTTTGTCTGCTATTGAATTCGTAGAAGTAAGCTCTGAACGCACGTCCTACACAAAGTGACTTGGAATCTTGGTCATCACAAGACTCGAACGACTCTCCAACACATCCGTCCTTCGAATCCACGGGATACCTGTGACACATTACATTCAGATCAGATGTTTCAGATTGGTAAAAGGCTAGGAAATAATATTTACCACTTTTGTTTTTCGCTGCTTTTTCAAGCGTTAATTATTAATAAATACAAAAGAAGGTCATTTATGAAGGAGCACGTAATATGCTTTTCTTTGGGTTACTATTCTCTCATTTCTAAAAATCATTTCCAACACTTTTTTTTGACGTCTAACGATTTCTGCTTATCCACAAGTAAGGTTTAAAGGAGCTCAGTTACGGTATTTTGAGTTATTTTGGCCAAGTACAAAATTACCTTTTAACTGAAAAAAAAACCTTAAAAAAGTAATTTACTAAGATTGAAAACCGTTAAAGAGATAATACCAAACCATAAAGGAGCAAGGATGGTTAAGGATGTAAAAGATTAACACTGATTACAACCTACCCGAACTTGAAAAATGTAGGGTACGCTTTTCAAAATGCGCATACCGTGACGTATCTCTTCTTACTACTGTAGTGTAAAACTGAGATTAGCTAACGCACCTTGGAAGCAGTTCTTGTAGTGACCCATCTCGAGCCCAGCACTCGCCATAATACTGTAAAGCAAACCACTGAAGGTTTTGACGCCTGGCTTCAGCTGCGCAACGACGAGCTAAACTGGAGTAAAATGTTATATGATAGCCAGCTAAGCAGAATTAGTCAATGTTAAGCAGCAGATTTTTACATAATTATGTTCACTCCAAAATGAAGAGTGGTAATTGCATTGGGCAGGAGCCCATCACTGGGAGCGTGTAACTATCCTATATTTCTGTCACGGCGTTTTCGCAGACCGATGTATTTTTAGTTTAAATTTACCGCGAATTCAGACCTGCTCCGAACCTCAGTGACCAACCGCAAGCACGGACTTAATTTTTGACCGGAAGAAGTGATGATGTAATCCATTTTTGCTTTTACCGATGCGTGCTCATGGAGACCGGAACTGACCTGTTCCGCGGGAAAATAAGCCTAAAAATAGACCCGCGGTCTGTAAAAATACCGTGACATAGGCATAGCATGGGAGTTGCACGCTCCTAATGATGGGCTCCTGCGTTGGGTTACTTAACTTAAAAACTAATATCAAATTATAAGACTCCATTTGACATAATGCAAGTTTTAAGCCTGCGGAAACTTGGTGAGATCCAGACATCAGGGATATTCGAGAGACTGTTGAAAAATATTATTATTTTAGTTGTCTATATTTTGGGGGTTTCTTTAATAATTAACAATTCAGTCCACTCGCGCTTGTTGGATATATAAACAATAGCCTCCATTTGACTCGGAAAGATTCTCGGATATTTGTCCGCGGGCGTTATCTGTTCCGAGAAGGAGGCGCTGGCAACAGGGCGAACTCAGGCGGGCATACACACAGTCAAGATTAAAACATAGTAAAAGACTTAGACTTTGTCTTTGGCTTTTGTCTTTGTAAGCTTTGAGGAACAAATAATGTCCAAGGACAAATATCCGAACATATTTTCGCTCCAAATAGAGGCTATTGTGTTTATTATCCTTCAAATATATTTCGAAACACGCGCAGTTTTGGAAATTGGAGAATATCGTTCGGATATTCCCCTGTTTTAGCCGGGGAATATTCAGTCACGTGATGCGTTTGGACCAATCGCGCGCGAGCGAAAATATTTGATGGTTTATAAGACATGATTATAGCTCATATCCCAAGCGCGCTCGTGGAATATATAACTGTTAATTAGGCGGTTAATAACCGATGATACCAACTCCGTAAGATAGGCTTGCCAGTGAGTCCAGCTGATCCTAACAGGTGAGGTCGGATTACGGTCACTAAACAGTAACACCATTTCTCGTGCGTGGTCTTTACGGCAACCTTTCTTTACCCAATTATTTGATTGACAAAATCCTGACCAAAATAAAAAAAAATGAAAATAAAATCAAGGAAGTCATCAACTCAATAGGTTACAGGTGTACTTCCGAATTGCCTTTTGCTTCTTTTTTTTATCAACTCCTCGAGAAAAATTTAGTTTAAAACGTGTTTCGTTTTTTAATTGATATTAACTAAAATGTAAGTGCATGTGAAACACATTTTCATATGAATGGTTTTGCACGAGGAGTCGTTTTGAGTTCAGTGACACAGAGCCAAAAGTAAACTCGGAAGTGTCTCATTCGAATATAGACTGGGAAATTGACAGACAAAAAAGTGAAAAGCAACGTAAAAACGTGCTCAATTTGCCCCTGAATTCTACAGTTGTTTGGAAAAGATGATCCTCACTTGAACAAAATTAAGTCTTTCATACCAATTTAAAACGACTGTTTTTTGATGTATCTGCATTTAAAAGGCCATTACAAATTGTTCCAAACAAGTGAATAGATTTGTAGACTATGTCTACAGATGAAGGCTGTGGACATGAATATTAAAAACAAAGATCAAAAGACGCGAAAATAAAGAAGATTTTTCAATAGATTAACATCTCTGATAACTGAAACCAAAGAAGTTTTTCACCGCAGTAGGAGTGGCTCTGTTAATATCGTAAGGGTTGACTTTGCAGTAGATGATATTAAGATCCCGACGAAGTTGTTTTTCTGTTGCTGTAGAAAAAAATTAAGTAAAGTAATCACAGAGACCATTCTAAATGCCCCATAACCAGCCATGTAAACCGATCAAATACACGAAATCCGATAACGGGAAAATTGTGGTAGGCCGCCACATTAAACAATTTAGTTCACACACTGGTGACACTTGCCAAGCCTTTTCCAATATGATTCGATTCTCATTGGTTAGCCCCCTGGCGTTGAAAGAGCTTCGTGAATTAATTTGATAACATTTCGAAAGTTAAACCAAAAGCTTGAAAAAATGATGAATGTGAAAAGTTATTCCAATGCGTCCCATGTTGCAATTTGTCTTTCCTTGTAAGAGATGCATGGGTTTATTTTCAGAACTTACCGGTTACCTCATGCGGGATTAATTATCTGATTTACCATATTGCAAGGTAAACTGTACCTGGTTTACTGGCTAAAGATCTGACCTTCAGGAAACACATAAGGAGGACACAAATCTGAAAACCTGGACATAGAAAAAAGCATTTACTTAGCTGAAGGCCTGAACTGAAAGTTATGGAATCAGTTAAATTTTCCGTTCGGATTTCTCAGCGATCCGTTTATTAACTAAGCCGCAATCAGGCGTTCTTTACTTTTTATTGCGGCGAAATAGAATTCCTGATCGCAAGTTATTTTTCACTGACTGTCGCTAAGTTTCCAAATAACATTTGTGTGTATAGGACGACGGCGTAAAAGATTTAGTGTAAAAAATGACTTTTAATAGCAAAACGGCTTTTGTTCAGTTATTAAAATCATTAATCACGGTAAAGTCCGCTTACTTACGTTTACGCATCGTAGACTCTGTTCAGCTGACCTCAAGCTGGACGATAAAGTGGTAACAAACGGGAATAATCTATAGTGCACTTTACAGTAAAAATGAAGTGAATTGGTTTAGCGTTCAGTCTCGTGTTATATTGATAAGTCCTCCCTCGTAACGTATTCGGCTGCCATAGTTACATCTCTTAAGACCTCTTTAACATTCACACCCATCTTGTGCTAGTTGTTTTCAAGGTTAAAACACGAAACCTGTTTTTTATTCCCAACTCAGTGTTCTGAGGTCGTTAGCCAAAGCAAGGAAAGTGAACTTTTAAAGCACGATTTTAAAACCAAAAAAAAAAAAAAAAAAAACGAGAACAAGACTTCAATTTAACTCTCTCAGATTTTCAATAATCTGAAATCTTATTTCAGAGGGATTTTCACATAATTTGTCATTTCGAAACGGCCAGCCGGCGACCCCTTTACCGTACTTCAGTTGCATACCAACCATTAAAACTACCAGCGCGGCCAGAGTGAAAACTCCGCTAAATTAGCATCTTTTTTATTCTGGGAATTTCACTCAAGTAGGAATCCATTCCTTGAAATGAAGGCTAGCTACTAGTACTTTCATGTGTTCCTGTCAAGCTAAAGATGGTTTTAGCTCTCAAGTCTGTGAAAGCAACTTTTGTGTGACCCCTTCAATGAACAGTAGTTCTAAATGTGTATAAAATCATAGTGCGTGGTTGTTTAAATGGGAAGTAACTTGCACTTTTCAAAGGGAAAGCATAAAAGCCATGAGAGAGGTCCGTAATGGAAGGCCAACATTAAAGTATTGTTGGGAGGCACGTGGCACGGTAACGTTCGAGTGTTCTTTTGTCATATAAAAACCTTTCCACCATGTTAACTCGGACCACATATTGTCTTCAATTGTCCGTATTTGTTATTAAGACTCTATTCTTTTCATCTATAGTCGAAGAAAGATGCAATATTCAGTTTACTTCTATGGAAACCATTCTATTCTGAATGATTCTTTCATCGTGTCTTTATTAAAATCTACCAGAAGTGTTAACACTTAAACAGCGGAATCCTCTGAACTATTAAAGAGCGTGCAACAATACCACGATGAAACAGAAGTTGCTAGCAGCAAAGTAACATATATAAATACATAAATAGACTATTAACATAAAAAAAAAAACGACTATTAACGTACAAGCTCGAGCTTCGAACCACTGTCTAGTGATAGGTGCATGTAATGTATGGCGAAAAGTGTATTCAGTTGGGACTTCAAGAGAACCTCAACGGAAACAACCACGGGAACTTCGCGAAACAAAAGGTGTAACGTGCGTTAACCTTGGTACATTTCATTGCTGTTCTGTATAAAAAATAAAAAATAACTTGAAACGAAAACATTCTGTGTGGCCTGGAGAACGTGAGCCGCGAAGACCAATTTTTTCGAATCTTCTCCTCAAATTTTTGCGCTGTTTTACAGCTCAGTTTGGGAAATTTTTGACAGTGGTAAACGGAGTGGTTGAATCTAGATTGTCGCGAGATTCCAGGGTTAAATACAAATTGATCTTTTATCAACGTTGGCTTCGGCGTCGTCCTTTAGGTTGCTTAAAATCCCAAATTCTTCTAAAGCGTGAGTATTATACGATTTCTGTATACTTCTACGCAGTTAGTAGTTGGACACTTCTAATTTAAAGGGCCTGTTATCAAACCGTTGCAATGTTACTCTTTATGTTTCTACTTATACTATGTTACACTATATGCTAATGCTTACATGAAGTATAATCGCAACACTATCGCGATCATTCGCTCGTTAACAAGTTGGAAAGTTCAACTTTTGGTTTAAAGCGAAATATGTCAAACGAGCAACCGCAACGCTGCAATTATCAGAACATATAGCGACGGAGTGGCGAGAGAGGAAGGTCCAGCCACGCTTTTGGGATTTGAGCCACCTCTGTCCACGTGCTTGACACATGATTTCTGCTTGCTCTCACTCAGACACAAGGCGTAATCCATCACGTGAAAAACATACTGCTGTTCCACCACTCCATGAAACAAATACGCTCCAGGCCCGTCCGCGAATACCCCTGTAGATGTAATAGACAATTGATTAAAAAAGCCCTAGAAACTTAAAGGGACAGAAGTGCCAAAGCTCGAGTAAATAGACGGTTTGTTGGTGCGCTAAATTCTCTACCCACGAGAAAAAACCACCTCACTAAACAAGGAGCAATATTCGAGACACTTCAGGCATCTGTGGAGTCATTTTATCGGTATGGAATGTTTTCGTCGAATATGAGATTTGTCTCTCATGACTGAAGAATATGGCGTAAAAAAAGATTTTTTATCCTGGCATTTTTGGGTGATTGTACTAATGCTCATGAGGCAGGGTTAGTAATAAAAGACCTAATTCTCACCAACATCCTCAGAACCGTGACTTTCATATTCCAATACGACTGTCGCTTGTTGAAGGAAGTCTTCAGCTGTCGTGTTCACTGTGCGCAGGTCTGGACGAGATCCGTTCAGTCCACCGGGGCCGTCCGCATACCCAAGTGTGGTGTAGGTCTTGCCAAACTCATCCTCGGCGAAAGTATCACCTATATCTACCTGCAGGCCTAACACAGGGTTTCCTCGTTTCGGGTAACCGCCAATTGTGAAGACGTGAGAGTGGTCAGCGGTTACTGTCACTAGGGTTTCGTCTGCGTGATCAAAACGAAAGATCAGTTGGATTAAGCTTCTGCACAAAATTTGTTGTTAGATACAGGATGCAATAAGTCGTATGGCCGGCATGACTAGGAGCCTGTGATTATGCATGGCGCCTAACATGCACCAACAAGTCACATGACCCAATATGTCGAACGATTTCATTTGTTAAATGGCCCAATGTGTTACACAACTTTCGAGCTTGTGACATGACCAAATTTTTCAATTATTGGTGTGAAGCAAGATAGCGGTTTCTCATGGGCTCGATTTCCAGCCGCTGTTCGGGAAACGAGCAAAGACAAGACGCGAGAGAACGGCGGAAATCGAGCCTAGGTTTCTCAGCGTTGAACAAACACTAAATTATTTGCTGAGGCCGAAGGCAGAGCTACGAGAAACCCAAAAAAGTAATGCTATTTCCCAGTAAAAACAAAGTGATTAATTGGAAAGAAAATGACATTCTTTGACAACAGGAAAACAAAACATTTAGCTGATTATTATCTTCAAGTTAATAGGGATCTAATCTAGACATCGAGTCTGATCAAAAGCAGTCAGTTAGTTTGCTTTGCATGAGCAGACTCTCTCTTTCCCAGAGCCTGTGCTACCGATGATCCACGGTTAACGTAAAGAATCAATAACGAATAGGCCTGGGCACGAGAAAACAATTGACCAATGTATGGTAATGACTATGACAATTAATAGCCTAACGAACATTATTTGTCCAAACTTCACGTAGTGTTCTCTAGGCCAATCAAAACGATGGAATAATTGAACGATATATTACCCTTATTTACTGTGTCTATGGCCTTAGCAACAGCTTTATTTAAGGCAACTGCATCAGTGAGAGCTCTTATGGCCGAGCCATCGTGGTGCCCATGATCAATGCGTCCCGCTGAAAATGAATAGAAAGAGGTAAAATTATGTACGTGCAAGGGAGAGTGAAGAGTCACGCACTCTTTTACAACGACAAGGTTCTTGATAGGTGAAGGTTGTTTGACATGCAGGTTAGTTGTGAAAGATGTCGAGGATGATGTTTGCTTGACTGACAGGAAATCAGAAAGTAGCGAATAGTAGTTGAGACACTAGTCTAAGCATGGAAACAAACAGGCCTCTAAAGGTTACGACTCTTTAGACCTTCCTTTTACCACTACAAACTAATTTCACGGTTGAGAATCCATAACTTTCAACCGTTTGATTCGCATTGGACGTTCGGTGAACAGAAATATTTTCTTTTCATTTGTGAATGGTCATTTGAAAGTTAAACTCGAGTCACAGGATTGTAGACTCCACTGACATGCTATCCTGCGAAGCAAGACGAACAGTTCTAGCTGATGTTTCACGCCACAACGAAAAAAAAAAGAAAAAAAACCGTATTTTCAGCGGCGTTGAACAACAGCCAGAAGTCCGTATAAGGATTGAAAAACTGACTGCATCATGAATTATGTTATATTTAACATGTAACATGCAGGCTGTTGGTAGACGATAAATGGCAAAGCATGAATGCTAAATACCTTCTACTAGCAGGAAATATCCTTTGGGGTTCTTCTGCAGTATTTTTATGGCCTTTTCAACCATCTCTGCAATGGACGGTTCACCTGCTTTATCCTTATGTCGGTCAAGTTCGTAGTGCATGTGAGAACGCTCAAAAAGCCCTAAAAAGAGAGAAATATGAACTGTAAGCAATGTATATGCACCTAATAAAAAAAAAAGTTGTGGAGAAAAAGAGATAAACCATAAACGATACGTCACAGCGGTTTTCTGGGAGACTTGCGAACTAATAGTGATTTGCGTTATCTTATCGACCGTTTTCATGACGATTAAAACGGTATAGGAGAACAGCATGCTTAGGGTGGCTCAAAACAGTTTCCAGCACCTAGATTTTGATTGGTCATTATAACTACTCTTTATCACTTGATGCTACAATCATGGTATCAAAAAACTGCCCAATCACTGGTGACCACGTTGTTATCATTTTCGTGACACAATAGGTTACCATAGCAACAGTGTGACCTGCTAAAAACACCCTTAGTTACAGCTTTAGTGGCTTATAATTCAAAAATGGCACGGTAAAATTTTTTTAACATTATCAAATTTTGACAAGCACGATAAGACGCAACTTTTGGCAAAGTTTTAAAACTATTCTGTATTTAGGGTTTTGAGCCATCTTAAATTTTTAAACAAGTTAATTGATAGATTTACCAAGGAAGACGCAAAACCAGTCTGACTTATTAAGGTAAAGGTAGGTAAACTGTATACAAGCCTAGTGACCCATCAGGCTGGAAGCGGCTAGTATAATTTCTACTCCCCCCGGGATGGGATGCTAGTCCATCGCAAGGTAGCCCCAGTGTTAAATTTGCCAGCGCCCATTTATACACCTGGGTGGAGAGAGGCACTGTGAGACGAAAGTGTCTTCCCCAAGAACACAACACAATGTGCCCGGCAAGGGCTCAAACCCGGACCGCTAGATCCGGAATCGAGTGCACTAACCAAGACGCCACCGCACCTCCCACATGACTTATTAAACCTAGATAAATACTGAGAACAAACATAATTTATACTCTGTAACCTAGGCAACTACAACCGTAATAAGCGTGACGTTTTCAATTTCATGGGTCTTGCGTCTAACTAGAACCACTCAATGTTAAAAGTTTTATAAGTGTGAGACTTATTACGCATCTTCTTAGGTAAATAGTCTCAAGAACCTATAGGTAAGGTCTGCATACGAGCCAAGTGGCCCATCTGGCCAGAGCTTATCCCAGTTTCTGTAGCATGAAGCGACTAGGAATATTTCTACCCCCCTGGATGGGATGCAAGTCCATCGCAGGGTTACCACCAACACTAAATTCGCCGGGACCGATTTGTACACCTGGGTGGAGAGAGGCACTGTGAGAGTAAAGTGTCTCGCCCAAGAACAAGCCACAATGTCCCCGGCTAAGTCTCGAACCCAGACCGCTCGATCCGGAGTCGAGCACTCTAAGAACTTATACTAAAGGAGTTTTGATGTTATAATAGACGAACCTATCACGCGATCGACCTTGTTCACGTCAATCTGGTCAAAAGCTGTTTTGTTCCACACGTAATGTGAGTTCGAACGTTTCTCAAGCCACTCTTGAATCAGGTCTCTGCCGTCCCCTCTGTCTCCTTTCTTATCCGGATACTCAGGGTCGGTTTGGTTTTGGTGCATGAGTTCCCTGCGGCCCCCAGCGAACACCACTTCCATTCCGTTACCGTATGGGTAGTCAATAAGTTGCAAGGCTGGTGAGGAAAGAAAGAAAAAAAAACAAGTAACGCAATGTTGAGTAATTCTCAATGGGAATGAGAACGTCAACAAAACGGGAAGATTAAAAAGAGAAATGAGATCGTGGCGCAATGAAAGCTACACACCCTTTTTTTTCATAAGAATATTGTTAATCCGGCCGAGGCTGAACATTCGTATTTTTCTACCGATTTTGGGCTGAAAATATTCTTGTGAATATTCTTAGATCATAGCGTATGACATTTCTGTTTTCGAATGTATTTGGTGCTAATGCATTAAAGCCTGATGTGACGCCCATAACTTCTTGCAGAAATTTTATTACCACTGAACATACTGCTGGTGCTGCTTTTGTTGCTTTTTGACTAGTTTTTGCGCTTAGAGACAGGAAGAATTTTATACTGTTAAGTGAAAAACGCAAAATTCTGTTATTTTGACAAATTTTCAACACAAATTATATTCTTTTCAAAATCTCAGCCTCGAGTTTGATCTTAAAACATTCTTAAAATTTTGCAAATTTTAGCCTCGATATTCTTATAAAACATATTCTTACAAAAAAAGATAGATTGATAGATAGATAGATAGATAGATAGATTTTTGTTATAGATTATAGATTTTATTATAGATTTTTAAAGAGTGTAGTAATTTTATTTACCGATATCTGGGCACTTGGATCCACCACCTGAGGGTTTGACATCCACATCGCTTTCCCAGTCACGGTCTACTGAGTGCGCGTACGAGCTGGCGGGAGTTGCGTGGGTGATTCGCGTGGTGGTAACGATTCCGGTTGACATTCCAGCTCTCTCAGCAAGCGTGAGGATTGAAACAACTTTGCTTTTATCAGTCATCGAGGTGCAGTTACCTTTCTCTACTGTAGAGTCTAGACCGAGTACACCTTAGATAAACAAGAGAAGAAGAAGAAGGATAAGAGACTTGATCTCTCACATATCCTATATTTCTCAAGGTAATCCCACTTAAGGTGGCGCAAAACAGTTTCCAACAGTTACATTTTGATGGATCATTATAACCACTCTTTATCACTTGATGCTACAATCATGGTATCAAAAGACTGCCCAATCTTTGATGAACACGTTGTTATCATTTTCGTGGCACAATAGGTTACCATAGCAACAGTATGACCTGCTGAAAACACCTTCAATTACAGCTTTAGGGGCTTATAATTAATGAAATGGCATGGTGATTTTTTTTGATAAGAATGATATGACGCATCTTTTGGCAAAGGTTAAAAAAATTCTGCATATAGGGTTCAGAGCCACCTTAAATGTTAATAAAAATTTAAGGTGGCTCTGAACCCCATGTACAGAATTAATCAGTCAGTCAGTCTCTCAGCCAGCCAGTCAGTCACTCAGCCAGCCAGCCAGTCATGATCAGTCAGTCAGTCAGTCAGTCAGTCAGTTGGTCAATAAAGCAAGGAGGCAATCAAACAATGAAGCAAGAACGCAAGCGAGCGGTCAAACAAGCTGTTTTTATAAACGAAGCTATTTTACTGAACAAATTAAAACTAAAATGTTTGATCTGATCATAGTTAACAACATACCACTGTTGGTCTTAATACCACATAGGAGGGCCGTGGCAGCGCTTGCAGAGTCTGTTCCTTGGAGATCAACAAGGTACGTCTTAGTTAGAGCTGTCCACGGGAACTTTTCCCAACTCAACACATTCTCTTCGCCATACTGGATGTCGTCTTTGAGCTGACCATCATAAATGCGCGCGGCGGTGATGGTCGTGATGCCCATCCCATCGCCCACAAACAAAACGGCGCTCTTCGCTGTGTTCCTATTCTCCTTTACCTTGAGATTATCTTCAATAAGCTGGACACCACCTTCGTACCAGACATTGCTGTCTTGATTCCCAAAGATATCACCGTAAACACCTGGGGAAAAAAGAGATCGGATTAGAAATGGGAACTTAGTTAATAGCCCCAGTAACGTAGTGCTTAGAGTAGCATTCAAGTGAGTGTCGTAAAGCCAAAGCCAAAGTGATCACTCGCCAATCAGAAAGGACCCAGGCAATCCAGTGGACCAATCAGAACTCGAAGCAAACGCATGTGGCTGACGGGAAACGCGAGACTATTAACTGAATCATGTTACTATTTCCATCATTGAGAGCTAACCGTAAACAGGCTAACCAGAGCGTTATTTAGGCTAACCTGAATGATATTCAGGCTAATGCACTCGCATTTTTACGGTTACCTTTACTAAGTATTCTTTCACACCGAATCTCTGGCGTTTCTCGAGTGACGAGAGAGTCCAGAAAGTATCTGAGTTGTCAAATGCGTAGTCTTTGATTACAACTACTACGACTCCTTGCTGGCGCGCCTCTTAGAGAGAACTGTGGTAACCTGCGATCATATACTCCATAAAAAAGAGGGCTGATCGCAGATTTGGACCGCCGGCAAAATAGAATTGATAATTTAATGCCGTAATATGAGCTCAGCACTGTTAGTGTTGAATTTAAAATTTTAATTTGACATTGACATTGTGGTAAATATGCTAATATTATAGCTTTTGTTATTTTGAGCACTGCAGATTCATAAGTGTTAGCTGTCAGCACGAAATTTATTATCGAGCACTCTGCCGAATTCGGTTCTCCGTGTTCTGTGAACAGACCTCAAGCTCAGAATTTTGATACCCGATATCTACATACGAGAATTATGTTTGCGAAGCCCAAATAAGACAAAAGGACGATATCAGATTACAAACATTGTTTTTCTCATTTAAATGTATGTAGGAGAAAAAGTTAAACACATGCAAAAACTCTTTGTTTGAGCAGCCATTAGCTCCTTGGTTGGCATAATAATTACAACAGGCGACTGATAACTGGTATCAACAATTTTGTCGTCATGTTTTGCTACTTAAAAATTGCATATGTTTTCGATTTAAGTGCAGTGCACTCTTTCGTTTTTGTAAGAATATATTTTATAAGAATACCGAGGCTGAGATTTGTGAAATTTTAAGTTTATTTTAAGCGTAGCCCCGAGGCTATAATTTTGTGCACTGAAAACCTGTAAATACGAAACAATTATATGTTTTTAACTTAACCGTATAAAAATATATCCTTTCTCTAAACGGCAAAACTAACCAAAAACAGCGCTAGCTGTATGTTCGATGCTAACAACATTTCTGCAAGAAAATATATGTGTTACATCAGGCTTTATTGGCTGCAGTCTGGCTTCAAAATTACTTCAACGCCATCGTGATAGTACAGACCTAACATTGTGTCGACAACGTCCACTTTGTAAGTTCTTTTGTATTTTTTTGTCCACTTTGTATTCTTATGGTCTAAGAATATTCACAAAGAATATTTCAGCCTAAAATCGACAGAAAAATAAGGATATTCGGCTTGGGCCGGAAAATCAATATCCTTGTAAAAGAGAGCGTATCTTCTGTGTTTTATCTTCCGATAACTGTACGTAAAATGCCATACCACTATCAAAATCATCAATTTCTCTTTATTTCTTACCTATCTCTAAAAAAATTTTAAAGCAAAAAATCCATCGCTCGATTTCGAGTCAATGCACGGCGTTTACACGAAAACGAACGAATAAATACGATTGTAATGTTATACAGGTAACTATCCTTTCTGCGCTAAAATCAATTAAGCAGCGTAAATCAAAAGCGCTTTTACCTTTTATCGTCGAGGTTATCCTACATCCGTTCTCGTCACTCGTTAAAACAAGAAACACAAGTAAAGACCACACTGTCTGCGGGGACTTTTCCATTATGGCTGTGCGTTTCGTGAGTCCGTGTCACGAAATCATTGTTGTCTAATGTAAATGTAAATTTCTTTAAAAAAAGAACTCATTGTCTTGCACAAGGTAACTACAGTGAAACCTGTATTAAGCGGACACCCTTGGGACCCTCACTAGCGTCCGCTTAACACAGGGTGTCCCTTCAAAACAGGTTCTAATATATTGTGTAATAATAGTTAATTATTAACCCTTTTGAAACACAGACTGGTCAAGACTAGCATAGAACAATGTCCAGTCAATCAATGCATCAATCTGGAATAATCTACTTAGCTTTAAAATGACATCACTGAACGATGTTAAAGGAGTCTCAGCTGAACCTTAAGAAGTAAAAAGCCCTTGAAGAGTCCGCTTATTGCAGGTTTTGTGCAACAAAATGGCTTATTTTAATATAGATCGTTTTCACTGTCACGCAATAAAAAATAAATCGAAAACCATTCAGTGGTTGATCTTATAAGAAATGGATAAAGAAGACACTTCTCCAAGTTTTAGGTTTGTGCGTTTTCCCAGACTGCAGATGTTTGTCGAAATGTTTCGCAGAAATTTACAGAGGCCAGTACCTCTGTAGTGCACCAATTTGGCGGCCGGAAAATAATGTAAACATCTGGAACTTACTTTGGCTCTCTAGGGAACTGATTATCTGTGCCAAACAAACAAACATTTACATGAGCACTTTTGCTAATGATCTAACTTCTAAAAAAGCTAAAAATCATAAGATAGGTATACATTTTTCGACAAGTGCGATTGCAGCTTTGTGGCAAAACTTTGGTGGCTATTTAGTTTTCGATTTTAGAAAATGATGACGTCACATGAAAACGATCTATTGGTGTCCGCGTCCGCTTAACAGAGGTGTTCGCTGACTGTAGGTTTATTTTACCGTAAATGTAGCAAGAAAAGACTTGGGACTCAAGCTGGTGTCCGCTTAATATGGGGTCCGCTTAATACAGGTTTCACTGTAGCCCGTATAATATCTTGAACAACCGTACTGTGTACTTATTCAAATCTCTCCATGTTCTGCACCAATAATTAAAAAGCAAACTTGCCGAGTTTAGTGACCGTTCAATGATTGACGGTCCTGTTGAAAATTGTAGTTAATTTGTGTTGTAAATAAGTTAGGGACTGGAACTGGTTTGACCTGCGAGGTCTGAGTCGAGTCTCGTGATTGACACTTGAAAAACGTGTGCAGAAAAGGAATCGGAGAAAACGGAACGGAGTCTAGCATTGTCGTATCTCGGAATCTATCAAAGGATCAAAATAAAGAGTATGGATCGATACAACATTCTGGTGCCGAGACCTGGGACAGGAAAGGAACTGTGAAAACAAGCTTCGAATAAACAATGTCGAAATTGAAGAAGAAGGTGAAGGTTCGTGAAAGTCACCGCGTGTTCGTTAGGAAAACCATCCACGAAGCAAAAGATCAACTAGACAAACCGGAAGAGCCTAACGCTCTGAAGAAGCTCAAATCCTTGCGTTGTACATTGCAGGATAAATTGTCGGAGCTAAAGACATTGAATAACGAAATTCTCGATTTGGTAGACGAATCAAAGATCGAAGAAAACGTGAGTGAAAGTTGTGATTTCGCCAGTGCAATCCAAGCATGTATAGTCGACCTAGAATCAGCTATTGATGCGAAAACAAATGAGGGAAAAAGTCAGGAAGGGTAAGGAGCGATTTTGGGTTCGCAGTCGTCTAATAATTCAAGCCTTCAAACGCCAGGGATGAAATCAGGCGGGTCAACAAACAATGCGACTCATGCAAAGCTGCCTAAACTCGAGTTGAAGAAATTTTCCGGCAATCCCATCTATTGGCATCCCTTCTGGGAATCGTTTGAATCGGCCATTGACAAAAACACCAGCCTAAATGATGTGGACAAATTTCAGTATCTGAAATCACTCCTAGGAGGTTCTGCAGCTCAAACAATTTCTGGATTAACACTGACAAGCTCGAATTACAGCCATGCGGTTGAATTGTTGACCAAGCGCTTTGGAAGCAAACAAGTCATCATTTCGAAGCATATCGAATTATTGATGCAACTTCCAAAGGTAAACGACGGAAACGATCTGAAGCAATTGCGGCAACTTTTGGACAGAACAGAGGCAGCAGTTAGAAGCCTTCAAGGAATCGGCGTTCCAACCGAAACATATGGAACATTCTTGACGCCTGTAATTATGGGAAAGATTCCGCAAGAATTACGTCTTATCCTGAGTCGAGAGGCATCCGATGAATGGGATCTTGATACTATCATGAAGTCGTTCACAGAAGAATTGCGAATTCGCGAGAGATGTGCTTTGGGACTGGTAAACGAGCAGGAAAGGTCAAAGGAAAAACATGGGTTTGGGTTTGGATTTCGTCCAGGTCAAAACAGAAGACCCCCAACATCGTCAACTCTACTTTCAAGCAACGAAGGACCGCCACTAAACAAGGATACGTGGTGTACTTTCTGTAATGGACCACATCCTACAACCAGATGTGCTGTCGTAACTGACCCCGAAACAAGAAAGAAAATTCTCCGTCGAAAAGGGAAATGTTTTGGTTGTCTGAGGAGTGGTCATTTGAGTCGTGATTGTCAGGCTCGATGTCACCGTTGTGGCGGGAAACATCATTTAGCATTGTGCAGCGCCCAAGAATATCCAGGTCACCCATCTCCAGCCGGACAAGCGAGAGGCAACAATCAGGAACAAACTGTGAATACTAATTTGTATTTCACTCAAGATGTTAAGAACAACTGTGTTTTGTTGCAAACGGCTAAAGCGATTGTCAGAAATCCTAATGGAGAGAGTTCCTGTAATGTGAGAATCATGCTTGATTCTTGTTCTCAGAAGTCTTACATAAACACGCGATTAGGAAACGAATTAGGCCTGTCGCCGATTGTAACTGAAACAGTTCTGATTAAAACGTTTGGAAACAGTGAAGCATCATTGAAGAAATGTAACGTTGTTCAGTTCGCATTGGAATGCCAAGACAATTTGACAGTGTTCATTAATGCCTATGAAGTTGATTCGATTTGTGGCCCTATTGCAAACCAAACGATTGAAGTTGCACAACAGTGTTACCCACATCTGCAAGGTTTACCTCTAGCTGATTACCCACAAGGGGATGAGGAGCTAGAAGTGGACATATTGATTGGAGCAGATTATTACTGGTCAGTCGTTCAAAACCACGTGGTACGGGGGGAGCTTCATGACCCTGTAGCAGTTCGTACAAGATTGGGGTGTGTGTTGAGTGGGTCTGTAAATGTGGCAGATTCAGGTCAAAGTCCCTCAAGCGTTAACATGTCGCATGTAATGAAGACGGAGTGTAGGGTGGTCGAGGAAGATTCTGTCTCAAAGAATGATTCTCTCAAAAATGAACTGGGCAAGTTCTGGGACTATGACACTCTTGGAGTTAAAGAAAGAGAAGATGAATTTCTTGAAGATTATCTGACCAAGGTGAAGTTTAATGGGGTCCGTTATGAAGTGTCTCTCCCATTTAAGGAAGAACACCCTGTTATTCCAGATAACTACTTGTTGGCACAAAACCGTCTCGCATCTTCCTTGAAGAGATTGAAAGCTAAGCCAGACATTTTACAGCAGCATGACACTGTAATCAAGGAACAATTGAGCTCAGGTGTAGTTGAAATGATTGACAAGAGACATGAGGAACAATGCCTTCCTGGAACTGTTCATTACATTCCTCACAAAGAGGTGGTGAAAGAAGATAGAACCACTACCAAATTGCGAGTAGTCTATGATGCTAGTGCGAAGTCTCGAACCGAACCTAGTTTGAATGACTGTCTCCTGCCAGGTCCTGCCTTAACTCCATTGATTTTTGATATCTTGTTGAGATTCCGTTTTCACAAAGTAGCTCTGATTGGAGATTTGGAGAAGGCTTTCCTGAACATTGAAATTAATCCTGAGGAGAGAAATTTGTTGAGGTTCTTGTGGATAGATGACATCAACTCTACAAACCCGGAAGTAATCACACTGAGATTCACACGGCTTGTGTTTGGCCTTGTATGCTCTCCATTCATTCTGAATGTGACACTAAGGAATCACTTATCAAAGTATGAGAACACTGATCCAAGTTTTGTAGACACCGTTGTCAGAGCCTTGTATGTTGACGATTTTGCATCCGGGAAGGACTCGGTAAAGGACGGCTTTGAACTTTACCGGAAATTGAAGTTGCGCTTCGGAGAAGGAGGCTTTAACATGAGGAAGTGGGCATCAAACAGTCAAGAGTTAAATGAGCTGATCAAGAAAGAGGAAGCAGCAATATTAGCAACGCCTAAACCATTTCCTGAAGTAACTCTTGCATCAAAGTCTAATGTGGTTGAAGATGGCTATTCAAACAATGCTGTGAATGAAGAAACCCTGATCAAGGTGATGGGTGTTCCGTGGGATCGGATAGAAGACAACCTCAAGTTTGATCTAACTACCTTTGCTGGACAAACCTTGGAAGGAACTCTAACAAAACGGAAACTGTTGAGCACTACAGCTCAATTCTACGACCCACTAGGCCTGTTGTCACCAGTTATCTTGCCACTGAAGTGCATGTTTCAAGAGATTTGCCGGTTAAAGATTGATTGGGACGAAGCCCTGTCAGAAGATCTCACATCACGTTGGAAGGAATTATTTGAAGACATGGAGAGAGTCTCGAGTATTGCAGTTCCCCGTTGTATTCTGGATGAGATAGAAGTGGGAGACATTAAATCTATTCGACTCCATGGATTTGCAGATGCCAGCAAATATGCGTTTGGAGCAAATGTTTACATTAAGGTGATGACCTCTAATGCCTGTTCTTCACATCTGCTAGCCTCGAAGACCCGAGTTGCCCCCTTAAGCGGAGAAACAATTCCTCGACTGGAGTTGATGGCTGCCTTAACGTTAGCAAATCTGATGACAGTTGTGTACGAGGCACTGGTCCACACTGTGAAGGTAGATGGGGTGTTTAATTGGACAGACTCTCAATTTGTGTGGTGGTGGATCAATGGAGAGTCTAAGCAGTTTAAGCAGTTTGTGCAAAATCGTGTTCAGAAGATCCGAAGTCTTTGGAAGAAGGAACATTGGAGATATTGCCCATCTGAGCTTAATCCAGCTGACATAGCTTCACGAGGGGCTAAGAGTTCCGTCATTGCATCCAGCGAACTTTGGTGGAAGGGAGCACCATTTCTAAAGAAGGAAGAATTTGACTGACCAAGCTTACCCAACTGTCAAGCAGGTGGAACCGCAGTCCCAGAAGAAGCTTTAAGGGAATTAAAGAAGGAAAGTTCATCTGAAATCTCAAGAGTTATGACAGTATCAGTGCAAAGTTCTCAGAGCATCTCAGAAGTCATCCAACCAGAAAGATTTAGCAGTCTCAGCAAACTTCTTAGAGTGACCGCTCTTGTGCTGAAATTCCGCCAAAGGCTCAGAAAGAAGACAGAAACACAGGATATCAGCATGGAGATCATAAATGAAGCTAAGCATCTCTGGTACAAAGAAGTCCAAACTAAACTTGAAGAAAGAGAGAAATCTAGTTCTACATGGGAACAATTAGCAGTCTTCAAGGATGAACAAGGAGTTCTACGGTGTAAGGGAAGGATCCAGAATTCCTCATTACCGTATTCAGCGAAATTTCCTATCCAGTTACCAAGGAAACAGCACTCCACAAAGTTGGTGATAGTGCAAGCTCATGGAAACGTGAAACACAATGGCGTCAGAGAAACTCTTACTGAAATCCGAGCCCAATTCTGGATTATGAAAGGTCGTCAGGCGGTCAAGGATGTACTCTCGAAGTGTGTCACATGCAAGAAGATCCTAGGAAGAGCCTACAGTACTCCACCCGCTCCACCTCTACCTTCATTTCGAGTTTCAGATGATCTAGCATTTTCCAAAGTTGGAGTGGACTTTGCTGGTCCCCTGTATGTGATGAATATCTACGAGTCCAAAAGGAGAGATGTTCAAATGTTACATTGCTCTTTTCACGTGTGCCAGCACAAGAGCTATTCACGTTGAACTTGTCCCAGACCTTACCGCATCCTCGTTCATAAGAGTGCTAAAGCGATTCTTCGGTAGAAGAGGATTGCCAAACTTGTTCATTTCAGACAATGGGAAAACCTTCAAGGATGGAAAAGTGAAGAAATTTGTTCTTAATCTGAACATTGACTGGAAATTCAATGTTCCCACAGCCAGTTGGTGGTGAGGGTTCTTTGAAATCTGCGTCAAACTAGTAAAGCGGTGTTTCAAGAAAGTGCTTGGAAACGCAAAGCTGAAACAGTCTTGATTGAAACTGAAGGAGTTTTAAATTCCAGGCCCTTAACGTACGTCTACGATGAGTTATCAGAAGGTCCTCTCACTCCTTCTCATCTTGTGAGTGGTCGTCGACTGTTAGACCAGTCCCCTGTTGTCACTGCACCTATGAACACGCTGGTCAGGCGAGAAATATATTTGAACAATCTCATCGCCCACTTCAGAAATCGATGGAAGGAAGAATATCTGACTGGGATCCGTGAGTACCAGAAACTTAAAGGAGGAGCGCCAAGAAGAGTCATTCAAGAAGGAGACATTGTACGCATCTATACAGACAAGAAACCTAGACAGCAGTGGAGAGGTCAGTAAACTGAAAAAAAATATAGAACCCGATGACAATTGCGTTTGGTCTCCTTACTCTGTTCAAGCACGTGGCCAATGGGGTGATTTATCCCGTCGAATCAAACAGAGAGCTCAAAAGTCAGACGAGAAAGAGACGACAGCGGAGATCAAAGTCCAATCCTTCAGATATTATAATCAAGATCTAGAAATATATCAGGGCAACTAATGTCACATTCCATGCGAATAAAGATTGTTCGTGTTGTTGTTAGTTTAAAATTCGAATGTTCGATATTGTTCGATTTACAACTTTTTATCGGTTTCCGTTCGAGTGCACGATTTGATATCTCAAGACAAGGCATTTTCCTTAATTTTGTTTTAAAGACTGTCGGCAAACACGGTTTATTTTCTGTCTTGAAAGTGATCTGAATTCAGCCTTAATTCAGTGGGCGAATCAATCAAAGCTTTAATAAATCGCTAAAACAACAATCGCAGGGATAATGCAATGTGTTCATATCAATTATCGTGGTACGCATTCCATTGATACTATCGTAAGAGATGTCATTGTTTATGAGATACTGATACAATATGCCGTATAGTGCACAGATGACACTGCAGTTAACCGGGGGACCGTCATCACTACATCTGTTATGTAGTTAAGTACTGCCTGCTGTGAATGCTGATGTGATCAGTGGTTATCTGATGCATATCTCGAGAGAACGGCCTAAACTGAGCCCACACGTCAGAGACACACGTCCACACTAAATTTAGATGTCTGGTGCACCCCCGTACAGAGACATGACTCTTCCAGCTCTCATATACACTCTGTGAAAGTATCGGAATCACAAGAACGAACAATTTGGGCAATAACAACTTTATAAATGTGACCTTGAGGCTAATCTCAAATAAACGCTCCTTGGCTTCGAACTTTTATATGCGAAAGACATTAGTTGCATCGCTCTGTTACAAGTTTTACGCTCTGTTTACACGTCGAGAAGGTTGAACGGTAATCAGTATTGCTCATTTACCGGTAAGTCATGCTCCGCTCAAAACAATTACTTACCTGCTCTCGTGAAGAGTATGCCAAAGAAACATAACCTTACGCTGAAATAGACAGCCGCCATGGTTTTTCAGTTTCAAAACTGGAGACAACTTGCGTGCGAGCAGTGTAACAAGATACGTAAAAGAAGCAATTATGCAACACTGTTAGTCACGTAACCGAGAGCTTCTTAAATATTCACATCACATCAGGTGATGGGAACATGACATCAGCCTTTGTTGTCAGGACCTCCCGGAAAACAACTATCTTGGTGAAGTACCTCGAAAAAATAATCACAAGGGGAAACAAGAGCTCTGAAAATATAACTTTAGGAATATTGGTTTTAATGAATCTTCCAGGAGGATTCTGGTTATATTACAGATTTACGGAAACTCAATCAGTGCCAACTGAGCAGCTAGAGTTTCTGTATTTGTTTCGGTTGAGGTGTAATGGTTGCATGTTTTCCTGATAAAAGTTTAATAACATGTTCTTTTGACGTTTGTCGTCAATGGTAGTAGGTCACTTTCGACATATTAAAATTTAGCTTGATAATGAGGCCTAGAGGACACAAACAAGAGAAATGAATAAGCATGTCATTCAAATCCCTTTGCTTGTGTCCTCTAAGCCTGACTACCAAGGTGAATTTCAAAAGATCGAAAACGGTCTATTACGTGTGAATTGCCTGCGCAGTAAGTATGCGCAGAAACATCAGTCCGGGCCATGTCACTGAGACCCCAGGATCTAGATAAAGAAGAATATAAAAGCAGAGACTGATGCAACTTAGGATAATTTTCTCAAGGTGTGCTTTATTTCGGCTGGCCAAACCAAACTTCTTCAGGAACAATGAGAATTTTACATTGGGAAGAGTGTTTATGAAGTATATTTGCGTAATACCGGAAATACGTAAAACCAAACTTGACAGTGTAAATTAAACATAAGGTACACTAAAATCACGAAATAATATAATTGCAGAAATGTCAAAATTCTGACAATTTTTTTTCGGCATTATTTACAGGTGTCCAAGAATCCAAAATTTGGCATCATCGTAGCCTGTGTCACAGCCGCCTCTCCCCGGGGAGAGGCGGCTGTGACACAGGCTAGCATCGTCGACCGAACCTTCGATACCAAGGATTAAAGTTTATCGCTTATAACATGTACAAAATCTTATACTTGTGAATGGGAACAAGTTGCAAACAGTTTTGTTGTCTTTTACACACATCTTTCCGAAATTTGACCCGTGTATTAGCCGAGAAAAAAAAACCCGTCGATGTTTCGCCGCAGCACACTTGTCACGCAAAGGCGCTGCAAAATTGTGAGACGATTGTATTCTTGCACTGTACTTTTTGTCGGTTATGTTTCTGGACAAGCGACAAACTTATCCTGTGTTGGGAGCTTACCCACCAAAGAAAAGTTGCACGAGGGGAACTCACATAAAAGCAAGAAAATATCAAACATCGAGCAAAGAATAATAAATGCAAAGTTAATAAATGCAAATAAATGAAAGTTTGAGGCCACTTAGAGTACACAAACATTTCAACTGAGTCGGACGGTCTGTAAGTTAAGAAAAATCCTTCTTTTCCACCCCGGAAATTCGCCCTTATTTTTGGGTTGTACAATTTTTTTTTAATACCGCAGCGATGGCGTTGTGTATATCGCGTCGCAAAACTTTCTAGTTCCAGTCTTTGATCGGTCACCGCGTTCCAAAAGTCGTAGCGGGAAATTAAAATCTTAAAGTCCCTATTGTAAAAGATCATGGGTTTGCATGGTTTCCGCTATCTACATCTGTCGCTGTTTGTTTAAAATTGTTGCAAGTACAATATGCCCGGCATAGTTAATCGAACGTTCGGAAATCGAACTTAATCGAACTCAATCTGTGGACCATTGGTATTCAACATTTCTCATTTGGATCAAAACAGCGTGGCCGTAACTAATAACTATGAGATATCGTATAAACGGGTTGAAAGTAAGGCGCGGTTCCACCAAACTTTGTAATCGTACTCTTCAGTTTCGTTGTTACGCACGTAATAACCGTGGTCAAAAGAATATGGGCCTGCACTGACTACAAACTTAATTGTCGACAAGTACATGTTCTTGACCACTAAACGTTATCGACAATTAAAAAAACATAGTGTGTGAGATGAGTTGTCCACAACTAGACGCTAACTTTTTAGTTGTCGACAACTAAGCAGTTTCTCTTTTCGAAAAGGGAAACTGCTTTAGTTGTCGAAAAGTACGTTTTGACCGTTTTTCGCTCGTGTGGAAATCATTGGTTTAGTGGTCAAACACTATCGCAACATGACTCACATTTGAGCATGCGTATTGTGTTTTGACAGGAGCCATAATCGGGGACGGAGACCGTAAGTCTTGGGATCCGCGCGCACCTATGATATGGGACAATTTTTCTATTTTTAGAACAAAGTGCGCCATCCTGACGTCATATATCCGCGCGGATCCACGCACATGTCGGGGGTTCTCGCGTGGATGTTGTCACGTTGCATGATCAAGTGGTGAGAGTTGAGAGATTCTCTTGCGTATCTTTCACAGCGATGGCAGAGAACAAGGCAGGGAATACGAACCAGGGCGCTTATATGTAGTTTTATGCTCTGAGCCAACGGAAAAGGTGGGTTTTTCAGGGTCGAAAACAAGACCAATCTCGCGCTGGGAATGAATAATAAGATCTGCTCGCGCTAATTGTAAGCTT
Organism: Orbicella franksi; assembly: GCF_964199315.1. Taxonomy (NCBI): domain Eukaryota; kingdom Metazoa; phylum Cnidaria; class Anthozoa; order Scleractinia; family Merulinidae; genus Orbicella; species Orbicella franksi. Next base: position 8,396,726 of record NC_138147.1, read on the forward strand.
ACGCGTATGTTTTTGAGTTTGTTCTGACTTAAGGATATAGCAAGAAAACTCTCTACTCTGGTATCGAGTTAATTTGTGAGTTTCTCAGACAATGGTTAATCATAACCAAAACCTGTTTTGATGGTTTCTTATTGTTTCTGCTTGTTTGGTGAGTTTGCAAAAGTTTTTGAAGGGAAAGTCTGACGCGTACAATTAGCTCATTTACATAGTGCAGCTCGTGCACTTTCAAGTCCGATTCGGTGTTTTCAATTGTCAACAAATCTTGACAAAGATTTCTTTCGTTATCTTTTCTGCTGAGTTGCTGCAACAGATTTCACGAACGCAAAAAAGGCTACTAACATCATGTGTGTTTCTTCAACATAAGCATAGTGAAGTTTTACACTACGAAAATGAAAATAAACAAGAGTTTTGATATTTTAAACTCAATCAACAAAATCGAAATCGTTATTCAAAGTTGATTAAAGAAAGCGTCATCGTAACTTTGCTGATTATCTCTGCTTTATTCGCATATTTTCAGCTTAGCTTTTAATATGTTCTCAAACATGTATCAATCTTAAACATATTTAAAAACTATAGAGTTATTGTTTGAGTTCGATGTACGTTTTCACACGAAAGTGCGGCGGAAGTACAATTTGTCATGTTTACTGACTGTACAAAACACGCATCGGCGGGCGCTCTCATTCATCGACAACAGATAATTTACTGGATTTTTACACGAATAAAACTGAGCAGTATCTACGGACGTAAAGTTATTGGGCCTTGATGAAACATCAAGCATTGCTTATAATTCAGGCGAAACTCAAACTAGCAATTATTTTGTTTTACTTTTCGGTCGCGATAGACTGGCAAATTCTCGCAAGCGTGTGGCAAGAGGAGCTAGGAAACTATGAAGTCCTGAAGCTCTGCTATATCTAAATATATCGACCTAGTTTTTTGCTGTGTAACGGAAAAGTTGTTAATCTTCAACATATGTGAAATTTAAAGTGGAGTAATAAACAGCTCATGTAAAAGAAGCATCCGTCGGAACACAACTTGGTCAGCGATATATATCAAAGCTTAAAGCGGAACATACCTAAATTCGACACTGTCTTACTTCACTCAAACTGGAGCAGCTTACGACGAAGATACTTAAGCAAAATTCCAACAGACGTAAACGCGTTGAGTTGTGGGCCAAAAACATAAAAAATTTCGGGAATTTCGGACGCCATTTCCCCCGCGCGACATCCGCAAAAATCCTCGCAGCATGTACGCGCGTGTGCCTCAGGCGATGGCGCAATTTGTTCTAAAAATAGAATTATTGTCCCATATCATGGGGACAGCCCCAATACTAGAAATGGCGCGCGCTTACGGTCTCCGTCCCCGATTATGGCTCCTGGTTTTGAACATGAGTAGTGAACGCCATTTCTCAAGCTCTCGCTGGGCTTTCTTAATTATCTGTAGCCTGGAAGCCTAGCTGGAAGGGTCTGACCACGGCTTGAAGGGCCAAAAAGTGAAGTGGCCGAGGGGGAATGGTGCGGGGTCTGGGGCTCACAGACTAAGTTATCGACAACCAATACTCCAATGTGTGAAATGCTCGCATCGGACACAGTTAATTGTCGATAACATTTAGTTTTCGATAAAAAAATTGTTGTCGACATCTAAATGTCCAGTCTGTTGAGGCCCTTAAAGGAAACAGATTTTTCTTGAAAGCGGATCTCCACTGGACTTCCGTGATAGTGGTTTAGGAAACGGGTAAGTCCAAGTATTTGGCCATTATTTGGGAAGGTTAGAAACCTCTATAAATCAGTACTATTCCTTTATTGTTCTAGTTATAAAGTTATAAGTTTGTCAACTTCAGTAGACCAGAGAGGGATCCAAGGATCGTCGAAATATTGAGCCGAAAAAAAAAAAAAAAGAAGTCGAAAAAGCGAACTCAGCCTTACGCCAAACACGGCGAAATAATTCCAGACGCTCCTTTTACCCATGGAATGAATATTGGCTTAGCTCTCTTTCCGTGAGTCGGGGTTGAAAGGCCTGCACGACTCTCATGCGCTTGTCTTAGTAGCCTTTTTCATAACTTGGTTTCCAAGGATATACCCGCTGTCCCTCCCTCCCTTTCCTCTTTTCTCTTTCCCTCTTGCCTTTCGTCACACAATATCAACCATCAGTGCCAAACCTTAAAAACAAATTCTCATGAAAAAAATGGCATTTAATAGCACAACAACTAATTCTGAACAAAATCCTTAAGGATCGCCCCTCATTTCATACAAAGTGTAGGTCTGTTAACCCCATTTGACACTGTGCATGCAAAATTATAATAGCCCTCCCGAAAATAGGTCATTCCAGCCTCCACGGCAAACACCAAAATCTTCTGATATTATTGCCGTCGCTCATATTTAGCTCGTTCAAGCGCTAAAAAGATAAAGACAAAATTAAAGAAAACCATGATAAATTCTTCAGTGTGATCTTAATCTTTACTTTATAGAGTTTGTTTAGAACCTCATCAGTAGCGTTGAGTATATATCAGGTACATTTCGACCTTAGTTTGGACCATAACAGACTGACATTGATTCAATGAAGTGAACAAGTGCATATCAAGTCCTACATGCTCACCGAGGATATTTGATGACGACATTCGGGAACAGATTGTAAGGAACAAAACTGAAATAGAAACTGAAAAAACTTGAAGAAGCCTGAAATTTAGACGAAGGAAGTACAACGAGTCGACTACACTGGTATAAATATGATTACAATTGACGATACTTTACATTCCCTCTTTTATTGCTTATGTATAATGCATCAGTCTTACAGGATTAGGTTATTTAGGAGCTATTTTATCGTCAAATATAACATTTTCTCGTGAAATGTGACCCAAACCGTTATTTACCCGAACAATTAATCGCTAAGCGAGATTGCTTTTACTAGTTTGCCGTGATTCTTTTATTTTCCGTGAAACGTGAACTATTCCTCAAGCGACAATTTCAATCTCTTTTAATTATGGAGTTGGGTTTTGATTCATTGTATTCTCCACCCAGGGCTTCAGTGCCAACACGTCAGAATACACTCCGAATCTATTTGGGCGCGCACATTGATATCCAAAGCTGACGATACCGATAAGATACCACTTGTTATTGCTCGGACAGACCAGCGGCCCTCCACTGTCTCCTTGGCATGAATCAACTTCTCCCTGAGAGAAACCTGCACAGCGCATGCGTTCCGTAATATTCCATCCGAGGTCGCTGTATGCCTGCTGACAAGTGTCACGTGATACAAGAGGAACTTGGGCTTGTTGCAAAATCTAAAAGCACATGTCATAGTTTTCATTAGTTCACACACGCTTATCACCTAAATCGTGAATACAAGTGAAAACTTTTCCCGTAAAAGATTAAAACATTAGTATATTTACCGTGCAATATGTTCCTCCCACCATAAACGCTTATCACCTAAATTGTGAATACAAGTCAAAACTTTTCACGTGAAAGATTAAAACATTAGTACCTGGGCAATATTACCATCCCACCGTGTATCGCCCCATCCAGTGACAGAGCAATTAGTTCCAGGAAGAAAATCCTTGGTGGGCAGACATACAGGTCTTACGTCATTGTTGAACGTGATTGGTTCCCTCAGTTTGATCAATGCCACGTCATAGTCTTTCCCAGTCACCGGCCGGTTATAATTAGGATGTATGAAGATTTGGTCAATTGGGATAACTTGCTCGGTTCCGTCCGCTTTACGAAGATCATGTTCACCTGTTACACAGATAAACGTGTAGTTAGAAAACAAATTTAATCCATAGAATAGAGCCATAAATGGGAATATTTCAAGACCCGCGTTCAAGCTTTGAGCCTTTCGATTTTTTGCGCGTTGACATCTCTAAAACGTAGAAACGTTTTTCAGTCCACAAATGGGATATTAAATGCTGCCAAGGATAGAGAAGAAAGATATTCTGCTACTCTTCATGGTCTACGTTCAAAGAAGCTGTAGAAAGTATATGTAGAATGTACTATCTATCTAAACATTTCAAGTGAAACGGCTTCAAAACATTTGAAAAATGTCATGATGTTGTTATGACATTACTTAATTGCATTGTGATAAAACACAACGGGCGTTTGAAAACGCGAGGGAAATGTAGAAAACACGAGCCGCAGGCGAGCGTTTTCTACATTTTTCGAATGTTCTCAAATGTCCGGAGTGATATGATATAGAGGAGTGATATGATATAGAGGTAATGTGGCAAAAAACAATAAAACACACTTTTTCTATGTTTCATTCTCTGATAAAACATGGGTTTTTGACCAATCAGTGCGCGCGCAGGGTCCTATCTATATTGTAAAGTGCGATAGAAAATTGTGTCCTTACCTACGGTCAGGGTAAAAGACGCGGGATTGTTTTCACGATCGAAACAGTGAGCTGCGGTAACGACCCAGTACGGGGTAAGAATAGAGCCTCCACACCAAACAGGGCTCGGATGCGGCTTTAAGTCCAGTGACACTTGCCACGGCCAAGACCCTGGTTGCGCGTTTGTGCCCCCTACAATTCTTGAACCGGACTTTTTTGTACCACATTCCACTTTCCTTAGCGATGAACGAGAGTTCAATCTCGAGGAAGATGGCCCTGGGAACGAGGTTGAAGACAGTTGAAGGTGTAAAGTTGTCAATGTACAAAACACAAAATTCCAACTGAGAACTAAAAATTTTGAATGCGAGAAATTTCTATTCAAGCTAATCACAGCAAACTCAACGGGTGGACCATCAGATTATTGATGGGAGGGGCGGGGGGCGGGGGGGGGGAGGAGGGGATGCATGGCTTTAAGATGCTCGATATTCTTTATTCTTCTTCCAACAATGCACGATTTTTCGTTTTCAAGTCTGCGCTATATGATTCTTCTATTATCTGAAGTGCCTACGCAGCCCAAATAATCTAATAATCTACCCCTAATATAAGCTGAATTTCCGCCGCTCTCTCGTGTTTGGTCTTTGTTCCTCCCCGAGAAGGGTTCGAGGGAGGAGCACGGGCTCGTTTCCCGAACAGCGGCTAGAAATTGAAGACAAACAATGGACTGCAAGGCTGATACTACGTGAAAAACGTTTCGAGACACCAACATGACAAAAACCGATAAAGTAGGATCGCAACAGTGGACAGCTGTTTCGCCCTTCTTGGGGCTAGCCAGCACTGTGTAGCGAAGATATGTAACGCCAGCCCAACAGCCAACGCACATAAATTGCAAAATGACCCGTTCACTATATCAAGTTCCGTACTTTGAACTCACTTGCTAGAAATTGAGCCGAACCCCTAATACCGCAATCGACCAATCAGTATTCGCTACCTAACAATTGCAAGTTACTGGTGCAACGAACGTAATAACCGATGGGCGACGGAAAAATACGCATATTCAAAGTCACGGCAACCTCGTTCCCAGGGTCTCTCATCTTCCCGCCCTCCAAGGGACTGGAAGAAGAGAGACCCTGGGAACAAGGTTGAAGTTTTGTCATTGCTGCTGGTTGGTTGAAACAAGCATAACTTTTTTTAACTAATAAGGCATCAACAAATTTAAAACTCAAAGCCATCGCATAATTCTCTAGACGTTCTATTGCAACTCGATCTCTATTTCAGTAAAAATTTGTTATTTCTTACTCGGTGTCCGTCCTTTGTTGCCGTCTAATGGGGGTCGAGTTGGCCATATCCATGACCACGAGGCTACAACAAGAACAGACAGAAAATAATAGCAAGCGGTGCCTTAGTAGTGTCGGGCTTGTCTTGGTGGTAAAGAACATTTAAGTAATCCTGGATGTAAAGTAAACCAAATTAAGGTTTAAATCTGTTTTGCGTAATCAAGGTGCACGGCTGGTTCTTTAATGGGAATGTAAACTGAAGGTAAAGCAGACGATTCGTTTCATAACAGCTAACGTGAAATTTCTATGCTATCTTGTTGCCCAAAATCCGACCACTTCATTTTAAAACTGCTATATCTCCCCTCCCTCAGTTGCAGTGGTCTTTAATACCGAGTTGTTCAAGAGAGTTTCTTCTTTACTCTTGACTTCCTTGCGTCGTTGCCCATCATCCGTACAGCCATCCCGGGGGTACTTCCAGAAAGATCGGGGGGGGGGGTGGGGCCCGTTTCCCAAAATCCTTACGCTATTTAAAGCCGAAATCTGCGATTTTCCCAACCTCATTTAAGACCTGACCAAAAATTCGATACTCCATTTATGACTTGACCCTTTAATCAATACTCTGTGTCAGGCTTGCCTTATAATTAGCTACCTTGCTCAGACCGATGTTAAAAGCATTGTGAAGGGCTTTTATTGATAGTCTTACCGATAATGATGGAAAAGTAGCTTCTTCTAAAAACACATGCCCAATTCAAGACTAGAGTGCGAAGACCATACCCTATCTATGATCAAAATGGCCAAAAATCGATACCCTATTTTTGACAAAGAACGGCTGAAAAACCACACCCTTTGGGGCCGCACATATCCATATAGTCCATAAAAGGGACTACCATCCTCTTACATCCTCCGCGAAAGTGAGCCCAGTAGGCGAGCACAACATTTAACGGTGGCTGTCCGCAGCCAAAAAAAAAAAAGACAGAACAAAGAACAAAGAATTTTCCTTCCACTTTCTTTTATGCAAGTGCAGTAACACGAAACAAACACGTAAATTAATTCGTCTCGAAAAAAAAATCAACAAATTTACCTCACTGTTGCCTAGCGTGGCATTTTGTACATATCCTTAGCGAAAGTCAAAGATAAAGTTATGAACCTAATTTTCACACAACTTAAGCAACGATGTTGCAAAATTATGAAACACTGGTCGGAAACCGTGCACACAGTCACTAAATCAAAACCCAGGGAAGGTTTGTGAACTCTTTTTGTCAAAAACAAAAAGGATTTTTATGCTTTTTCTCTGACTCAATTATTCTTCGCATAATAATACCCCCTTCATCCCGAAAATAAGCCCATGGGCTTGACCTTAAACTTACCGCTTATGTACTTGCAAACTGAAGACATAACTCCTTTTGGAAGTGGGACATGGTGCTTTGAGTTAGGCATACAGGGGTTGACGCCCTGGCGAACAAGTTGGAGGACTTGTAAAATCGATTTTAACGTAATACCACTGTCATGATCATCTGAGGAGATAAATAGAAGACTGAGAAGAACTTCAATTTAAACCACATGGGGCTGGATGGTGGAATAGAGATTCTGCATGAGAGAGTACAAACGACAGGAGAAACTTCAGCTCTGAAACTGCGTTCCTGAAGCCCAGACCAATACAAGTTTGTCTGCATGTATTTAAGGGATAGTTTCACTGTTCGGCGCATGTCCAAGCTATGATATAGTCCACCCAATTCCACTGTGTATAAACCAATCAGAGGCGAGCAGATAACTCATACCTCCGATTCAGAAGAGAAACATATATCAAATTCTATGTCCAGTACGGAACACGACTTTTTTTGTGTAAATCCTATGACATCTTCGGTGAATTTTGGGCATCAGTCACTCCGCTAGCTTGATTTAGCCCTATGGCTATAAAAAGGCTATCATTTGCTTTCACAAAATTATACATGCAGTTGATACACAAACGAAAATGTACTTAATGCGTGGGGTCGGAACATACAAAAGGAATGCTAATGAAAAATATCGGCTCTACAAATGAATATACGAAAGATCTTATATTTGAACTGCCGAGAAAGGTATGAAGACATGATTGACCATCGCAATTATATACGCAACTTAAGCAGTTGTGAAATTAAAGTGTGAAAAAAATTCAGGCTTGGACAGGATTCGAGCCCATGACCTCTGCGATGCATCGGTATCGGAGAGTTCATTGGTTCGAATCTCGTCTTCACGCGAGAGTCAACTGCACTCATCCGATTGCTTTATAAACAATGAAATTGAATAATTAACGTTGTAGCTTACACATGCGCCGAGCCGTGAAAACTTCCCTTTAAGGTCTCTAAGACGGAAACCGTCTGGACCGGCCTCATCTCTCCGTCCGTATAGAGATGTCCGGCTTAGAGAGAGACGAAGGCAACGTGGCACCAGTAATTTGAGATGATAAAGCTGAAACCGATGTACAATGAATGCACGTCTGTCAATAAACCTCTGTTTATAAACAGGGAGTCGCCTAATTGGTTGTGTAAAATGCATTTGCTTCACGCAATCGTAATTTGCTTGTACCTACATGTCCATTTTGCAGTATTTTTAACTAAAAAAGCACTTTGCAAGGGGCCCTTGACGGTCAAAGAAATGTCCGTGTTATGGTGTCGAGTTTAATCGCAAAAAAAATCGCTGAAAAA